>NC_064602.1:53392068-53718318 GCF_943734735.2 Anopheles gambiae
TGAGAGATAGAAAGAGAGAGAGTGGAGGAAAGGTCAGTAGCAAAAAGGAAGTCGAACAATACGGAAGCAAATAAAACTAATTTTTTATGCGATCTTATCAAAAGTGCATGTAAAAAAGGTTTTGCCAAAAGATTTACTTTCCGAATCGTAGCGCTACTCAACAATAAGGTTGGATAAAAGAGAAGGATTAGCAGAAAAGGATTTTTTTGGTTTCTTATTTCTTAGCTTGAACTATAAAAACTAGATACCTGTTATAAACCTAAATTTATGTGTTTTGATTATTTATTAAAAAAAACAGGTAAATTTATATTTTCTAAAAAAGAATATTTTAGCTAAATCGAGTGATAAAACATCTTAAATAACTCAAACAGCGATAAAACATCCTTTTTTGCGAGCTGTGAAACATGGTTTTTAATATTATTTAGTTTTCCACTGTTATATCAACTGGGGTGGAGCAGTAGATATGGCTATCCGACTGAAATGGTTTTTTTTATATGAAGTTTTCAACTGCATATCCCACTGCTCGACTTTTTAACCACGTTGCTATGGCGGCAAACACCATTCCACTCCACTGCCAAACCGATCGGTTAGCGAAGTTTCTGATTGAGAAAACGCAATTGGATACAATTGGAATTTTGCTAACCGATCGGCTAAATTATCCACTCCGTTATCGACTTTCGTTCGCGATGAGGCCCAGTGTGTTTTCGATATATTAACAATGTTACGGTCTTCTTTCGCCGTGGTCTTCTGAGGACGTCCGGTTGACTTGCACGTTTCGGTTGTCCAAGCGCGTTTCAGTTGTCTAAGCACGTTTCGGTTGTCCGAAGCGCGTTTGCCACAAAAGTGCGCGATCGTTCCATTACGAACTCGATCCTTTTGCGCTTAATGCCAGCAGCAGCCATTCGCTTTTACATATGGCGCTGATGATCGGTACAACGTTTACCTCGACCCATTGTTACTAACATTGCTTGCTTGGACCGTCAAGAACGCGCTGGTTAAAAACTTGGACACGGCTGATCCCGTGCTCTGCCTGCGTTCTACTTCTATACGCGATGAATTACATCGTTGTCGAGCAGCGAAAACATCGCATGGATAAAAACTATCAACGAGTACGCGAGTAAGCGTCTTCCCTTCAAAATCGAGAAAAGAATACTGCCGCGCTCATGAAACAAAACGCCCATTGAAAAGAACAACTGCGCGCCAGCTCAATGCACGCACAAAGTTTACCATTCGCACACAACGTGCAACGCAGAGATGCACGAAGGCCTTTCAATGGCGTGCACTGGAGAAACACCTGTGAGGGAATGCCGAGTTCATTGCTATTGTGCGCGTGTCCATTTCGCACCGGTGTCGCATTCACATTCATGAAACAGCACACCTGCGTTTTCGTCCGAGGAACAAGCGCTGCTGTCGATGCAAACTTTAGTTTTTATCCAAGTGTAAACGCACAATGTTTCACATGATAACACACATAATAAGAATAATTTCAACGCAATATGACATCATGGCAAGCTATGTTTTCCAGACACAAACCCGCGCACTTGCAAATACACATTAAAAAGCACACTCTCTTTCTACTACTACACACACACACACATGCACACACACACACACACATACACACACACACACACACACACACATACACACTCACACATACACACACACACATACACACATACACACACACACACATACACACACACACACACACACACACACACACACACACACACACACAAAAGTGACGTGGTAAAACAAGTGCAAGGTGCGTTGAAATAATAATAATAATAATAATAATCTATGATCTATTACCAAAATGTTCGAGGCCTTCGCACCAAATATAATGAATTGCGCCTTTCTGCGAATGAATCAGGGTTTGAAATGCTTGCCCTTACTGAAACCTGGTTAAATGAATCGATTCCATCCAATATGGTCCTGGATAGTGATTCTTACAATATATACCGTTGCGATCGCAGCAGGTTAAACAATGAACGATCGCGTGGAGGTGGTGTGCTGCTTGCATGTTCCAGTCGTTATCCGTCTGTGGCACTTAACATGAATCAACCTACGCTTGAAGCTTTATGTATTCGTGTTTCTTTTCCTAAGTTTCGTCTTTATGTGGGGATTGTTTATGTGCCACCGTATTTGAGCAGCGACCGCAACTATTTCGAATCCCTTTCTGCTTTCATCAGCGATGCATACATGCATATGAAACCGAATGATCATCTTATCCTTCTTGGCGACTTCAATCAACCGGCGTTAGGGTGGTCGCCTGCAGCCGCAGTAAGGTCAGATTCATCTTTACCTATGAGACATTATGTGCCTCATATCTCTTTGAATTCATCCAGTTCCTGCTTTTTGGATGTGTTAAATTTGCATGAACTCTATCAGCTGAACGGGGTGCATAACCATTCAAATCATTATCTGGACCTGGTGCTCTCTAACTCTGCTGCTGCTGCTTGTTCTTCTGTGTATCCTGCTTCGTCACTGCTCCTGCCCCAGGATGCCCATCATCCTGCTCTGGAAATTGCGTTACCGTCTTCTTTATTTAGGGCTAGTAGGGTTAGGAATGAATTGCCTTCTGCTCCTTATTCATTGAGTGTTCGTTATAATTTTCGTCTTACAGACTATCGTAAACTTAATTCTATTCTATCTCGTGCCGACTGGTCTTTTTTTTATCAATGTACATCGGTCGACGAGGCTGTCCAATCGTTTAATGCTTTGTTAACCTCTGCACTCCTTTCATGTACACCTATTTTTCGTTCCCCTCCTAATCCTCCCTGGTCCAATCGTACTCTTCGCAACCTGAAAAAGGATAGAATGAAATATCTTAGGAGGTATCGTCTGAACCGATCTGCTTTCAACTTTCGTTTATTTAAGTACGCTGCCTCTGCGCATCGACTATACAACAGGGCTTGTTTTGAGGCCTATTCGAGTAGACTGCAATCGCGTTTCCGTTCTGATCCAGCATCCTTCTGGCAATTTGTTAGGATTCGAAGAGGGTGCAATACGTTACCTAATGAAATGGTACTTGATTCTCGAACTGCCTCTACGCCTGTTGAGATCTGTGAGCTATTCTCTGCACATTTTTCCCAAATGTTTGAGCCACCGGTTAGTGACCCTAACCTTATTGAGGGTGGGCTACTCTACACGCCAGAGAACTTAATTAATCTCTCCGATATTTCGGTTAGCTCTGAAACAGTTGTACAGGTGTTATTTGGGTTGAAACGTTCTTTTAGTCCTGGTCCAGATGGCATTCCTGCCTCTGTTTTAATAAACTGTAAGGACGTGCTTGCTCCACACCTTGCTAAAATTTTCAACCTTTCACTTTCTCTCGGGGTCTTTCCTGCTCTTTGGAAATCCTGTTGGCTTTTTCCGGTACACAAAAAGGGATGCCGTAGCATTGTCTCTAATTATCGTGGGATAACTCAAACATGTGCCACAGCCAAAACTTTTGAGCTATGTATCTTTCCAACCATACTTCATAGTTGTAGTTCCGCTATTAGCCCTAAACAGCATGGGTTTATGCCTGGTAGGTCTACTTCTACTAATCTCATGTCTTTTGTTACCAATATTTTCAGATCTTTTGAGGCAGGTACACTGGTGGACAATAAAATAGGAAAAAAAATTTTTTTTTGTGTTTTTTTTGCATACACTAGGTGTGTCATCGCCAACAGTTCGAGGCGTACTGAATTTGTAATAGCCGAATTTTGCCTTTTATACTCTCATTTTTGGTGCGCTACTTATCTGAGTTTTGAGTGCCGGCAGCGTTTTGCGGCAGTATAAAAGGAGGGCCAAACCGTGTTGTGCTTCATTCTTCCATCAGTGGTCAAGGTGAAAGGTTGCTGTTTAAAAATTCCACAAAATCATCATGGGTCGCGGAAAGCACTGCACACCAGAGGAGCGAAAACACATTCAGGGGCTGTATCGTGAGAACGTGCCAATCAAGACAATCTGCAAGGCGTTCGGCCGTTCGCGGACGTTTGTTGACAACGCCATTCGTAGCGAGGCTACGGGTAAATCGACAGGTCGTCCGCGAAAAACAACGGCCGACGTTGACGCGCGGATTGTTGAGATGATCAGGGCGGATCCTTTCAAAACTTGCACTCGTATCAAGCAGGAGCTTGGTTTGCAAGTTTCGGCGAAAACGGTGTCTCGCCGTTTACACGCCGCTGGGTTCTGTGCCCGGAGACCGAGGAAGGTTCGTAAGCTGCAGCCGCACCACGTAGAAGCGCGCATTCGGTTTGCCGAAGAACATTTAGCTGCATCCATCTTTTGGTGGAGCAAAATCATTTTTTCGGATGAGTCCAGAATCAATGTGGATGGTTCAGACGGTATTAAATACGTCTGGCGCTTTCCTAATCAGGCGTATCATCCGAAAAATACGATAAAAACCCTAAAGCACGGAGGCGGCCACGTAATGGTGTGGGGTTGCTTCTCCTGGCACGGCACGGGTCCTTTGTTCCGTATCAACGGGACACTGAACTCGGAAGGGTATAGAAAAATACTTAGTCGTAAGATGTTGCCATACGCCCGACAACAATTCGGAGACGAAGAGCATTACATCTTTCAGCATGATAACGACTCTAAGCACACATCGCGAACAGTTAAATGTTATTTGGCAAACCAGGATGTGCAAGTTCTACCGTGGCCTGCGTTGAGTCCTGACCTCAACCCGATTGAAAATCTGTGGTCAACTCTCAAGCGTCAGCTTAAGAACCAGCCTGCACGTTCAGCCGATGATCTATGGACACGCTGCAAGTTTATGTGGGAACGCATAGACAGAAGCGAATGCCGTAATCTCATCGGCGATATGGCCAAACGCTGTCAGGAAGTGATAGCGAATAACGGTCACCAGATTGACCGTTAGAATGTGTTTTCGCTCAGTGGAACACCGCAACACCTCCTCCCAACAACCACTTAAACAGTCCTTTTCAGGGCTACCAAATATTTCTGACAAGAACTATGTCTTTCGGTCACAGAAAAAAGTTCCTATTTTTATGTCAACCAGTGTACCCAACTTGATGCAATATACACTGACTTTCATGCTGCATTTGATAGTTTGCCCCACTCTTTACTATTAGCTAAACTATCTAAACTTGGTTTTGGTGATGGCATTATTAGCTGGCTGTCCTCATACTTAAGTAATCGATCTTGCAGGGTTAAAACCGGGTCGTACTTATCTGAGGAGTTTTTTTGTACGTCAGGTGTCCCTCAGGGTTGTGTGCTAAGTCCACTTCTGTTTTCTTTGTTCATCAATGATGTCTGTAATGTTTTACCTCCTGATGGTCATCTCCTTTATGCGGATGATATCAAAATCTTTTTACCTGTGTCCTCTTCTTCTGATTGTATGAGTCTTCAGCATTACCTTAATGCATTTGTTCATTGGTGTTCATCCAACTTACTTCGCTTGTGCCCTGATAAATGTTCTGTTATTTCTTTCTCTCACTCTCTTTCTCCTATTTCATTTAACTATACTCTCTCTAACTCGTCTCTCTCTCGTGTTTTGTCCATCCGTGACCTTGGTATTATACTCGACAGTCGTCTTAACTTTAAACTGCAGCTTGATGAGGTTCTACTAAAAGCTAATCGAACTCTTGGGTTTATTTTACGTTTTACCTCTATTTTTAGAGATCAAAGCTTCTTAAGAAACCTTTATTGTGCTCTGGTAAGGCCTCTTCTTGAATATGCTAGCATCATCTGGAATCCTCCTACTATTGATGGCTGTTCGAGAATTGAAAGCATTCAGCGCCTTTTTACCAGGGTTGCTTTTCGTCGTTTGTTCGGTGCTGCCTCACTACCTCCCTATGAAACGCGATTGCAGTTATTCAATCTTCACTCTTTAAGCTTCCGCCGCCAAGTGTCTCAGGCATGTTTTATTGGTGGCTTATTACTTTCTGATACTGATGCTCCTGATTTACTCTCGTCCATCTCGTTGTATGTTCCCTCTCGTTCCCTTCGTCCTCGTGATCCTCTGTCAATTGAAACACGTCATACTCTCTATACTTTCAATGATTCTATTCTATCCTGTTTCAGGTTGTTTAACCACTTTTACTATCTCTTTGATTTCGACTCCTCTCTCAACTCTTTCCGTAACCGTATTTTTTCTTCTAATTCTCTTTAATTATTCTTCTAAGTTTCATTAAGTTTTGATAGTCTCTACGCTCTACCTTTGTTTTTTTTCTTTAATTTTTTTGCTAGGTCTAGACTAGTTTAGTTAGGCTTAGTTTTTCATGAATTATTTTGTTTATTTGTTAGGGTTTATTTAGTTTTAAGTCTGCCTTATTTAGCCTTGATGGCGGATATTGTATTAATAAATGAAATGAAATCAAATGAAATAATAATAATAAAAAACTTTGCATTGCAGTCCACACCCGGGTAAGAGTTTGTCTTGACTTTGTTGCTGCCGGGTTACCGCTGTGACGCGACAAATGCACGGAATGCACTCGACCAAAGCATGAACCTACCGATCCGAACCCATTCCAAGGCATTGCCGGTCAATCGGCGTCATGATAACTACTCCAAACCAACAAGCCACCAGATTCTGGACGGACAGGTGCAGCACCATACGCGCACCGTAATAAACAAATCCAGAATCCTCTTTTGTAGGGATTCAATTCAAAATGTTGTTTCCACTTGCGTCCGGTAGCTGAATTAGAAATAAATGTGCAACATATCACACGCACGTTTGCTTTGATCGTGTGTCTTTTTAATACCCCCAACAGCAGAGCCAATCGCAAAGATGCCAATACCAATGGTTGTGTTGTCTCTCAGGTAGCGAGATCGAAAATGGTATTTTGGTATTTTGTAGCCGCAGCGGATGAAAATGTACGCATCAGAAACAAATAGTTTTGGGGTTTCCAAACGCACGCACATTGTGTGTACACAAACACGCGCGCAAACTCTCACACACACACACACACACACATGCACGCGAGCACGCACGCACGCACACATGCACGTACGCCTGCACGCGGGCACGCACCCGCGAAAGCGCAAACGCCAGCACGCACCCACGAAAGCGCAAACGCCAGCACGCACCCACGAAAGCGCGAACGCAAGCACGCACCCCCCACCAGAACCCTCTCCCCCCCCCCCCCCCCCGCATGATCGATTCAGGCTACCTCATCGGTAGAACGGCTGGTTCAGCTATCCTGTTGTGCATCCTCATCCAAAGCGCCAGGCGGGGTGGGGGATCGCGACATGATAGAGTGAACGATCACTTTCCCCGCGCTGTGTGTGTGCGTATGGGTATCGAGACCCGAAAACTCCAGCCAGATTTCGGCATATTAAAAAATAAATTTTATTGCCACTATTCATTGCTAAATGATGCTTAGAAGGTCGTTGAAGCGTCAAACATGTTCAAATTAAAAAATATTAGATTAGTGTTAGACGTTCTCCTACGCTTGTTTTAAATAGACTTCTTCACCCTCAATTGGCAGGGGCATCGAATGGTCCCATCAGCAGCGGCACGAAATAAAATAAACCATCAATACACCGATAACAATTCAAATCCCTATCCAGCTTCTCCCACAGCGTCTCAAGGTCACACACAAATTAATAAATGCTAACACCCACCAATAACAATACACAACCGCAATGCACATATGAGTATCAACGCATACACCGCAACAGCCAATCAGCTGGCGGCGGAAGGCACGGGCAGAAGCGCAAGTAAGGCAGGGCAGGGTGAGGAAGGGAGAAGAAGCGGACGAAAAAATGGGCGCCAATAATTTTAAATTTTTTTTTGACCGTTTTTTTTGCTCCGCCGCCATAAATAGTTCGTCCATTTCGCCAACAGATGACGCTAAACTTGCTCGACCCAGCGCAGGAATCGCTGAAGTCTAGCGAGGGAACGGGCCAAAATCTGCGCTGCCCGCTGCGCAAAGCCCCGCTGCGCAAATTCGAGCAGTTTTCTGCGTAGTTTTTTGCGTCGTTTTGTGTAAAAAAATACGCAAAAAATACGCTAGACTTCAGCCAAAACTAATGCTTGCATTGTCACCGGCTGCGTCTACACACTCCATGCATTCTTAGAAAACGCACTGCACGCCGCCCGATCGATCACCGCTACCTACGAGACAATACAACCATTTAATTGGCACCACCATCTTTGCGACCGGTTCTGCTGTTCGGGGTATTAAAAAGATAAACGATCGAAGCAACCGTGCGTGTGATATGTAGCACATTTCTTTCCAATTCCGCTAGCGGATGCAAGTGGAAACAACATTTTGAATTGAATCCATACAAAAGAGGATTCTGGATTTGTTTATTACGGTACGCGTATGGTGCTGCACCTGTCCGTCCAGAATCTGGCGGCTTGTTGGCTTGGAGTCGATATCATGACGCCGAGCGACCGGCAATGCCTTGGAAATGAGTTCGGCTCGGTAGGTTAATGTTTTCATCGATTGCATTCCGTGCATTTGTCGCGTCACAGCGGTAACACGGCAGCAACAAAGAGAAGCCAGTCTCTTCTCCGGGTGTGGGCTGTTATGCTTTGTTATTCCTCTTCTTCTTATTATTATTATTGGCGTAATGGCCTACGCGATCATGTCGGCCTTTTCAGGACTTGAGTACCACGTAGCCGGATAGTCACCCCTTACTACGGCGGACGGTTCATACGCGGTTAGAACTCACGACGGGCATGCTGTTAAGATGTGCGGAATGATGGCGGTGCCGCGGGCCCGCTCCTATCCAGCGGGCAACTTGCATACTGCCACACTGTATCCTGCCCGATGCATACGCTGCAGGCAGGGGGAAGGATGCAGCTCCACAATATAAAAAACACCGTCATGAACACCTTCCTTTCTTTGACCGATGGATCAAAACATTCCGGAAGAATACACATTTGGCGACAGTTTTGCACACACACGCACACTCACACCCTTGCGCAGACGGCTCAGCCTATCTATGTAATCTACGACATACGAAAGGAAAAGCATAGTGTCACATAAAGTTATGCTTTATGCAATTAGGATTAAGCTTTCCTATGCACGGCCATGGCCACCTGTGGTGCGTGCGCTACTTGGAATTAGGGTTCTGCGCGTTGCACAGCAAACCCTCCAGCGTGAGCTAGCGATTCGTTAGTTATTTTAACATTGCAGCGATTGAAATCATTGCGCTTTTTTGGTTTGTTTTGTGAAAAATCAAATGCAGCGCCGCAATTTTTGTTAACGGTTTTTTTTAAGGGCCACAACAGCTCGCGAGCATTGACCACATGCGTGAAAGAGATAGCGCTATGGAGGGAAAAAGCACGGACGACGGCTGACAGCGATTGGCCGTCTGACGTACCAACACATCCAAACCTTCGACAGCGCGCTCAGGCGAGGGGTAGGAAGCGGAGCCAGGGACGGGTAGCTCGAAACGCTGCTCGACAAATTTGCCGTAGGAGGGAAAAAGAAGGCCTGAGAAAATGCGCGAAAGGGAATTATTTCTTCCGTCGCTTTGCACAGGGGGAGCTCGCGAGCATTGACCACACGCGTGAAAGAGATAGCGCTATGGAGGGAAAAAGCACGAGCGACGGCTGACAGCGATTGGCCGTCTGACGTACCAACACATCCAAACCTTCGACAGCGCGCTCAGGCGAGGGGTAGGAAGCGGAGCCAGGGACGGGTAGCCCGAAAACTGCTATACAATGCAAACAGCTGACAGGTTGGTTCTATTTTATATGAATTAGGTTTATTGATAGCTTATCATTGTGTTTTGGTTATTTTATCGTTTGAAAAATTATTTGCCTTAAATGACCCAGTTCCTGTATTGAAGTTTCTATTGTTTTCGTTAGACTTGAATGTGCACAAGAAAGCATGCGCTTCCTCGATGCTTTTTGGACGAGCGGCTTGTGCATAGCCAAAATAGGGCTTGCGTAATCCGCTTATGTATGCTGCTAAACTATACTCATATATAAAATCATTAATTACGTCCCATTGAGCGCTGTATTTGGCATTTTGTTTAGCACTAGATCTTATATTGTACACTATCTGTTTAGTTTTTTTTTTTATAATATTCTTCAACACTTCCTTCCATGCGGTTATGCCATAATTGACAATTATACGATGACAATTTTTTTTGTCTCATAGGGCGTCTATTAAAATAGCTTTAACCTCACTAAAATTAGAAGGAGTGCCATTAACACTAGAATCGCCGGACTTTTCAACCTTACTAAAACCGCCATATGGGACAATTTTGTCCCATTCGTTATGTGTACATATTTAGACATGTTTATCATTTCCTAAGGGTTTCATGTGGTAAAATAATTAATAAACTCCATAATTAGGTATAATAAATCTTTATAAGATGACGAACCAGTGCTACTAATAAAATTGCGCTAGAGTGTACGGTAGAATGCTTTATGGACTAGACGATTGAATATAGCGAAAACATAAGCACGTAGTTGTAGAGTTCTGGTTCGGTGTAATATTTATTCGCCCGTCTTCGGCGGTGGTTCAATAACAACTGTCAACCTATTCTCCCTACTTGTACATGCTGTCCCTCTCTGTCACTGCTATTGCATTCTACAATCCCTTTCCTCCTCCAAGAAAAACAGTGAAAAAAAAACCTTTCTTATATTCTGTTATACAGATTTTCCATAGTTTTTCAACTTAAAGCAAACAATTCACGGTTAACAATATCGATTGTATATACATCTACGTCTAATCCTTAAATCCTAACAAAAACTATGGAAAATTTGCATGGTCTAACTTTTTAATTGTCATAATACTTCATGATTCTGACTACTCTGTCGTGGTTTCTTGCAAATGATTTTTTTTTTGTACATCTATATCTCGATCTTCTATTCTTCCACTTCCTTCATAGCATTAGTAACTTGATGGTTGTATCATAGATGTGCTCCATCTCTCCACGTGTTCTGAAATCCTAATGCGTATAGTACATTTCCGTGTCTCGGCCACCTCGAAGGACTTCTCTGCATCATGATTCAGGGTACAGTCCTGTGCATTACGCTAAAGATAAGCTGCAAAAAAAAACATTATTTTTTCAAAATAATTTCATTTTTTCATTTAGCATTCCCAAACTCAATACTTATCCGATACATGTAACTGTAACTACAGCTGATTTTTCTTTGAGATCTGCGCTCAACCGATTCAACATCCTTCGTTGGTTCAATTCTACTCGGTGTAACTTCTGCATTGCTCCTATAAATTCCGTGTCATCTTCCTTCTCGCTTTCTTTGCTTGACTTCATTCTTAACACTTCAAACACATCTACATTTATAACTCTCTTCATCGATGACTCATGTCAGACTTTTTTTTTGCTAAGTAGATTCCTACTTCAACGCTTACTTATTTCATCATTTCAAAGCCTATTTGACATAAATAACATATATTCTACATATTTACAGTAATGTTCGATTCTTGTCTTATTTACTTGTTCTATTTATCACAATTCCTACAATACGTCGCTTCTTCGAAATATCTTTTGTATCTATACTTCTTGTTAACTTTGCTCTTCCCTGTTTTCCTAACTCATTCCGATGCATTTTAGCTTTTGTCAGTCTCACAACCATGATCAAAAGACATTACATAATCTTTCATTACATTATTATGGACATTCTCTTTCAGATATCATCTTAGCTGGTCTTACGGGTTGGTTTTACAAACTTGAATTCTTTTTTTTATCTCACGTATAATCTACTGACCTGGGACTCGTCCAAAATGTTTGTCAGTTACTCTTTATTCCATGAAGGAATGATCTTTCCTGCACCAAGTTTTGCTATCTACACGTACTGGAAGGTGTGGCAAAAATATCAAACATGTTATTGTATATGCTCTTAAATTTTCTTCTTTCTTTTTTTTTAACGTTATGTTTTATTTTGTCCGTAATGAATTTTCATTTCCCTTTTTTGCGATGTAAGATTGCAACTACCTTAAGTAGTCATTATGATCTCTTTTTTTAATTGTTAAGCATTTAAAAATTAATTACCCATCCCATTTTAATAATCTTCATAATCAGCCTGTTACTCTGTGTTGTCCGTGTGTATCAATCTGTTAGTGACTTCATTTCGATTACTTTAACCTTCGCTCGCGTAGATAATTTTGCCCATTTGTCCAATCATATGCCTGTCTTCTTCTAATTGCTTTGGCTACTATCCTCGATGGAGCCTAATTTTTATCAGCTGTTTGCGTTGACCTTATTCGACCCTACTTCAAGACCTTAACCGAACTTATCGCTAATTTGCTCTAAATCAGGTACCAAAATCGGTCAGCTAGCTGTCAAATTGGACGTCCTTTCATCCTAGCAGCTATCATAGCAATTAGCCTAGCTCCATCTGGAATGGGTTGAATTTGGAATTAGTCGATCTGGATCTGGAGATCTGGACAATCTATCTGGATTGCGATTATAGCGAGTAAACCCTTCGAGCCAATGTTTTTTTGAACTTGTATCCTGTTATCAATTTTGGTATTGTATCATAAGCATAGGAAGAGCAATGATTCCCTCTAAATTTTTGAAATACTCTATCATTACCACAAACCTCCAAAGCAACTGCATTCTTAAAATACTACATCTTGTTGGATAAACACAATACCGATTAATGAAATCAACAAATTGATTATTTTTCAATCTCCAATAGCTAGATCCATAGTTTATAATCAAGTCTTCTAATCTATCTATCATCATGTGCATTTCGGTTGAATCACAATTCCGTCGTGATGTTTTAGTATTTGGTTTGCAAACAAATCCCTTTTGTTTATATAAATGCATGACTAACGATTTTATGTAATTATTTTTAACAGTAGGAATTATTCCCCGATTTTCGTTCGCATTACATTACTTTCTTTTAAGTTATCAACAAGATTTCTAATTAACGAGACTCTAACAAAATTTGCCTATTGTATTTTTTTATGCATCAAAAGAGCCTTATGTCAGTCAGCACCACATCTAATTATGATTTATTCTATTAAATGTTATCACATAATACAAACTATCTCTACATTCTTTTCGTTTTTGATCTTTTCTTTGATTGAAGTTATTTTTGAATACCTTGTTTTTTTTAATTATATTTATTTATGTTGTTTTAACTATCTCCAACTTATTCGTTTTTTTTTTGTTTATTGTATCGTGTCTCTTAATTGTATTTTTCCTCTAAATCTTCAATTTTATTTTCTCTCTCTCTCTCTCTCTCTCTTTCTCTCTCTCTCTCTCCCTCTCTCTCTCTCTCTCTCTCTTTCTCTCTCTCTCCCTCTCTCTCTCTCTCTCTCTCTCTTTCTCTCTCTCTCTCCCTCTCTCTCTCTCTCTTTCTGTCTCTCTCTATCTATATCTATCTCTCTCGCTTTCTCTGTCTCTCTCTATCGCTTTTTTTATGTGCAACTGTGCACTGCACATAACAGCCGGAATCGCATTCTTCTTACTGCACATAATCACATTCAAGATGTCACGCACATTGAGCTTCTCGCGCTTCCAGCCACTCTTTGGCTTGTTTTTATATTAATCTAAGTTGCCTTTTATGTGACAACTTGGCTTGCCAGATTAATCTCTTTTCCCACCACTATACTTTCCTTTCCATTTCTCTTCATCTACTTTTGTCGTCAGCGTATGCTGCATAATATCAATTTTCCTATTTTAATATGGCAATTCTTCTGACTTGATTTCTATGTTATGGAACCATACCGGTCTAACATTAGTTTTAGTGCGGCACTTCGAAATTCCTCGGTCTTGCCTTTGGTGCTACATACTGGATATTCATACTAGATCATACTGGACTCACATTCTCATTACAATATGGCACTACAGATTTCTCTGGACTTGCTTTTTGTGCTACGGAATCATACCGGACTCACATTAGTTTCAATGCGGCACTACGACATTTATCGGTCTTGCCTATTGCGCTACGGAATCATACCGGACTTACATTCTTATTACAATATAGCACCACGGATTTCTCCGGGCTTGCCTTTTGTGCTACGGAATCATACCAGCCTACAATTAACTTTAACACGGCACTTCGAATTTTCGGACTTGCCTTTTGTGCTACGGAATCATACCGGGCTCACATTCTCATTATATGGCACTACGGATTTCTCCGGACTTGCCCTTATTGTGCTACGGAATCACACCGGACTCACATTCATTTTAATACGGCACTTCGAATCTTTCGGACTTGCCTTTTTGTGCTACGGAATCATACCGGGCTCACATTCTCATTATAATATGGCACTAAGGATTTCTCCGGACTTGCCCTTATTGTGCTACGGAATCACACCGGACTCACATTCATTTTAATACGGCACTTCGAATCTTTCGGACTTGCCTTTTGTGCTACGGAATCACACCGGACTCACATTCATTTTAATACGGCACTTCGAATCTTTCGGACTTGCCTTTTGTGCTACGGAATCATACCGGGCTCACATTCTCATTATATGGCAATACGGATTTCTCCGGACTTGCCCTTATTGTGCTACGGAATCACACCGGACTCACATTCACTTTATTACGGCACTTCGAATCTTTCGGACTAGCCTGTTAACTATGGAAAAAACTGCGCTAGGGATTTGTAAACAGACTCGCATTTTATTTGTTTCGGATTGCTGTTCGCTACGGTCTTCGATCGGAATCGCATCTCCTTTTACGACTGTTTGTTTTTTATAAACTATTTTTATTTGCACTGCGGTCTTTAACCAGACTTGCATGCTTCTTAATGTTTCAGTTTTCATCAAAACCAGTGCGCTACAGATTTTTAACCGGACTCGCATCTTTTTTAAAATTGAAATTTTTCAACATCTTTCTGTTTACAAACACTGTGCGCTTGGGGTTTTCAGCCGGATTCGCATTCTTTTTTATAATCATTATAATTATTTCGATATGCACTACGGTCTTCAACCGGACTTGCATGCTCCTTGATGTCTTGTTTTTTTTTTTAAACACTGTGCACTACGGGTCTCCAACCGGACTCGCATATTCTTTTAAAATTATATTTATTCAAAGTCGCTTTTTTATTACAAACACTACTTTGCGCTGCGGAGTTTCAACCGGACACGCATTCTCTTTTTTTTAATCAATAGTATTATTTTGGGTATGCACTACGGTCTTCAACCGGACTTGTATTCTTCTCGATTTTTCATGTTCTTTCTTATTTTTTTTTTTTAGTTTGCCAAACTGCGCTGTAGATTTCAAACCAAACTCTCATTCTCTTTTCCCGGTCAGCAAAGTTAATCATGCTTTCTCGCTCTAACATATTAAAATGTTTGTTGGGTTCTGTTAGTAAGCGTCAGTTTTGTTGATTGGGTACGCAACATGGCTGTCATTTACACTCGCGCCTTTTCCACGTTTGGGACAATGCTTCGGGATTTTGCCGAACTCACCTTTTTGCCTTTCTTTCGTAAAACGCTACGCGCTACAACTTTTTTCCAGACTCACTCTTTCCATCATCTCTTATCTGCACGTTTTACACACCACCAACAAAAAAATCGTACCGGCTGCGCCAATTGTAGAGTTCTGGTTCGGTGTAATATTTATTCGCCCGTCTTCGGCGGTGGTTCAATAACAACTGTCAACCTATTCTCCCTACTTGTACATGCTGTCCCTCTCTGTCACTGCTATTGCATTCTACAGTAGTGAGCAAGAGTAAAAGCACGTATGTAGTTAAATACTTTCGCGCACTTTTATTGTTCTATTCGTATTGACATGCCTTGTCACAAAATGCGTACACGCCAGTGCTGCCAGACTTGCAGAAGCACACCCCTCACTCGTTGACAGCAGGGATGCCAGCCATCACAATTAAATTTGCTTATGGGACAAAAATGTCCCATATGGCGGTTCTAGGATAAAAATGATTTTTTTAAAGAACCATATGGAATACAATTATTTTTATTAGCGCATTCGAAAGATCGTTCAAAATAAATAAAAGTCAGAAAATTTCAATGGTTTGTCATGACGGCAAGCGGAATCGAGTGCGATGGGACAAAAAAGTCCCATCGACGGTTCTAGTGTTAACACACAATACGTCTTTTGCATGACCTTCTATTTTATTGAGTACTGCAGTGAAATAAATTCGAAAAGTATTTGGTGGCACAATACTTTCAAATATTTTTAATGTTTCCTCAGCTGTATTTAACCAACACGTTAATTGTTTTTTATTCCCGTTAAATGATGAACATTTTTATGGGATCGGGTATTTTAAACATACTTCCGAAATCAGTTGACGCTGTTGGTTGAGTTTCAATTTCTACTCTTTGTTCGCGCACATGAAACGTGTTATTTAAACGTTCTTCGTGCTGGGTTTTTTTTTCCACCATTTGGATTATCACAATAGAAAGATTTTTAATCTGTTCCGTGAGTTCAGCTTCATTCGCCATTTTGCTTTCCAATGAAAGGTTTTCGATGTCGATATGGATAGAAATAGGCTCGAAAGTTAATGAACTTTCCGATAATTCTTCCGTTGAATTATCTGAAATAGTTATTTCAGAATTGCTTCTCCACATTAGGAGCGGACAGGTTAATTGCCCGGCTCTTTGTTCACTTTTGTTAGCGCTTAACACGTGCTGTTAAAAGCTTACCTTACCGTGCCGTTCGCTTGTGTGAGTGAGGTCGTTAACGTCCGGGTGATAAGAAACGGCGGTATCGCAAATCGCCGTAGCTTTAAAGATCGCTATGGAACGGAACGAATTCCGGATACTCTTATTGTGAGATTTTCACTTCTCTACACTTGCACTGTTTTTTAATCTTACTAACACCAGACTACTACCGGCTGCGCCAATTATGAGTCGTTATAATTTATTTATTTTGAACACACTTTATTATCGAACCGTACTGGGTGAAGTTTGAACGCAAAGAGGAAGATCGAGTGCACGACAGGCTATGTTATTCCTCCGGGCATAACGAGTTCGAGCAGTCCGTGAGACGCGTTTGTATTACTCTGTCAAATACTTCACAGCTTCGTCATCTTGCTTCTAATTATAGTAATCTATGTGCGCCCATAGTGTTACCATAATTATATACATAGAATATATATAGTATATATATAGAAGAGAAGAAAGAGACAACACAGGTTTGAGAAACTCGCGAATTCGAGTGAAATATAGTAATGAAGTTCTTTTTTCCGTAACAATTCTTTCAGTATTACAAATCGATAAACTATAAATTATGACTGTAACTAGTTGTTATATTTTATTCTTGTAGGCTTTTTTACAGCATTTTTATTGTAGTATGATAATATATTTGTTATAACGGTGTCATGAGTACTAAATTATCTTTTTAGGAAAGAATATTGTAGTATGTGTTAGTTGTAGTCTATAACGGCTTCTTAACTAACGTGTGAGTTGCCTAGTTATTTTCATGGCATCCAAATATAGTGAAATTAGGGAACGGAATATCCGAAACATTTGCTGAGACTAAAAAACACGAACCGGAATTTCGCGCCTGCTGTACAACCGATGTACAACAGAGTTCAACAAGGCGTGGAAAAGTGACAGTTGAACTGTGATTATACATCGATTAGACATCAGGTGCGATTTCTTGCTCTTGAATTCAGGTTCGAGTATTTTCAGCCTAACAGAGCCAAACGTTTCATTTGTTTAAAATCAACGAACGGATAAGCCAATTGAAATAGAGAGCAGCGGGTTTTACCTTTTTCCAATATTATTACTGAAATATAAACTAAATAAACAAATGGATCTATATTCCCTGCAAATCAAATAAAACATAAACAAAAACATAAGTAATCATAGCCGGTTCTCGAGTTACGCGTTACCTTCGTTCTAAAAATATCTCTGTAGCTCGAACATCTGTAGCGACTGGAATATAGCGAATTTCAGCAAAAATACATTTAGTTGATATATTGTTTTATGTAAAGTTGTTGATTTTAACCAATAAATTAAATATTTTACAATAGTCACCCAAACAAATTGTAATCTTTTCTCTTTGTATTCATTTTAGATTTCGACAGAAAACAAGTTTTTTTTTGCATTTGGTATTTAAGGAGGCAAATAGCTTCAAGGACTGTATGTTTTGGTAAACTGGCTATCTACGAATCCTCGTACGAGAACAACGTAACTCAAGAACAGACTGAACAGAAGTTTTAGCTGCAATGAAAAAAAAATATTACATGGTTATATCCGGAAAAAATATGCTGATTTGTTTCATATTCAGGCTTATGAAGAATAGAAACACTAAATAATTCTTTTAAATCTGTTACTCATTGCAGAAAAGGAATTCTACAAGGCATAAGAACAAGTAGTTCGCCTAAATAAACTGTATCGTTCAATTAGTCTCGCTGATTAATTCGTCACATATCTTCACCAACTCTTCATTTTCTTTTGATTTTTGAATCAACTGCTCATTGATCGAAATTCGATATAGTTCTTCTTTTTTTATCTGAGCCTTAAGTTTGGCCGATTCTTGGGAATGATTACGAAGGGCTTCATCAATTTTGGTATTTGCGCTACAACGGTAAAAAAAAGTAAATTAAATGTGAGATTTAAATTTAAATTTAAATATATGATGTAAAGAAAACATTTATATTTTATTTTTGTTGTTTAATAATTAAACTTCAATTTATAAAGCACTACTTTTACTTGTACAGTGGAACGCAGTTTTTCCGAACCAATTGAGACCTAGACCTCGCCCGAATAGTCGCATAACACGGACAATAGGTTGTAGATTATGTTTTGACTCTAATTAAAAAAATCCATCTAGTATTCAAGGAGTGATGGGTTAAAGTGCACCGGACTACCACGCACGCACAGCTATGTATTGTTTGCATTTTCAAAAAATCTAATAAAATGCATTTGAAACCGCAAATCAAAATTAGCATAACATATTACGACAGTTTATCGACGACAATAACATTAAACCTTCATTTGAAAAAATAAAAATTGTACATGTATGAGTAGCTTCTGGGAAATTATGTGATATTGTGAAGAATTTGGCGCAATAAAAACAGTTGATTCTGAGTAAAATTTCCTGGTAATCTTGATGTATGTAGAACATGAACCAAAAATATGTTCAGTCAAATAAAAAACAGAACAACACCCAAAAAGGAAAAATTGAAGCCATTTAACCTTACATTCACTTAGAACTGTGCGTGTAAAACTGAAAGAGGTAACTGCAAATCGAATACCATTCGATTAATCAAGACATGAATAAGAAGTTTTCAAAAAAACATCAAAACGTCATTCTATAATCCTGTATATTGGTTTACCTAATTACCATGTTTTAAAGAAAATTCTTATTGTTTTGGCGAACATGATTTTAAGGGTAATATCTTAAATTTGTCCTGTATATTATTTTTTATCATCAAGTTATCGGTTCGTAACGGTTTTCACAACCCTTCTCCTGGATAAATCATATACATCAAAATACAATGGTTATTTAACTATTACTTTCGAACAGCATGGAAAGGATAACCGAATTAAAAGGTACCCGTGTGAACGGCGTTCTACTGTATCACAATTTTAAACTCGGGCCAACGAAGAATAATTGATTTGTTATGGAAAGTAAAAATGGTGCATATGGTTTGGTACATGAAATTTAAACTTACATTTCAAGTTGACTCATCGCATGACATTTCATCTTTTCATATCGCTGCTCTTGTGCTCGAAGACATTCCTCAAGTTTCACAACTTTTTCCACCAGTTTCTCTTCATTTTCTTTGTATTTAATTGCATTTTTTTTCATGCGTTCATATTTCCTGCAAAGCATATATTAATTCGGTAAAAATGGTTGAGATAAAATCATTCGACAACATCTTTCTTAAAAGCTCTTCTGAGACTTACGCATACAAGTTCGAGAAAGTTTTCTCCAATGATTCTAAATGTTGTGCGTTGATTTCATTATCTTGTTTAAGACTGTCGCATTCAATTTCGTGATTGCGGATGAGAATTTCCTTTTCTGATATCAATTCGGCGATAGTCCGTTCATATGCTTCAACCACATTGCTGTCGAAAATAATTGTAACATAAATTAGTACATACGGTAATATTATATATCACACAATCCCATAATTACCTCATCTTGGAAATGGTTTTATCTTTTTCAGTAATTCGCTTCAACATGCTTTCTTCTCTTAGTTCAACGTCATGCATTTTTTTCTCTATATCAGCAATATTCATCCTGTAACATAACAATATTTTATTAGAATAAGTAAAAAAACACAAGTTGTCCCTCCACGCAAAAAACTATTAATTTTTATTCGAATAAATCTGCACAAATTTTATACAACAAAAAAAACAAAATTCTTGGGATTATATTACATTGCATATCGTACAACGCCATGATAAATAACAACCGACTATCTAGAACGTCAGAAAATTGGATAAAAATGAATGTCGGGACGTACGCTGCCGCTACAAACGGATTCAATGCTACCAGTCATTGAATTGTTCGGATGCTTAATGCACTAAAATCAACATTAAACAGATTTTTTGAACCCCCGTTATGACCTTCGTGGATGAGCAAATTGATAGATAATCATGTCTTAATATTGATTATGTTTATGTAATAATAAGAAAAGCAACAATTTTGAACAAAAATGAAAGGAAGTTCAGCAATCGTTAATAAAGATAAGATTCATTGATAAGTCATGAGTATCAAAAAGGCAATAATATTATTATTATTATCTTATTATTGGTATTAACAACTTCTAAAATTACTATTAAAACAATTTTAAACATAAAAATATATTTAATCAACAAAAATGCTTATTTTTTTGGCTCCTATAGGTAAAACTAGGATATTGAAACCATAATCATTGATTAAATTTATTTAATAATCTAATTAATAACAGCGCACTTGAACCGAATGTAATTATGATTAAAATTGACTATAAACGTAAATTGAATAGGTAATAAATGTATCATCTCATATATTGAATTTAATTAAATATATTCAAAATGTTATATATTTTATAGTTATTGGACATGTTACTCCAATTTAAAGCTTTCAGGGGTTTTAGGAAATTTTGATGAGTATTTCTCATAAACCCTACAATGGAACAATGAAAAAAATAAACATTCTTTTACTTGTAATTTAAGAATTTATTATCGTTAATATCGAAACATCTTAATACAAATAACTTAAATTTTCATCGCAGTTTAAAATATGTTTTATCTAAAAAATATACACCGATTGATCGCGTGGATAAACTAAAAAGTGAAATAATTGGTTCCAGGTCAAGAAAAGTACAGGTAGATAGGGTTTGTTACGGTTGTACCAATTAATGATTGAGTAGCTTTGATAGACTCTTTTAGAACTGGCTTTCGTAGGATTTATTGAACAGTTTAAAAATTAGTCAGTCCTTTCTGCTTTCTCTTTTGCTACTGACCATTTTCGATGGCGCCCCGGTACTCGATCAGCTGATCTGCTTGACCCTATTGGAGCCTACTTAATGACTTGAGCCGTACTTAGCTAGTTTGCCCTAAAATCGATTAGCTAGTTGTCCCATATTTGCGGATATCGTTTTGTCCTTATCTAACAGGTGCCGCCATCTGGTATTTTTAGTTCCAACTATTCGAGCTATCGTATACAGCTTGATGTTTTATAAACAATCGTCTGTCAAAATGCACGAGGTCGTTATCGTGCCAACGGGGTTTATATACATCACAACCATACGGAACACGGACGGAGCAACGAATAGAAATAAAGAAGAGCACAATTTAGAGCGAAAGGTGAATATGACCGTGAGAACATAGGATTTTTCAGATAAATAAATAACGTTTACCATTGATCTTACTAATGCATGTACCCGTATTCACTAATTTCACATAATTCTTTGAGAGATGTTTAAGCATTTCCTTTTCTTCTTCTTCTATTAAGTTAAGCATTCCCTTCAATATGTATCTAATGCTGGTGACAATACCTTTAACAAGATGAGCGTCACGACACACATTGCTTGTAGGGCACTACGAAACAGTCTAAATTTAAATTTTATCACATCGAAGCAGCCAATGGTTGGCAATATGCATGCATGCATTAGTAAGCCGTGGAAATTATTCACATCGAAATCAAAAGTGATTAGATCAATGACAAACGTTATTAATTCTATTGAAAACCCATGTAATGGTCTCAAAATGCGGCAATGCGAACAGCATTACAGGATTTTTGAGAATTATATAGACATGTTCATCGAGTTCAACGAATCTACAGTTCAGGCATATAATAGACTCTTTCAGTGACTCTCTCTCTTTTCCTTTACCGCATAATTGTAATAATATTAGAGAAAACAGCTGAGTTGAATTTATGAAAATTGTACTTAGAAAAAATTAGGAAAATAATAGCCAACTCTGATGGTATTTCTTTAGACCAGGGGCCTCCAAACTTTTCAGCCCGCGGGCCGCATTGCTTCAAAAATCACTATGTTGAGGGCCATTTGATGTTACCTATAATTGATGAGTGAACGTTTAAATCTCATTTTATAACAAAATACTAACGATACTTGAACAGATTTGTGTTACTAAAGCATGATTTTTGTCTAAGATGTGTAAAAAAAAATACAATTTCTTTTGAAAAAGTCAAAATAACCTAATATTTATTCTAAATCTGGCAAAGTCATCGGGGCCGCATTTTAAGCTCTTGAGGGCCGCATGCGGCCCGCCGGCCGTAGTTTGGAGACCCCTGCTTTAGACATTAGATCCGATTCTCCCTCCGCTGTGGACATAGCGGCAGAGCAATTTAGTAATAGTGTTAAAGCAGCTCTTACTTTGTTATCCTCGTTCTAAACCTTTCTATCGCCATCCTTGGTACGATACTACCTAACCGTCATTAAAGGCGGATAGGACACGTGCTCTTAAAAAACTCGGATGAAATTCCAGAATCTTCCAGAATCTGCTGGAATCGTCCGAAATCGTCGGAATCGTCTGGAATCGCGCGGAGTCGTTCGAATCGTCTGGAATCGTCTGGAACCGTCCGGAATCGTCGTAATCGTCCGGAATCATCGGAACAGTCGGAATTGAACGGAATCGGCTGGAATCGCCCAGAATCAACCGGAATCATCCGGAATCGTCTGGAATCATCCGAAATCGACCAGAATCGACCGGAATCGTGCGGAATCGTAGTCAATCGATAGTAGTGAATTTGAGAAGCCAAATTTATTACATATTTCACTTTCTCCGTCATTGCTTTGCATGCACCTTCGGCATGTACGGCTTCCTCAAAATGTTTGGAGCGTTCATGAAACCTCTAAGCATACTGGCATCAAAAGAGCTTTCCAGGAACCCGCAACAAAAGAGGTTAGGAATCGAACCTATAAAGGACATGTTATTAAAGTCGTACAACTTGATAACTGTGTTCATAATTAGAGCCATGCGTAGCTTTAGAAATCAAAATAGTACAGATGTAAGAATGTTATTAGTTGTTGATTAACACTAGGTTTAAGGAACCCGTCGATTTGACGGAAGTTGAACTTTGCAGTGAAATACGAACAATACCTTTTATATAGTTTAGATTTTTTTTCATTTCGTAAATTCAGCATAACATACTATAATTTTGTAGCATAAGTATTATTTTCTTAAGTTTCATACATTTTCAGATACATATGTGGTATAACTATCTCTACGGAACCCGTCAAATTGACGGGTGGGTTGATTACATTTAGTTTATTTCGTTTGGTTACAACATTTTTTTTAAAAATAAAATGACGGAGTGAAAACGAATTAATTAACAAAACACTGTATCTAAATCAGCGAAAAGTAAGACACTGGCTTCTCACATTCACTACTATCGATTGACTACGATTCTGCACGATTCCAGACGATTCCGGTCGATTCCGATCGATTTCGGATGTTTCCGACGTTTCCGAACGATTCCGGTTGATTCCGGGCGATTCCAGTCGATTCCGGTCGATTCCGACTGTTCCGACGATTCCAGACGATTCAAGTTCACGTTCCGGCCGCCGCGCATGTGTCCATGCTGTCTGTCGTACATTTAAGCCAGGAATGTCGCGCACTGAGTTCCTCAATATCGTTCGACATGCATATTAGCTTCTTGTGTTACTGTTTGTATCTATTTGTATTAGGTTAAGCGCTGAATAAATGACATAAAATGAAATGGAATTCCGACTATTCCGACGATTCCAGACGATTCCGGTCAATTACGACGATTCCGGACGATTCCGGGCGATTCCGGGCGATTCCGGGCGATTCCGGGCGATTCCGGGCGATTCCGGACGATTCCGGGCGATTCCGGGCGATTCCGGGCGATTCTGGGCGATTCCGGGCGATTCTGGGCGATTCCGGTCAATTCCGGGCGATTCCGGGCGATTCTGGTCGATTCCAGACGATTCCGGATGGTTCACCGACTCCGCACTATTCCGGACGATTCTGGGCGGTTCCGGCTTGTCGGATTGAACCTACCCTTGAGAACTGGGTCCGAAACTTGTTGGAATCGTCCGGACCCAGTTCCGCTTTTTACTGCGTTTTGCCCAACTCTAGTCGTGACATGCTGAACACGACATGTGAATTCTTGAATCGAACGCGATACTCTGACTGACAAGCTTAGCTTAATGCCGGCGCAAGCATAATCATGATATTTTTCTGGCTGTGAACAGTGCTGCCAAATGCCACTGATTCAGTCATCAACACCCATGACTGAAATGTAGCTCAAATCAGATCACGTACACAACTGAGATGATCAGTGACGATACTCAAACAGTTGGAGAATCAATCACATGCTTGGTGACATTTAGTTTAGCACCCAACTTTTGGTCACTCACTTGGTCACGACATTGTTGTCGGCGATAATCACGACATTCTTGGAATATACTTGGCGTGTGGGCTTTAGCAACAAAATGAGCATGCTTTCTCCCTCTATCTGTTTTGGTGATCTGTCGGGTCAAACAGAGCGAGAAAACATGCTCATTTTGTTTCTTGGAACCACTCGCACGCACCGCATATCTTCCATGACCATCGCGATGATCACCGACTGAAAATGTCGCGACCAAGTGACTGACCAAGAGTTGGTTGCACACAATGTCACCAAGCATGTGATGGTCGCACCAACTGTTTGAGGCTCGCCTCTGATCATTACAGTAGAGCTCGTGACGCTGAGATGATTTTATTTCAGCCAGAATTGGTCATGACTATGTCAGTGATATTTTGCAAAATTGATCACAGCAAAAAAAGTCGTGATATAGTGACTGACCAAGCGATGGTCGCAAACATGTCATGAGCATGTATTAGTTACACCAATCGTTCTGAGTATCACCTCTGATTATCACAATTCAGTACGTGACGCTGATGACGCCTAAGGCTTAACAATATGTTGCTTAAAAACTAAGGAGAGGAAGGAATGTACGGGTTAACAAATTATGGAGTGGAAAGGGTGATAGTGTTGCGAAGGAGGGAGCGGAAACGGGAGGGTGGGATATGGTAGTCGAAGAGATCGGAGTGGTCATTGAAGGTGGCTAACGCTCGTAGGAGTGGGTCATTTTGGCCGTAACGGGCTCGGCGAAATTCTATGCAGAGGAGAGCTCTGGGGCGTATGGGTCGAGACGGAACATTAAGGGGTATACACGACAGGAGAGATAGGGAATCAATGTCAGAGGAGAGAAGATTGGCAACAAAAAGGGACTGGATGATAGAATGTCTGACTTGGATAGTTTCTAAACTAAGCAGGCGACAACGGACATGATATGGAGGAATAGACGACTGATCGGGAAGGAAGCGACGAATGGCGATACGGGTAAATTTGCGTTGGACTTTCTCTAGCCTTGCCAGCGCAGTGATACCGGGTGGAGACCAAACGACTGCAGCGTATGCAAGAGTGGGACGGACTCAACAGCAGTACAAGGACTTAAGGCACATTGGATCTCTTATCTCGCATGCTAAACGAAGGATTAATCCAAGAGCTTTGTTGGCTTTTTTAGGACGAATTCGACATGTACATTAAAGAGTAATCTTTCGTCCAACCATGCACCGAGATCTTTCAATGATGAGACGCGAACAAGTTGAGAGCCACAAATGTAGTAGTTCCAGAGAACTTTGTGAGATGAAAGACCAAACGATATGACAGAGCATTTTTGAGGACATAACCGGAGACACTTGAGGCAACACCAATCAGAAAAATTGTCCAGCACATGCTGGAGGACATTACAGTCATGAGATGAGGCAACAGGTAAAAAGATTTTTACATAATCGGTGTAGAGAAGACAGCTATTTTGAGGGAGCACAGATACACAATCGTTGACAAACAGTATAAAAAGCTAAGGACAGAGCACGCTTCCTTGAGGTACGCCAGAGAGACCTGCGAATGTTTCGGAGAAGCTATCGCATACACGTACTTTGTAGGAACGGCCAGAAAGGTAAGATCCGAGCCTATCTAATAGGTAACCTCCGAAGCCAAGTTTCTTAAGCTTAGCTAACAGGAGATTGATTGGTATGCTTTCAAAAGCTGCTTTCATGTCGGTATATATGGCATCAATTTGGCTTGCAGATGAAAGAGCCGGAGATATAACAGATAATAGACACATAAGATTTGTAACGGTGGATCTTTTGGGCATGAAGCCATGCTGGAGAGGAGATATATAGCTAGAGACAATAGGAGACAGGTACGAATGAACAATCGAATCCATAATTTTGGACATTGAGCATAGTATAGCAATACCGCGGTAATTAGAACATAAAGAGCGATCGTTATTTTTGTGAATGGGAATAAGAAATGCGGATTTCTATATTGTGGGAACGGAACCCTCATGGATTGATCTGGAGTAAATACGGGACAGAAGGGGAGCAAGAGACGTTGCACATTGTGTTAATATGGAAGATGGAATACCGTCGGGACCAGGAGAGAACGAAGGCTTCAGTTTACTCATGGCGGCAAGGACACTTTGCGTGGTAATAGGCACATTGTTGCATGAGAAAACATATATGCTGCAAATCAGTAAAATATTCAATTACTGAACCGTTTCGGTAAAAAACTTTATTGAAGCAAGACGAGAAAATTTGCTGTGCAGAATTTTTAAATACACCGCTTCTGCTTTTCGTATTTATAATCGGGCTAGTTATACGTTGTATCTTGGAAGGCATGTTGCATGCATGTTGTATCATAATCCTAAACTTTTATGGTCTTATGCCGTCCTAACCCGTCCTTCCCTTCCTACTTCCATGTCGCTCGGTTCGGTCACTACGGACAATGCTGCAGACACCTATTCCCTATTCTCCCAGTTTCATCTCCTAGTGATTGTACTTCGCTACAAAATATTCTTGATCGTCTTTCTTCTTGGTGTTTTAGTCATTCCCTCACATTATCCCTCCCATTATGATAAGTGTAACGTCATTTTGTTTAGTAGTTCGCAGTCTCCAATCGTTTAATCGTACGTTCTAAATTATCAGCAAGTCAATCGTGATTGTGTCGTAAAAGACCTCGGTGTCTGACTTGACAGGACCATCACCTTCTCACCTTCAACCACCACATTGACTCAGTTGTCAATCAAGCGCGGAAAACGTTGAGAATTGCTAGCGATTTATTCGACCCTATGTGTCTGAAGACTCTGTTCTGCTCTCTGGTCAGATCAATTTTGGAGTACTGCTCAGTAGTCTGGTCCCCTACAGCTATTTTTTTGTGGTGTTATTCGTCGAAAAGATCATTACTTCTTCTTTTGTGGATTTTGGAAAATAAAATGTTAAAAACTAGGTGTTTGATATGCTACAAATCGCAGTGTTATATCTGCTGCTCTCGGGGTGCTATAATTATAATTGCTAAAACAAGGTGCGAAAAAACTGCCTGAGCTCACAAGCTATGAAATGCGAGGGCGCTAGGGATGTGAACTTGTATAGCACCCTCGCGCGCCCTCGCAAATCACTATGAATTACATGGCGGGATCCTTCCTTTTTCTATCCCTTTCTACGCCCCTAACCGTGTTCTTCGTAGCCGTCCTCTCCTACTGATCCCATCTCGCCGAACTGCATCTATTGGTTTGATTTCAACCTTCCCTTGTCCTCTTTCAGATCCGCCTCAGATCCCACCTTAATCCCGTGCTGCCTTAATTTTTATTAGTTTAGGAACATAGGTAATAAATATTATCTAAGTATTGATATAACCAGAAGATAGACAAATAAACATGAATATGAATGAATGAATGAATAAACGGCGCGAACGTCGATTCGGACCATTTCTTGGTCATGGTAGAGCTTCGCCAGAAACTCTCCGTGGTTAACAACCAACGGAGTCAACCCACCCCAAGGCTATACCTGGACCGGCTGAAGTGTGCTGATATGACGGAGGGGTACGCGACAGAGCTTGGGAAAGCGCTTCCGGTCGACAACAACATTGCCGCGATGCCTCTCGCAGACCACTGGCATATGGTGGAACAAGCGATCAGCACTGCAGCCGAACACAAGATCGGACGCTTACCACGTAGAGAGAAAAAGGAATGGTTCTACGAAGAGTGCAGACAAGCAATATCCGAGGAGAATGCAGCGCGCGCCCGCATGCTACGGCATGAAACCCGTCAGAACGTGGAGATCTACAGACGACTGAGGAAACAGCAAACCCTACTCTTCCCGGCCAAACAGCGTCGTTTTGAAGAGTCACATGAACAGCTGCTGGAGCAGCTTTCTCAGTCGGACCAGCTTGTTTTACAGGAGATTAAAGGAGGCACGGGGCGGATTTGCTCCTAAAACCGCAATGTGCCGGGAAGCGGAAGGAAATCTCCTGACGGACGAGCGGGAGGGGATCGAAAAGTGGAAGTGCTACTACGAAGGACACCTGAATGGATCAGAGGCAGGAGAGGCTGGCGCAAGTGGCAGAACAAGGAAACCTCCACAGCAGCAGCACAGCAGTAGCAACAGCGACAGCATCGGCGCAGACGACGAGATGCCCTCGCCATCTCTGGATGAGATTGCCAGCGCCATCAAGCAGCTTAAGAGCAATTAGTCTGCGGGCAGCGATGGACTGGGGCCGGAGAGGCTTACCGTCGAAATGCATCAGCTGATCGTGAAAATCTGGGAGCAGGAGGAACTACCGGCATTTGTCTGGTTTGTCTAGTGGTCCTCTATGGACACGAGTCCTGGACCATTCGAATGGAGGATGCAAATGCTCTGGGCATGTTTGGGCGACGTATCCTCCGGAACATCTTTGGCAGTGTGTTCGAGCATGGAGCGTGGAGAAGGATGAACCACGAGTTTGCTAAGCTGTACGGCGGACCGAGCATCCTGACGGTGGCGAAGGCTGGAAGGATACGATGGCTGGGGCATGTCACGAGGATGCCGGACTCATGCCCCACCAAGAAGGTGTTCGACAGTGATCCCCAGTTCGGTATAAGGCGCAGGGGAGCACAGCGAACTCGATGGCTGGACCAGGTGAAGCGAGACCTGTCGGAAATCGGGTGTCTACATGGAATGCTGCAGCCAGGGACGAGCTCCCTGGAGAATTGTTGTTGACCGGACCATGTCACATCAACGTGCTCTATCGTGAGCATGCCAACAAGAGAGAAAGAGAGAGAGAGAGATGAATGAATGATTGAATGAATACCTTACACCAAAAGGAGGGATATTCAATTCTCCAACTATTTAGACTATCAGGTCTATCGTACTGCATTCGGCATTCAAGAAAATTCACACGAATGTTCATTTTGTTCATTTTGCTATCATCTGACAAGTTGCTTTTCCGCCGGCAGTTTCGAGTTCATGAAGCTTA
This sequence comes from Anopheles gambiae, assembly GCF_943734735.2. NCBI lineage: Eukaryota > Metazoa > Arthropoda > Insecta > Diptera > Culicidae > Anopheles > Anopheles gambiae. Next base: position 53,421,649 of record NC_064602.1, read on the forward strand.
AATTGGTATCATGTATGTCGATTGCGCAGGGAGATTCGAGTGATTTTCTCCCGGCAGCTCAAGCAAATTCAACAATTAAATGAATTGTGACCGCTGTCTACAGTTTTAATTATATTCAACACAGGTCTAGTAACACTTTTAGCACTCACATTTATCCCATTTGTGACCAAAATTGGAAATTACAGTGAACCCTCTCTTATTTGACACCTCTCCAATTTGAGAAACCTCTCTTATTTGAACATTTTTCACAGTCCCTTGATTTCCAGTACATTGTTGTTCCGCTAATTTGGAAAACCTCTGAAATCTGTGTCCTTCTTATTTGTGTATGGTGTTGCCATGGTTATTGAATGATATATGCTCAAATTGGCAATCGTATGCACAGTTTCCTATAGCAACAGTTAAGGCTGCATACTAAATGTTCTGTCTCTTTCTTGTTTGTTTGGACCTTTCATTCACTTTCAACCTCTGTAATTTGAAAACCCCTCTTATTCGAAAGTCCCATTGCCTCTCAAATAAGAGAGAGTTGACTGTATTTATTAGAAAGAAGTGCTCAATCAGTTTGTTTACATTTACTCCGCTCACAGATTGCTTCAACCAACTGTCAAGAACAAGAACAAAAAAGTCGACGAAACCTTCATCGAATCGAACGGCGAATAAGATACCAAATATTCTCCCGTTCGATTCTGGAGCTTTCGACGGATTCGAGAGTAGTTCGACGTATATGATAAGTCTGCATATCTCAAACAATGACACGAATGGACTATGACAAAAATGAAGATTTAGAAAAAAAACCATTGCCGGAAAACGAGTGATGCTGGTTGAAAACATTTCATCTGACACAAACGCATACAAAAATGTATTACCAACCAACCGTACAATAAAAGCACGGAAATCATCTAATAAACAAAAACAATTGAAAAACAAATCCAAACACAAAAAAAAAACAAAAATAATGTAAAAAATGGCCGGAAATAGATCGATACTTCCAACAAACATAACCAGTCAAACCAAAACTAAAGAAGAGTTGGAAATAATACTAAACGCCCAAAATATAACGGCAGCATGTCTTATGGAACAATGGTTGAATGAGTAACAGAAAAAGCATAACTTACAAACTATAACCAAATTACAAACAACAGAGAAGATGGTTAGGGTGGTACAGCGATATAGCTAAGACAAGACATCATATACAAAACAAAAGAAAGACAATATGATAACGAAATCCAAGTAACAGAAATAACAATGATCCCAATATCACAATTCTTTCCATTAACGCGGCACCTTCCAAAAACGGCAACAAACTAAAATCCACAATAGAAATAATATTAAACGACCCAAACACCATAATAAAATAATAATAACAGCTGACCTAAAAGCGCACCATATAGCATGGGGAAACCCATATAAAAACAGAAAAGGGAAAACGTTGATCGAAGAAATGGAGGAGCCCAACTTCGTCCTCTTACATAAAAAAGAGATCACATTCATACCAACCGACCGCAACAAAAGAAGCACAGCAATAGGTCTGACATTAGTAACAGAAAAGCTAATAGGCAAAAGTAACAGAAAAGTGTTAGAGCACCATTTGGGGGCAACAAACCACAAAACCATAATTACAACAATCCAAGAAAACATTAGCCCTAAAAAAATGGAAAAAAATAAACAAAACCAGAGCATTCCAATCGATAGAATTATTAAACATAACAGAAAACACTACGAGTAATGACATATGCAAAAATATAAATCGGATTATAAAAAAATACAAATATGACTCTGTCACAACCCAAAATTTGGTGGAACAGGCTTGGAAAAGAAAAAACGAGAGAAGAAAAATATTAAACCAAAACAAAACATTAAACAACGAAATAGAATTTAAGAAAGTGTGATGGATTGCTTATAGCAATACAGTGAACCCTCTCTTATTTGACACCTCTCCAATTTGAGAAACCTCTCTTATTTGAACATTTTACACAGTCCCTTGATTTCCAGTACATTTTTGTTCCTCTAATTTGGAAAACCTCTGAAATCTGTATCCCTCTTATTTGTGTATGGTGCTGCCATGGTTATTGAAAGATGTATGCTCAATTAGGCGATTCTGTTCGCAGTTTCCTATAGCAACAGTTAAGGCTGCATACTAAATGTTCTGTCTCTTTCTTGTTTGTTTGGACCTTTCATTCACTTTCAGCCTCTGTAATTTGAAAACCTCTCTTATTCGACAGTCCCATCGCCTCTCAAATAAGAGAGGGTTCACTGTATCTTAGTTGTAATTAGATAGCCATTGATTACAGCAACCGTGGTTACAGTGAATATCGAATAAATGTAGTTAGTCTTAATTCACTCTTAGAACGGTGTACATCGTCTTTCAATCGTTCCCACATTGGTGACCCCGACGTGATCTCCGGATTGTTATTAGTTCTCGTAATTCAAAAATTCGAGAACGAACATGTCTACCGAAAAGAAACTTTCCCTACTACCGGAATTCTGGAAGAACGATTCATCGTTGTGGTTTTCACAAGCTGAAATTCAGTTTTTGTTGGCCGGCGTTCATTAGGACGAAACAAAATCCTCCTGCGAAAGGAAAGTATGAAACCGTTAAGCAACGCTTTATCTCTCGATTGGAGCTCACGGAACAAGCCAAAATGGATCAACTACTTGGATCGTACGATTTTGGAGACCTTCGTCCTACGCAACTTTCAACGAAGATGCAAGAACTTACTGCGGGATTGAATGTGAATGATTCTTTGTTAAAAAGGCTATTTTTGCAACAACAAAAATTCCAGCTAATATATATGCAATACTTAGCATGAACGATGGAAGTCTTTCGAAGCTGACGGAGATGGCAGATAAAATGATAGAAATGGCTCCTCAAACATCGGTCATCCATGCTTCTGTGCAAAAAGATACGACGGAAAATTTAGCAGTAGCAGAAGTTGCCGCCATGAAAAGGAACGCCAAGTGAAAGCACGGCAATTTGAGCGCGGTCGATTACGTTCCACTTCTCAAAATCGTACCAATGAAACCAATATCTGTTGGTATTACCGGAAGTATGGAAATCGAGCTACGCGATGTCGAAGCCCTTGCCAGTATCATTAGTCTACAAACTAGATTTCCGCTCATCCGAAATCGGCGAGGTGGGCGGATTAAAAATCAATAGCCGTCTGCAAATCTTCGACAAATCTTCCGATATTCGATTCTTAATCGACACGGGATCGGATGTATCGATAATACCTGCATCCAAGATCGAGAAGACTCGAGAACCGTCGCCGTTTTTACTCCATGCAGCAAACAGAACGAAAATACGAACGTATGGGAGCAAGTTTGTTTCTGTGGATCTCGGCCGAATTTATTGCAAGCCGACGTTACTTCTGCAATTATTGGTGCCGATTTCCTTGCGTATTTTGGTCTTCTTGTAGACCTTGAAAACAGAAGATTTATTGATGGAGGTATGAAATTACACACTGTTTGTGGATTAACAAAATCTTCGGTTTACGGAGTAACAACTATAGCAAAAGATCGTCCTTTTTGAGACTTGCTTGTCGAATTTCGAGAGATCATCGTCCCGCCGACAATGCACACTGAGGTAAGACATAATGTAACCCATCACATTCAAACCACTGGACCACCAGTTGCTTAAAAAACAACGTAGAATGCCTCCAGACAAACTAGAAGCCGCTAAAAAAGAATTTAAGACCATGATGGAGCTCGGGATTTGTCGCCCTTGCAAAAGCAGTTGGGCAAGTCCACTTCATTGCGTACCGAAAAAGAATGGTCAATGGCGCATTGTCGGAGATTACAGGAGTTTAAACCGTATAACTTTGCTAGATCGTTATCCTGTGTAACATATTCACGATTTGTGGTAGCACTCTAGATTTGGTACGAGCATATCATTTTGTTCCGGTCGATAACCACTCCGTTCGGGCTCTTCGAATTTACCAAGATGCAATTTGGATTGTCATAGTCAGACATTTCAGCACTTTATGCATCATGTCTTCGGTGATATGGATTTTGTGGTGGTGTTTGTCGATGATATATGCATTGCATCGTCTAATGAGGAGGAACACCTAACGCACGTGCGAACTGTCTTTGAGCGTCTCAAATCAAACGGCTTGGTACTGAACTTGGACAAATGCAAGTTTGTACAAACAGAAGTAAACTTTTTGGGGTATCATATCAGTGCATCTGGTATCAAACCTCAAGCTAATCGAGTTTAAACCGTTGTTGATTACAGACGTCCGATTACTGTGGAGGATCTCCACATTTTTGGCATTGCTGAATGGTTACCAAAGCTTCATCCGGAATGCTGTCTCATTGCAACAGTCATTGCAAGCACCCATTATTGGGAATCGAAAAAACGATACAAGAAAACATCAGTGGACGATCGAAGCAGAAGAAGCTTTCGTGAAATGCAAGGAAAGTTTAGCAAACGCAGCTTTATTGTCCTATCCTGACTCGTCAAAACGAATGGGACTGATGATTGATGCTTCGGATACAGCGGCAGGAGCAACTATACAACAATATGTCGCCGACGCATGGCAACCGCTTGGGTTCTTCTCGCAGAAATTTTCTCCTTAACAGAAAAAGTATTCAGTCTTCGGTCGCGAGTTAACAGCCATGAAATTAGCGGGGCAGATTTTCCACATCTAGTGGAAGGGAGAGAATTCACAATTTATACTGATCACCGTCCGCTCACGTATGCTCTGAATTCTAATTCAAATCACCTTTCTCATGAAGAACAATATTTGCATTTCGAGTTTCGCTAAAGATATTCGGCACATTAAAGGCAAAGACAATTCTGCTGCAGACGCATTATCCAGAATCAACACCATCTCAGCTCCTTCAACAGTGGATTTTAAATTATAATCGAAAGCGCAGCATGATGATCAAGAACTATAGAAGCTACTTGCTGATCGAACTACATCAATGAACTTGCAGTTAAGATCATCTGTTTCAACTGATGGATTGCTGTATTCAGCGTGGCCACTCGAATCAGGATTTTAAATTCCCAGTTTTTTCCGGTTTTTCCCAGATTTTTTTTGGATTTTTCCCGGTTCACTATGCTTTGAAACTTCAATTCAAAATTATTAAATCATACGTTTTCAAAAATCGTTATCTAGAGGATGGTAAGTAAACACGGGCATTACGGGAAAGATGGACACTTGTCATAAAAACTGGATATAAGTTATAAGTGAATTATTCAACAATATAGTATCCAATCTAGAGGTGTGACAACACATTTGAGATCCATTTTTGGCATGATTTCTACCAAATTTGTACAAACAAATTATCAAACAATCGTGCGCTCGTTTGTGAATCTAATTTGGCTACTATGGATCTTAAGTTATTTAAATACAGGGCGTTCGGGATAATTTAGACAGTTACATTTTTGTTTATAACTCGTGATCGAGTTGGCATAGGAAAACTAGCAATACGTCATTAGACAGCTAAAAATGTACGGAACAAGCAGCGAAAACATCCCGTGATAAAAAATGCCAAAAAAGAGTACATTGTGGAAGCGGATCACATGCATCATGATGATCCGCGCCGGACGCGACAACCGCGACATCATGCAGTGCGTGCAGTGTTCGCTGAACACGGTGAAGGCGATCCGGAGTGAGAAAACAGCGACGACGACGAAGCGGTGGCAGCACGAAAACCACATTCTCAGCGGCGGGATTGCGTGCGGACCGACGCTTTCCTGGCTGACCTCCAGGCGCGCGTGATGGAAAATCCGGGGATCGGAATTCGGCCGTTGGCACGTGAGATGGGGGTGGCACCATCCACGATGAAAATGGCCCTGAATGAGGACCTCCGGCACTTCTATTACAAGCGCCGAAGAGGTGAGTTGTTGACAGAGAAGGGCCGCGAGCGTCGGTTGGGGAACGCCAAGAAGCTGCTCAACTTGCTAAAGCATCCCGTGGAGCCTGGCACGGCTTCACCGCGCCGAATGTGTGGCCTCCCAGCTCCCCGGATCTTAATCCAATGGATTATTTAGTGTGGGGCGCGGTGGAACGGGACACCAACAGAACCTCCAGCAACACCAAGGCAGAGCTAATGGCGAAAATCCGTTTTCGCGGCCCTACCCCGCGAAACTGTCGCCAGGGTTTGTTCCCGGTTCTGGAGACGGGTGGAGGCCGTAATAGAAGCCGAGGGCGGATATTTTGAATAAAATGAATAAAATACATGGTAAGCTACTACAGTAGGTGACCGCTAACTGAGAGGTAAACAAGCTCCAGTTAACGAACAATGTTCGCTAACTGGAGTGACGTTTCTATGGATTGATTGTTTTGATTGGCGTTGACTGGAATAAACATACCAAACTTTTTTTCATTTATGTTGATATAAAGTATAGTAATTCGTGTAATAACATAAATTAATAGCAAACGTAGGCAAGAAACCCTAAATATGTTTGAAAAATGCACATTTGCGACAAATTTCTCTTCATGAGATTCCGGATGTATCATGTTTTGACGTTTAAGTGTTCGTTAACTGAGAATCACTCCAGTTAGCGAACCTCCAGTTAAAAAGCACTCCAGTTAAAACACATCCAGTTAGCGGTCACCTACTGTATTTCTAAAACAAAAAAAAATCCCCGATGATTAATTTTGCCATATTTTTTTTTTCTTTCTCCGTAGGTGACTGTCAAAATTATCCCGAACGCTGTATGCATTCTTTAGATTTTCGGATGTTTTATATGAGCTAACTGATGAAAAAACGACAAAAAAGGCTTTACAAATATTGCTTTTTGGGGGGGTTAGCTTCATGACACTAACGTGTAAAGACTTTACCCCGTGGCAAAGATGTTTTTCATCTGCTATCAATTGTTGATTAACAGATGTCATCACACAACCTTAAAAATGGGTTACCGGAAGTTATGGACCAACCAGCCACTGGAGAAGGCATACAAATCTGCGAAGAACGGATTTTCTTGTTTCCTGGTTTTTCCCGGAAAAATAAAATTCCCGGCTAATTCCCGGTATTCCCGGGTGAGTGGCCACCCTATGTATTGTGATGTGACGGATAATGTACATGTTAGACCGTATGTGCCAGAGAAGTTACGGTTACAAGTTCTTAGCAACATCCATTGCCTTTCTCATCCCGGTGTTCGAGCAAAGAGAAAAATGGTTGCGCGAAGGTTTGTTTGGCCCTCAATCAATCGAGACGTCGCCCGCTACGTCAGATCTTGTATCATCGAACGTTAAAAACTTCGTTAACCTGTGTCGATTCGAAACGCTGGTGCGATAAACCGCCGTTGGTCCTGCTCGGTTAGCGAACTGCTATCAGGGAAGATATCGATTGTTCTGTTGCCGAGATGACACATGGACAGCCACTACGAATACCTGACGGAAATGCGTCGTTCAGAGTTTGCCAAACTGCTTTGCCGTACCATGAAACAAATCGAACCAATCAGAAACTCACATCATGTCAAACGTTCGGTGTTTGTTACGAAGGACTTAATTGCAAAAGCGTTTTTATTCGAATTGATTCAGTCAAGCGGCCTCTTACACACCCATACGAGGGACCTTTCCAAATAATCGAAAGGCATGAAAAGTATTTGAACATATATATGAACGGTGAGAAACGAAGGATTTCGATCGAACATATTAAACCAGCATGTATTTGCGAAAATGATTCGAATGAGGATGATGAAAGAATAAAAGTTACGCCATCCGGTCACTGTGTTCGGTTCTTGGCGTAACTCTGTGAGGGGGACTCTGTGGTAAATTGCTTATAGCAATATTTTAATTGTAATCAAGTAGCCATTGGTTACAGAAACTGCACTGAATGTCGAATAAATGTAGTTAGTCTTAATTCACTCTTAGAACGGTGTACATCGTCTTTCAATCGTTCCCACATAACGCTCAATAGCATTGAGACAATTAATGCCTTTATTGGCAAGTAGGCCAGTAAATTTTAACCATTAATTCATTCTTGATACTTATAGCAAGTTTCTTCTTCTTCTTCTTCTATTTGGCGTAACGTCATACGCGGACATGCCGGCCTATACAGGCTTTCGAGACTTAATTCATTACCACGTAGCCGGATAGTCAATCCTTGCTACGGGGGGACGGTCCATTCCGGCCTTGAACCCATGACGGGCATGTTATTGAGTCGTTCGAGTAGACGACTGTACCACGGGACTGCCCCCGTTTCATAACTATAGAAGGTTTCATGACTTCTAAATTATGAATAACAGCAACACTCTTTAAAATTACTATGCTACTTCATTTGAACCGTAGAGCGCTTGGCCTAGGTTATGTAATACGCACATGACCACCAAACATAGTCAACTGATCTCTAATAACTGATATTTAGAATTAGAACCAAGATAGATTACCAAGATAGAGACCAAAATAGAACTTTTCTTCTCCTTCTTTGGCTCAACAACCGATGTCGGTCAAGGCCTGCCTGTACCCACTTATGGGCTTGGCTTTCAGTGACTAATTGATTTCCCCCCCATAGCAGGATAGTCAGTCCTACGTATGGCGGCGCGGTCTATTTGGGGATTGAACCCATGACGGGCATGTTGTTAAGTCGTACGAGTTGACGGCTGTACTACGAGACCGGCTCAAGATAGAACTAAGTGGTCCAATATTGGAAAGCAACGTGATAATTTTGATTTGAAATGAAGACCGTCCGACTTTCTGTGTATCTTTTCATTTAATGCCTTTGTTACATGTTTACATGACTTTGTTTTTCTTTTGTGTGTTGCTAATTAAGAATTTTACCACTTATTGTTTATAAAAACGCGTGAAGTAAGGGTCTTTTATAAACCCTTATTATCACTTTCATCGTCTTAAACCTTTTGTGTACATAATTCGCCATTTTCTGTAAAACATTCAGCTATAGACGAACCCTTTTTAAAGTCATTTTTAAACAAACCAAGTAATAAAATAATACAATAGAAACATCGTACAATACTTACTCATCCGTTTTATTTATTTTCCCATCGTCAACACATCCTTCCTCTATTGGCCCTGATCGTTCTTCGCTGAAAGATTAAAACGATAATTTGAAGAAAAAAACACATCACACAAAATGATAAGATAAATAAAATAATAGTGGTAAATTACCTCATGTTTTGCACCGCTCTATTTTGTTTGACAAGGAGCAGTTCCGCAGTCTTCGCGAAAAGCATATGTTCGCGAAAAGTTCTTAAATCATCGTTTACCTACAACAAGCATGCACTATAATAAAGAAAATTTCCGGGCCAATAAAAATACTTACATTAACATCCGTAGCAAGATTACCAATGCTGTTTAATTCAAAGACGGTATTTTCTATAGTCACTTCGCTTTCTGATTTGTTTTTCGATAATGATACGTCAATGTTTCTATCGTGAAATTGTTCAACGATCAATTCTTCGAACTGTGTATTTTTTGTGTCCGCATTTGAATCCGTCGAACTGTTAAAAACCGAATTATGCTCCAAGAAATTTACAGAATCAATATGAGCATTGACAACTGGCACGAGGAGTTCATTGTTTTTTTCTTTTTCACTGTAGGATTTTTCCTGTTCTAATAAAGAAGATGAATTGGGATTTGAAGATGATAGAAGATTATCCAAATACTTTGAGCAATTTACAGATTCGCTTTTTTGAGTGACCACTGTTTTCTCAAGAGAATCTACACTGAGTTCCTGGCTTTGTGTACTACTGGCGGCTAAAGATGTATCAAGAAGGCAACGTAATGCATTTTCCTGGTGTTGCTTATCCTTGGGATCATTGCCAGGATGATTTTCTAATAGTGATAACGACGGTAAAATTAAACCATTCGAAATGAATGCACTGTGCTCGCCGGTACAGCCTTTATAGCTTGCATCGAAATCTGTTAATGAATCATCAATTTCGTTGCTTTGCTCATGCTGTGCAAATTTAACTAAATCTGGGCACGCGGATGAGGTTTCTGTAATAGAGTTTGCAACTTGTTGGTTTTCGGTTTTAATGATAGTTTGCCGACGCAAAAGAGGATCAAAATTGATCAACACTGAGTTTCTTGGTAGTACCGCATCCGAGGACGACAATGCAGATGCTATAATTGATGTATCTGTAGTTCTCGAAGATTGCGAGCAACCTCGTGAAAGTAAACAATCGAAATCAGCGGGCGAAAAGATATCTGAAATATAAACAAGAAACCAATCATCAGGTAGTTATAATTATTCTTGGAGCTTATTTCCTTACAATGTCTAGGGCGTAATTAACACATCGAAATAACAATCACTTTTGACGAGGCGAAAGTTTTTTTTCGTCTGCTGTTTTTCATATTTTTTCTTGGCACATACATTCATACATAGAATATATGTCACTCTTGCGAAGGTAGGAAGCATACAGAACAGATGACAACCACACTCGATTAGCTGTTTATACTGAAGAACACAATACTTCATCAAAAGCGATAGCCGAATCAAAGTGACCAGGCTACCAATCAACCGCAGTGTCTACAGTCAGAATTCAATACAGTCAACTCTCTCTTATTTGAGAGGCGATGGGACTGTCAAATAAGAGAGGTTTTCAAATTACAGAGGTTGAAAATGAATGAAAGGTCCTTACAAACAAGAAAGAGACAGAACATGTAGTATGCAGCCTTAACTGTTGCTATAGGAAACTGCGAACACGATTGCCAATTTGAGCATACATCATTCAATAAGGCAGCGGTAATCGCTGGTGCGGGCGTGCGTGCGTTTTCTGAAAATGTATGGAATTTGACACCCGCAGCGGGTGACAGTTTGCAACCGCCTGCATCAGAATCAAACAATTTTGATTTTTCCGCACGCACGCCCGCACGCCCGCAGTAGCGATTACCGCTGCCTATCCAAGGCAACACCATACACAAATAAAAGGGATACAGATTTCAGAGGACAAAAATGTACTGGAAATTAAGGGACTGTGGAAAATGTTCAAATAAGAGAGATTTTTCAAACAAGAGAGGTGTCAAATAAGAGAGGGTTCACTGTAGTTGAACGCTTTTTAGTTGGCATGCTTTTTAGTTGCACGCTCAATAGCTGGCTGACAGTTCAATTAAAAAGCATGCGTTTGTATGGGAAACCCGGTTTTTGAACAATTCACAAAAATCTCATGGCATGCCGAGAAATCTTTTTTTCTTTTTAGATAAGATTTAGATCAAGATCTAGATCCTAGATTTAGCAGGATAGATTTTTTTTTGTATGGAAAAACGTGCCAACTAAAAAGCACATATTCAATAGTTGGCAGGAAATCGAAGTTCAACCAGTGATTTCAGACTGTACTTACAGCTGGTTGAAAATTACAGTTTATACATAAAAAATCGGAAATTAAAAGTTGGGAGGCTACGGAAAATTTCAGGCCAATAAAAGCCATGAATAAAACCTTATTGCAGTTTAACCTTTAAGTTGGCAACCGGATACCCGGGTATTTTTTAACTTTAAACTAAAATAACTTTTGATTCATTGCTTTTATTGACCTGAAATTTTCCGTAGCCTACCAACTTTTAATTTCTGATTTTTTGGTGCATAAATTGTAATTATTTTACTGTAAGTATTTTATTTTGATATTTTTTTAAACTTTACCACGTTAGGCAGCGGTCTAATGTTGTTGCGCGCAACATTGTTGCTCGGAAACATATCGCTGAGGTGGTCTATGAATGTTGCTGGGAACATTTCACTTTGACATTGTTTAGCGTCAAAAATTAACCAGTTAACAGCTCAGAGTTTATTTTTTATCATTCACTTGTTGAATAAAGTGTTGAAAAAATAAAATATACCGGCGGTTCCCGAGATACACGGTACCTCTTATACGCGGATTCGGAGATACGCGGTTTTCTAAATTTGACAATTCTTTGAGCAAATTGTACTGATTTGACACATCAATTGCAAATTGCCAAATAATTTCCGTTTTGATCGAATGTTCAAAACTATTAACATTTAAAACTATTTAAGGTTTAAAACAGTTATATTCAGTCAGAATCATATCAAATAATTCATAAAGTGACTAAAACCGCCCCCTACTTGCAAAATTACACGAAAATTTGTGATATTTTAGCTGGAAATCACGAGATTCAGTATTTTGCGGCCGTTTTCGGTCCCCATTAACCGTGTATCTCGGGGACCACCTGTAGCGGAAAGCGGGGCAAAATGGGCATGTGGGGCAAAATGGGCACCCTCTATTTAAGCATTATTTGACTACAAAGATACTTTCCAATGCTCAAAATGTATTCATTAGAGTGTTCTATGAACACCATGTAAGTTTCATAACCCTTACATAACAAATAACTAAGAAAAATGCAAAATAAGGTTTAGCAGCATATTGATGTAATTTTTGCCACTTCGAAAATAAGCTTAAACGTGTGTCACAGGGATGCGTTGAAGTTTTTGATGATATATTTTTAAAGATATGATATTTCTTTACAATTTGTTTGAAGCAATCAAGGCGATTGAATTCGTATTTTTGCTAATATAACAAAAAATACAAAAATGCTACAAGTGGGGCAAAATGGGCAGTTACTCTTGGGGCAAAATGGGCAGATGCTTTTGACATACGGCGCTTGGTGAGGCTATGGTGTTGTATTTGTCGCCTCAATAATGATAACAGGCACAGCTTCAAAACATTCGATTTTGTAGATTTAAACGTGTAAAAACTGTTATAATTTTGATAACATATTTTTGGAAGAATTTCAAGGGCTTTTCTGGCCAGCAAATCAAAAGATAGAACGAAAAATACATTTCACGAAACGTGCGCAAAAGCATAGACCATTACCTAAGCGCAGTTGTTGTGGCCCATATTGCCCCAGTGTTTTGACGTTTCACAGTTTGTTTACATATGCCCATTTTGCCCCAGGGCTATGCCCATTTTACCCCGTGTGTCAAAATAGCTTCTCGTAAAACATCAACTTTTATTTTACATTATTTTATTGTTTTAAGTTGTTTTTTTCATTCTATGTGGTTATTTTTCCATAGATAAATGGCATAGGCATACAATAATGAAAGAAAAATTGTGTTTTGTGGCATATTCAAAGGAATATTCAGTAAACTGCTTAACATGCCCATTTTGCCCCGCTTTCCCCTACACCAAAAAATGTACAGTCATTATCCGATATACGCTATCGCACGGGACCGAGCGCAATCTCGAGTTTTCGCGTATAGCGGATTCCTATGGAAAAATAGTTTACACTACCGGTTCAAGGGTTGAAATATAGCGTCACAGAGCGTTTCTATATACAGGCGGTCCCCGAGATACACGGTACCTCTTATACGCGGTTTCGGAGATACGCGGTTTTCTAAATTTGACAGTTCTTTGAGCAAATTGTACTGATTTGACACATCAATTGTAAATTGCCAAATAATTTCCGTTTCGATCCAATGTTAAAAACTATTTCAAAAGGTTTAAAACTGTTATATTCAGTCAGAATCATATCAAATAATTCATAAAGTGACTAAAACCGCCCCCTACTGGCAAAATTACACAAAAATTAGTGATATTTTAGCTGGAAACCACGAGATTCGACTTACGCGGAAATTCGAGATACGCGGTATATTGCGGCCGTTTTCGGTCCCCAATAACCGTGTATCTCTGGGACCCCCTGTACACCGAGAATGCAGCTGAGAAAATAACTGACAGCATGCTTTGACAGCGACTGACAGCATTTTCGGTGAGAGAATTCTCCTCGGCATGCAAAGAACGATGGAGCTGAGAAAAAATTGAATTGGCAGTTTATAGCGATCGATCAATTATAGTTTGCATTTTTGCCGTCTAATAATCGTAGAAATATTATTAAAAAGTAAAAGAAACTTTTTTGATTTCATTTTAGCGATTAAAATGAATTTTTTCAACATCATTTTAAAAGTCTCATCTCGGCGCTTTTCAGAGCTTCTACACACACCAGCGTGAGAAACCGGTTGTCAATTCTCTCACAGCCATCTCTCAAATGCAGTCTCGGTGTATGTAGAAACGCTCACAGAGTTTTGCATTGAAGTTTTTTGTTATAAAACAGGTATCTTTTGCACAAATTTAATGCAAAATGCATTAAGAACACTAAGGAAATTCAAAAAGAGCATAAAATATTTTATTTTAAATATTTCTAATATTTTAAATATTTGCAAAAAACAAATGGAGCTGTCAAATTTAGAGGAATCGCGTACTGCGAATTCGCGTATATCGAGTATCGCGTACTGCGGATAATTGCTGTATTATAAATGCAAAAATTCCAAATTTAGCGGATGTCAACAAAACACACACTGCTGCTGTGTCATTTCATACACCCGATTACCATGACCAAGGTAAATACAAAATGTTGCCAGACAAAAATCAAATTGGTTTGAATTTGGCCGGTAACAAGGTTGCGCTAGCTATCAAAATCCATACATTTTGCCAGCAACAATGTTGCGCGCAACAAGATTAGACCAGTGCCTAAGTTGGCAACCAGCATACCCGGATATTCCATACATATTGTAAGGAGAATGACGTTTCTCTTCTTCCTCTTTTCGTATTGTGTTTATTTTCGAGTCAAATTCAAGCGATTCCAAATTTCAATTTGACCGTTAAAATTATCATAAAATGAAAAAAAAACTTAATGAATAAATGAAATAGAAGAGAATACATGGCCGAGATTACTTGCTTACAGCATTAAAATATAGAAATCATTGTTTACCTATGAAAACCGTAAATTTTTGGCGTCAAAACGTGTGGAATACCCGGGGATGTCGGTTGCCAACTTACGTATGTTCATCTTGTTGCCAACTCTACGGTTAAAGATTGAATAAATACCCGTGTATCTAGTTGCCAACATAAAAGTTAAGCCGTGTGTTGACGCCAAACGGTAGGGAATGTGCATGGCCCTATTAGAATTAAGACAACTAGGGTAATTAGTAGAGAAAAGAATTACAACTTAATTTCGAAATAAGAAGAATTAGAAGAATAGTGAATTTAACATTAGCACTAGAAACCTCGGCGAGACATCAACAATTATTTATAAAGATTGATAGAGCGTCATCACCGTGTGTGATAACCGCTTAACCGTATGTTTACATTAGCCCTCTCAAACCTTTCGAAATTGAGATACAGTCTGTTCCCGAGTTACACGGTTCTCGACTTACGCGGATTGGATACCCGCAAGTGATGGAAACCCCACCCATCGAGCCCATCGTACCCTCAACTCCATATTATTTTGACAGGAGGCGATTGGCATGTGTAAACAGGGGATAAGAGGTACTGATTGTGTATCTTGGAGGCTACCTTACAAAATAAATATAAAACACAATATAAAGACAATATAAACAGGCATAGTGCCCGATAACTCTGATTTAAATAAATAAATAAATAAATAAACATAAAAACACACTTACATTCATTCGCCGGTACAAACTTTTCTTGTGGTGCCGAAGAGTGATGGACGGGTATTTGTACCGGGGCAAATTCTATTACATCTAGAGGAAATTCGTCACTTTGTTTTTCGATTGCAGTGGGGAAAGAGTTCGACAAAGATTCACAGGCCTCTGCAATCAAATTTTCTTTATCTGGCAACAGGAATCCAACATATGCCGGAGTGTTCAGTAAGTTTGCTTTAACAGATTCAATGGAAGGAGCATCTCTTTGCATGATGTTGGGAATGTTGCTATCTTTAGCATCTTGCAGCGGAAATCGAATCGATTCCGATACGGTATCGGCGTTATCTGCTGGGAAGCTTCTGTTAAACCGCATTACGATCGTTGTATTGGATGCATTACTATTCACTGTTGTTGCACTATTTCTAGAATCCGACAAATCCGGCTCTTGATCATAGATGGTCTTATGATCGGGACCATCAAGCAATTCTTCATCAACTTTCATCCACAACCCAAAAACACATGGAAACACAGGGTAATAAGTTATAAAAATAAAACGTTATACACCACACAACAAAATCAACAGTGATCATTATATCACTGTCATCCCAATATATTTAGCGGCTTTTACTTACCTATCACATTAGATCCACCATGTATGTTAACATCACCGAAAGAGATATCCATGTCTTCTATATTCGCATCCATATGATAAAACAATGATCTGAAAATTATCATTTTCAATTAGCCTAGAATTCCGGAACGCTTTTCCAGGATATAAAAGTAAATACAAATATAGAATATTCTAATACTAACAAAATAATTTCCCACTCTATTACGAAAAAATCTAATCGGCGCAGACCTGAGCAAATCAACTATTTCCTGCGCAACTAACTTATCTAGGCACACACAAGGCATGACGCTAAAAATACAACCCCTTACTACATGAATAATGTCAATAGACGCAAATCAGCAGCTTAAATCAAACAGACAATGCTTACCGAAACGTATTATTCGGAAATCAATTGTATTTGCCACTTGTTTGCTTCCCGCCCAAGCCGATTTTTAAGGTTTCTTGCTCGTCATATTCAAAATAAGGCGGCGGTCTGGGACCAATCGAACGAGACAAACAAACACGACTCTGTTCGATAGGTGCTCTGTCAGCTGTTCGATGTCTTACAAACATTTCATGATGCACTGCAATACGCCTATCTTTTCTTCTCGAAAATGAAGCACTTTCATAGTTTAAATAAACTTCCATCTGCTGGGGGAAAATTTAAAAAATAATTTACTAGTTATTCACATCAATAATAACGCAAAATTTCGTAACTCGAATTTCCACGTAAGTCGAAACTCGTAATTTTCAGCAAAAATATCACCAGTCGTCGTGTAAGGCACTGGTCTAATCTTGTTGCGCGCAACGTTGTTGGTGGCAAAATGTATGGATTTTGACAGCTAGCGCAACTTTGTTGCCGGCCAAATTCAAACCAATTTGATTTTTGTCTGGCAACATTTTGTATTTACCTTGGTCATGATAATCGGGTGTATGAAATGACACAGGGGGGTGGCAACGCTCATCGGATGCGATTTTATCGGACGCGATTTATATGGGATTTGACAGATAACGTCGAACGTGCGATTTCGTCGTCCGACGTTATCTGTCAAATACCATATAAAAAATTGACAGGCCGTCCGATAAAATCGCATGCGAAAAAGCGTTGCCACCACCCACAGCAGCAATGTGCGTTTTGTTGACATCCGCTAAATTTGGATTTTAAGCATTTATAATACATTTTTGGTGTATATTTTGTTTTTTTCAACACTTGATTCAACAAGTGAATGATAAAAAATAAACTCTGAGCTATTAGCTGGTTAATTTTTGACGCTAAACAATGTCAAAGCGAATCAACATTCATAGACCACCTTAGCCATATATTTCCGAGCAACAATGTTGCGCGCAACAAGATTAGACCGCTGCCTTATCCATCACCTGCTATTTTCAATCCACCTTGATCTGACACGAACAAAACCACATAATCATATTGAGGTTGCACTGTCAGACACAAACCAACAGACAAGACAAATCTCGAGTTGAACATGTCATCGTTCAGTTAGACATACAGCGAAAACGTCGCGCCCGAAGATGTCACGCGAGACAAAAAGTAGCTCAATTTTGCAAACAGAGATACTCGTCGCGCGCGACGATTTTGCTTCATCCAAAATAATCGAATTATCTAATTTTCTTACAAGCCAAATGTATGCCAAACGCAAAAAATAAGATTTGAACACATTTTAACCTATTATTGTGTGTTTTCAAACATAAAAAAATAGGTTGACTGAGTCAAAAGAGCTACTTTGATCTACACAGAGTGAAATTTTGAACTATTTTTCGTCGCGCGCGAAGTTGTCGCTCTATGTCTATTTGAACGGTCAGTTGATTCTGTATTTGTAGCAAGGAGGAATATAGAGGAGGTGTCTTCTTATCGTTTGGGATGTTGCCATTTTGAGATTCAGTTTGACAACAGCTGTCGATATTTGTTTACAGGCAGCAGCTGCATGGCATAAGATGCAAGGCGGCGCTCTACCAGCAATCGAACACGACATCCGACACGAACAAACCCATATAATCATATGGAGGTGCACTGTCACCGGTCAAATAGACATCGACAACGTCCCGCGTGATAACATCTCGCGCGACAAAGAGTAGCTCAATTTTGCAAACAGAGATACTCGTCACGCATTATCAAGGTTTTTTACGAGCCAGAATAATGCCAAAAGCAAAAAAATTGATTTGAACACATTTTAACCTATTTTCGTGTGTTTTCAAATATAAAACAGGTTGGTTTCCTGAGTCAAATGAGCTACTTTGATGCACACGGAGTGAAATTTTGAGCTATTTTTCGTCGCGCGCGACATTTACGCTCTATGTCTATTTGATCGGTAATACGTTTCTTTTCATCCACACTACGACACATCAACTAAAACAGCAATTGGAATTCACACGCATACATCAACAAATGAACGAATCATCTCCTATCATTTCGTTTTCATTTTTCTGCACTGTTCTTCGGCTGTCAAATTGTTCGGGATAACCCTACCAGCCAAATTCGTTAAAAGATGTTTAGTAGCCAGCCCAATAGATAAAGACTGTCTGTCTATTAGGCATCTATAAGGTTCACGAATGGAAGTAATTATTAGATAGTAAATATCAAAACCACCAGCAGATAAAAATTGTAGGGTTTTACGCCATCACATTTGTAGCGCTTTGCGGAATGTTTGATGTGAAGAACTTTTTTCGTGTTTATTCCATATCATTGCTGTGTGTGTAGCCGCGTTTCGAACTCAGAAACACTATAAACGGATAAAATGGTTCAGGTTTATGATTGTGATAATTGTGATACAAATGTTTTTATACATACAAATTGTTTGTGTAGTGAAGGCTCATTGATTATGCCAATAATAATCAGAATTGCTATTGTTTTCTCAAACAATATTCATGTGTTGCTGTGTGTTTAGCAGAGTCTTTGAATACTTGGCATAATATCACCGACAAACCGACGTGACACTTGCGTTACAAAAGCTTATGCTTATGCCAGCTTGATAACTTTCGGAATAAATGATAAAAATAATAATAATAATAATAATAATAATAAAAGTGTCCCACACGAAAGTACTGTCATTTGCTAGTGAGGCGATCACTTCTGTCAAAGTAAGCTCTGTTCACGGCATCTTAGATGTAAACAACTTTTCTAAATACAAATTGCAAAGGAAGTCTGACGCAAGATTTTTGAGAATTATTGGACAAAACACCTAGAAAAATCATTTTACAAGTTTGCTAATCAAAACAAAAGATGTAAGAAGTGTATAAAACAATGCGCATTAGAATTTAGCAAGAAAAACAAAAACGAGAGTTCAGCTGTTTCTCGTCTGTGTCAGTGTAGTAAGCGAATCATTATAGAGATGGCGCTACCCTACCAGCATTAAACGGCTTTGAAGGCATTCAGAAGGCATGTCAGGCCTTAGTCGCCTTAGAATGCGAATAAAGATTTCAACCGAAACTTTCACGGCTGTAACGGGTTCTCTTCGAAATTTTTCAACTTTTTGATTCAACGAGAACAGATAGCTTGCCGCCATCTTAGCTTGTATATACTGGTTATGCACCCTTATTATTATAACTGTCAAATAGAGCAGTGACAGCGCTTTTGGTTCCGAACCGAGAAAGCGTGTGTTCAAATCTTGATTTTTATGATCTTTTTTGTGTTTATTTCTTTTTAAATTAATATTTACTTGCTATAATTAATACAAACAAAATTAATGTGAAGCAAAATTAAAATAATACCTTTTAAACAACATAATAATTACACTGTTCACCCTTCATTATCAGGATGGGAGAAATGTGTATCTCATTTCTCCTTTTATTACAGTTGTCGAAATGAGTTTGATATATTAACATCTTTCAACCGGTTGGTCTTTAACAGTCGAATAATGCAGACCATCTTTAATAAAGTGAAATAGCCCAGAGCTTAATGCAAGAGAACATAACACGTAAATCGTGCTATCGAATCTCACGCTCATATCTGGGAACACTACAACAGTGCAGTGCTGAAGACGCTTGTAAGGTTTTCTTTTGACAGTTGCAATTTAAAATTTCAAATTGAAGTCGAAATTTTTCATTGACATATTTCAAAGGCATTTAATTACTGCTAAATGCACTGCTGATCGTCTTCAATTCGCCGGCGATTACAAGGCGATTAGAAGGCATTTAACGGAAATTTGCGGATAGGGTAGTGTTTAACGTATTTTCATTTGAAATAAGAAGACAACTTTTGAAGCTCATTTTGTTCGAAGAGTCACGTCGGTTTGTCGGTGATAATATTCCGCTTCTTTCTTAAATGTTACTCATCATCAAATTAGACAACTTCATCCATGCAGATGGGCAATTTTTCTTACAAAAATGCTTAAAGAATGAATTTTGGACACTTGTTGGGATATATCATCTAATAACTACTATTAGATAATTATGATACAGGTTTATGACAGTAAGTCTAATAAAACTTATTAGACACTTTTTAGACAACTATTAGACAAGAAGTCTGATAAATCTTATTATACACGAAAAGGACAACTATTCAACGAGTCGTCTATGTACACATGAGCTGTCAATAAATAGACAGTTATTGGGACTATATAATAAACCCACTTTGTGTATAATAAACCCCCTTTGGAAAATTGTATGCGATTTGAAAAACAATATTCAATGATGACGCCAGGAAAACGCGCTAATAATTCACCTTCTTAATAAACACACCTTGAAATAGACATAAAAAGGCGTCAAAAATAGCTCATAATTTTACTCGGCTTGATCAAAGTAGCTCATTTGGCCCAGTCGACCTACATGCTTTTTGTTTAAAAACATAAAAAATGAATGAAAACGTTGAGCAAAATAATGAAGCTATGGAGCTTTCGTTTTTTCTATGGATATTTGGTTTTCCAGGCGTTTAAGCTTTATCTGTGGCGCTTGGGTATATCTCTCTATCTATAATGAGGAATAAATGTTAAAATAGGAAATATAAAAGATTTCTTACTGTCGAAAACATAATGAATCATACAATAAGTTCACGAAATAACATCAGATAACTCACCTTTATCTATGTTTTAATGTTAAATGAGAACTCGCAAAGCTCAAAATATATTTTTAAAACATATTTAATCGAAAAAATGAGGTAGGTAATTTATATATTCAAATAAAAAAAATGTAGTACCGGGTTCAAGACATGTGTTGCCATCCCTAGAATTTCATGTGAACACCGTACGTTCCCGCTACGAACGGATTCAATACAGCCTATATAATACAGAGGTCGAGTCATCTAGAGCATTTGATCATAAAGCGTGGGAAAGTTTTGACAGCTGGATGAAAAAGCTTCAATACAGCAATTATCTGCAGTACGCGATACTCGATATACGCGTATCCAAAGTATGCGATTCCTCTAGATTTGACAGCTTCATGTGTTTTTTTGCAAATATTTTGATTTTTTGAAATATTTTATGCTCTTTTTGAATTTCTTTAATATTCTTAATGCACTTTGCATTAAATTTGTACAAAAGATGCTTGTTTTATTATAAAAAACTTTAATGCAAAACTCTAGGGCGATATATTTTAACCCTCGAACCGATAGTGTAAACTATTTTTCCATAGGAATCCGCTATACGCGAAAACTCGAGATACACTATTGCGCCCAGTCAGTTAATCGCAGCATGCATTGAGGTTTTAGTTGTTGTGCGTGCAGTGACCGGATTGAATGTTCGGTCATTTTAAAAAGTTTGTTAAGAATTTTGTACTTGAAAAAGTTGGCGAACATAAAAAAGACAGAATTATAATGCAATTATCGGTCATAACAAAATCAGTGCCCAAAATTAGGACGAAATCATGTGCAGCACAAGAGGACTAAAGCTAAGAGGCTAGTTTCCAGATTTTGGTCGTTTTAAAGTGATGAATTACTGAAACAAGTACTACTCCAAACTACTCCATCAAGTTTATCTTTTTGAATTTGGAATAAGTCTAGCTCGTTAAAGAACTGGATGGTCCGATTGTCTCGATTGAAGCATAAATGTTGCGCGAGACAATTTGAGCTACTTTTTGTCGCGCGAGGCGTTGTTGTGCGCGACGTTATCGCTCTATGTCTATTTGTACTGTCATAAAGAAGATAATGGAAAATCTGGCTGTGTGTTGGACAATAGGAATGTACCCTAGATGATATCAGCAATAGAAACTATGAATTGTGAAGTTTATTTTATTTTAATTTGTGTATTTTAGGTTTTTACAAACTTTCTATATTGCGTGAACTTATAAACGTTGCAATTTTGTATAATTATTCCTAAATAGATATTGTTTCTAAGTACTGCATCTCGTTAAGCTGTTCTGAGTTCAAGAGAAAAATATTTACATCATGGAGAAGAAAAGGCACGAATCAAACAAATTAAAAGAATATGAATCCATCATTAGCTCTCAGAAAGAACACATTAATCGCTATGAAAATCGGCTCAAGGGTATGTTGTTACTGAAACATCGAAGTAAACCTTATGTACTGTAACCAAAAAGCAATGGCTTAGTTTTTAATCGATCAAAATTGATATTTTTTAGATATTATCGTGGCGTACAAAGGTATTGTCAAAGAAAAAGCAGCATTAGAAGAAACCTTAAAAGCACTTCAAAAAGTTAATGATGGCAAGGAGGCTATCTTGGCTAATGGACTTCATGAATGTTCTGAGGCAGTTTTAGCCTCTGGATCGGTTGAAGGACAACTACAAACTCTAATGAACAATCTCACCACTATCACAGCGGAACGCAACCGGATCGAGGAAGTGTCAAAATATGAAAGAAATCAACTTCGCCAAAAACTGGCAAACAAGGATTCCATTATAGAAGAACTGTCGCGACGTATTAAAGATTTCGAATCTCAATCACAATTCGAGATGAGCAGTTTCAATCCAAATACGCCTGTAGACTACGGACCGAGGATGGGACCGTCTGAAGATCAATCTGTGAAAATTCGGGAGTTGAAGAAATTACTAGATGACGAGCGTAATCTAAACGAGCAATTAGAGCTACAGCTTGGAAATTTGAAAACTCAGTTTATGGTTATTGCTCCGGACCGACACACCGTTTCGAAAAAACTTGTTGATCCAAAGAAGACAACACCAACGGACTGCGATTCAAAAGGAACTAATAATAGTTCAATCAACTTAAAAGAATCTTTGCGTGAGTTGCAAGATGAAATGAACCA
This sequence comes from Anopheles gambiae, assembly GCF_943734735.2. Lineage (NCBI taxonomy): Eukaryota > Metazoa > Arthropoda > Insecta > Diptera > Culicidae > Anopheles > Anopheles gambiae. The sequence continues at coordinate 53,444,724 of NC_064602.1, forward strand.
TCTAAAGAAACAGTATGCAATTGCTGTAGCAGAAGAAAAACAACGTGTCCGTCTGGCAGAAGAAAACAGCAAACGTTTGAGAGAAATACACGAGGAGCGTGTGGCTAACTTTGAATCCCGCATCAAAGAACTTAGTGAAATGGTAGGCAGATACGATCGTATAAAAGAGCAGGATAAAGTATACATTTTGCAATTAAAAACTGCAATTGCGAACTTAAAAACAAAGCGAGTGGAAGAAAACAATGATTCGCCTCAATATGACCGGGAATCCATAGAGGACGGTTATGGTGCAGGACAGTTATTGGTAGAAAATCATTCAACAGGAGGTATTACAGAGAGGAAAGAGGATTTAAGTTTTTTAGCTGAGATAGCACCAGAAGATCAACATGCAGATGAAACGAACGAATTAAAAATGTATAAACGGCGTTACGAACAAGCAATGGATGAAAATCAACGACTGAAAAGAGATCTTCTTTTATGTCAAGAAAATGTTTCGCAACTAAAACAAAAAATTGGTATTCAAAAACAATCAACAGCTCAGATAGAATTCGATTTAAAACAAAAAATAACAGATCAACAGATAGCTCTTAAAAATGAATCCGTCAAACATACGGAAGCGTTGATTGCATTGCAAGCATCATTTGAGAGAAAAATCACACATCTTCAAGATTCGTTACAAAATCAGCGCGAACGTTCGCTTGCGGTGATGGATGAGAAAGAGGAAGAAATTAAAACTCTTCGAACCTCTCTTGAAATACTTTCACTTTCTTCGGCTTCTGCTACTCAAGAGTTCCATAACGATGCAATAGGCAATCGGCTAGTTGATCGTTCGGATAGTAATTCCGAACCATCATTTATGATGGTAACATCGCTTCAATCGCTATCTGAGGATCATCAGCATTTGATTCACTATGCACAAGAAATTGCACGAATGAATGTAGAGATCAGTGCTCTAAGAACTTCAAAAAACTCGTCAGAAGCCTCGTTGCGCAAACTTGCCCAAGAAAAGTTAATGATTGAAGAAACTTACAAAACTCAAATATCGGCAATGGAAAAAGAGATGGAACGTTTACGAAGGAATCGACAATTAGAAGGATCAAATTTGGAATATTTAAAAAATGTAGTTCTAAGTTTTTTATTATCAAAGGATACTGAATGCAAGAAACATATGACCAATGCAATAGCAGCAGTTTTAAAGTTTGATGAAAATGAAGTGAAAGCCGTAAATAATATCAACTATTGATCATGCTGTGATCATGATCATTCCATATCCCAAAACATACACCAAAACAAACCTTAAGACCTAATTTTACCCAGGATATGGTAATTGTGAGCAGGAAATGGAAATAAAAATATTAGATATTGGCTGCTATCATTGCATCCATTCGTAGCTTTTGCGTTTGCTTTGGAACTTATTTCCACTATTCCCGCGAAAAAAACCGAGCAGTCTGTGAGCTCCCATGCGGCCTCGCACTCCATTAAACTTCATATCCCCAGCACCTTCACCTTAACCTTCATTTCTTTAACCACCTACTCGGGTATGTTTTGCGTTTTAAATTATTAATATCTTTTGATAGAATTCATATATTGACTTGAAAATTTAGGATAGCCTAGAAAAATATGTTTCCTTCCAGTAAAAAAATCAGAATCAAAAAAATAATAAATAATTCTTTTAACATTTTTTTTTCAATTTGTGTTCCTTACTTCTATGATCACCTACCCGGGTAGGTAATACATTTTGTATGGGAGCTTGCATTTCTGGATGGTAAATAGATCATATCTTCTGATTTAGTTATTGAAATAACTTCAAATTTTCAGGGAAGCTGCATAAAATTTTATTCTAAAAGTTAAATTGTTGTTGTTAGTATGGTTTAGAGAGGCTTTGGCTCCTGCGGAGTTCTTTCGCCTAATCTAAAAGTTAAATAAAAGTGTGTTTCAACTTACACACAACTTCAACTTACAACTTCACATAAAGTGTGTTTCAACCCATATAATCAAGATACCGAAAACGCCACCAATTTCTTGTACTAAAAATCCAGTTCCATTAAACAAAGCTAAAAAACTATCAGTTTGGTGGGTTAAGCCACACGGCCACAGAAGCAGCCACTTCAATGTTGTTGAAATTAGTTTTTTATGCACGGGCAATTTATTTGCTCAACATGTTTCACCTGTAATAAAATGTTATTTAATTCCCATATAACCAAGATACCGAAAACGCCACCAATTTCTTGTACTAAAAATCCAGTTCCATCAAACAAAGCTAAAAAACTATCAGTTTGGTGGGTTAAGCCACATGGCCACAGAAGCAGCCGCTTCAATGTTGTTGAAGTCAGTTTTTTATGCACGGGCAATTTATTTGCTCAACATGTTTCACCTGTGTTAAAATGTTATTTAATTGTGCAAAGGAAGCAATTAAACGTGTGTGTTTAAGTTGGTTTGTTGAAAAACATTCATATGTAATATGTGAATATGTGTGTTTGTTTACTTGCGAATGAACTCTCCATATCGCTGGTGCATAGTTTATAGACTAATAACCCAAATAGCCAGAATTGTTTAAGCAGCTCATTTTGGCACGCTAAAGATCGCTGCTCTAATTCGCCTTTTGCAGTAGATAAACAGCATCAAAGTTCTATGTGGGTCTTTCAAACAGCGCCTAAGCAGCTTCCTTATGCCACGATGCCAGGGATTATTTTTCTTTGTGTTTTATTTTCAAGCAAGCGTCATCGATGAAATAAACAACAAGATTTGTTTCGTTTAAACACATATGTATATTTTTAAATCCTTTGTATTGATGATTACACAAAATTTTACACAATTTACTGATAATCCACAATCACTTCACGCAATATTCATTCTTCAATTAACGAATCTAACTTGTGCAGCAGCAATGAGATTATTGCCGGCGTCCGTCTTTGACACTTTGACAAGAGGCACCTTGTACCGATGTCATGCATTAAAAAGCTATAAAGCTCCACCAAGTTCAGTACCCTTTCTTAACAAGCCTTCAAGTTCCATCATGAACCCTACGCATAGTGCTAATCAGCCGCAAAGTTCCAAAGAGTACCATGTGCCTGTTAAAAAGCTCCATAGTTCCGCAAAGTACCGTCTATCTCTTAATCAGCCACAAAGTACGACATAGGAACGTTTTTTTGTTAAACAGCCCTAAATCAGCTATAAAGTACGAGCTGGCTATTTGGGAATATTGCTGAAGTTGAAGTGCAGTGATGTAAGTGAATGAATTTAATCAATCGAGGAGTTAAAATCCTGTCCAGCATATCCCTTAGCAACCCTTGACCAAACTTTTCCTCAAAGCATTTTTGGAAAAGGTTGGTTAAGGGTGGGCAAGATAAATACATCGGATCGGAACTGGCAGCTCCGATTGTTCTAAAATTTGGTGGGTTAACGACTGAATCGACCACCACAAACCCACGTGGGTTTGAAGTGGTTTTACAGTGGGTTAAGGACGATTTGGTTATTTGGGTTGTGCAAAGGAAGCAATTAAACGTGTGTGTTTAAGTTGGTTTGTTGTAAAACATTCATGTGTAATATTTGTATATGTGTGTTTGTTTACTTGCGATCGAACTCTTCCATTTCGCTGGTCAGTGCATAGTTTATAGACTAATAATATTGCGGAAGTTTAAGTGCAGTGATGTAAGTGAATGAATGTAATCAATCGAAGAGTTAAAATCCTGTTCAGCATATTGACCTTAGCCAACCCTTGACCAAACTTTTCCTCAAAGCATTTTTGGAAAAGGTGGGTTAAGGGTGGGCAAGATAAATACATCGGATCGGAACTGGCAGCTCCGATTGTTCTAAAATTTGGTGGGTTAACGACTGAATCGACCACCCCCAAATAGCCAGCTTGTACTTTATAGCTGATTTAGGGCTGTTTAACGAAAAATCGTTCCAATGTCGTACTTTGTGGCTGATTAAGAGATAGACGGCACTTTGCGGAACTATGGAGCTTTTTAACAGGCACATGATACTCTTCGGAACTTTGCGGCTGATTAACACTATGTGTAGGATTCATGATGGAACTTTAAGGCTTGTTAAGAACGTGTACCGAACTTGGTGGAACTTCATAGCTTTTTAATGCATGACATCGGTACAAGGTGGGTCTTGTCAAAGTGTCAAAGACAGACGCCGCCAATCATCTCATTGCTGCTGTACAAGTTAGATTAGTTCTTTGAAGAAGGGATTTTGAAGGAAGTGATGTGTTGTACAGTAAATTGTGATACGTTTCGTGTAATTTATGAATATTAAGGGTTTAAAAATATACACATGTACACAAACAAAACAAATCCTGTTGTTTATTTAATCGATGACGCTTGCTTGAAAATAAAACACAAAGAAAAATAATCCCCAGCACCGTAGCTTAAGGAAGCTGCTTAGGCGCTATTTAGAAGGACCGCCTGGAACTTTGATGCTGTTTATCTACTGCAAAAGGCGAATTAGAGCAGCGATCTTTAGCGTACCAAAATGAGCTGCTTAAGCAATTCTGGCTATTTGGGCCACAAACCCACATCGGTTTGAAGTGGCTTTACAGTGGGTGAAGGCCGATTTGGTTATTTGGGCAATCCTGTTAAGAAACCGTTAAAAGTATGCCTAAAAGTATTACTTTTAGCTTTCCATACAGCAGTAATTCCAGGGCTTAAAACACTGCGTAACGCTTTCCTGGCTTCGTCAATGTTTCGTTAAAATTTAAAATTTAGCCGGTATTTTCAACGAAAAAGATCAAAATTAACGAAAATATCGACAGGGATGGCTGTATTGCTGTTTCTCTTTCTATGCGAATTTTCTAGATCTTCGTTAAGTTACAACAATGGAATAAATGCTTAAGTTATTTCATGGAATAAATGCATAAATCCAACACAAATGCTTTTATTCGACATTTAATCATTTTGCCACTGCATATTGTCACTGTATCACATAAGTTTCATTCATTCTATGGATTTCTTCCATCAATTTAGCATGGAGGTTAGCTCAAGGTGGATTTAAAAATATCAGGTGGTGGACTCTAGTGCATTTTGACAATTCGTCACTTGACGTAAGGTCCCCAGGATTCAAACTTTGTCTACATTTATTAAATTTGTTCATATAATTTATCTACCCCATTTTTTCGTTTAAGTATTCCTTAAAAATATATTTTGGACTTCGCAAGTTCTTATTTAACATTAAATCATGGATTAAAGTGTGTTATTTTGTGTTATTCCGTGAATTTATTCTTTAATTCATTGTGTTTTCGACATTTTTGATGATAAAAATTAAGAAAGCATTTTTTTCAATTTTCACATTAATTCCTCATTATCTACAAGCCGCATGGACAATATATGTGAGATTACCCAAATAACCAAATCAGCCTTAACCCACTGTAAAACCACTTCAAACCCACGTGGGTTAGTGGTGGTCGATTCAGTCGTTAACCCACCAAATTTTAGAACAATCGGAGCTGTCAGTTCTAATAAGATGTATTGACCTTGCCCACGCTTGGCCCACCTTTTCCACACATGTTGACGAGGAAAAGATGGAGCAAGTGCGAGATAAGGTCAATATGCCGAACATGATTTTAACACATTGATTACTTTAACTCATTCACCTACATCACAACATAACTTCGGCAATATTATAAATCTATAAACTATGCACTGGCCAGCGAAATGAAAGAGTCCATTTGCAAGTAAACAAACACACTCATCCACATCTTACACAAACATGTTTCACAACAAATGAACTTAAACACACAAGTTTCATTACTTCCTTTACACAATTAAACACATTTTGGGGTGATATATGTCGAGCAAATGAATTACGCGTGCATAAAAAAAAACTGATTTTAACCAACATTGAAGTGGCTGCTTCTGGAGATGTGTGGTTTAACCCACCAATCTGACAGTTTTTTGGCTTTGTTCGATACAACTGGATTTTTAGTACAGGAAATTGGTGGCGTTTTCGGTATCTTGGTTATTTGGGTAGAACTCTTACTCACATGATTTTAAATTTCGTACCTAAACAAATCATCAAATCTTTTGTTAATATATCTCATTTTTTCGATAAAATCAATAGAAACACAAAAATGCACATACCCAAATAACCAAATCGGCCACTAAAGCCACTTCAAACCCACGTGGGTTAGTGGTGGTCGATTCAGTCGTTAATCCACCAAATTTTAGAACAATCGGAGCTGTCAGTTCCGATCATATGTATTGACCTTGCCCGCACTTGGCCCACCTTTTCCAAACATGTTGACGAGGAAAAGATGGATCAAAGGCGGGTTAGGGTCAATATGCTTAACAGGATTTTAACACATCGATTACTTTAACTCATTCACTTACATCACAGCATAACGTCGGCAATATTATAAATCTATAAACTGTGCACTGACCAGCAAAATTAATGAGTCCATTTGCAAGTAAACAAACACACAAATATGTTTTACAACAAACGAACTTTAACCCACACGTTTAATCGCTTCCTTTGCACAATTAAACACATTTTGGGGTGAAACATGTTGAGCAAATGAATTACCCGTGTATAAAAACTTACTTCAACAACATTGAAGTGAGCGCTTCTGTCGCCGTGTGGCTTAACCCACCAAACAGACAGTGCTTTGGCTTTGTTGCATGTAATTGAATTTTTAGTACAGGAAATTGGTGGCGTTTTTGGTATCTTGGTTATTTGGGATCTCACGTAAATTGTCCTTGCGTCTCGTAGATATGAGGAATTAATGTGAAAATTGAAAAAAATAATGATTTCTTAGTTTTTATCACCAAATATGTCGAAAACACAATGAATTCCCAAATAACCAAGATACCGAAAACGCCACCAATTTCATGTACTAAAAATCAAGTTGCATCGAACAAAGCTAAAAAACTGTCAGTGTGGTGGGTTAAACCAAGGTGTATTTATTGAGGAGGTGAATTATTAGCGCGTTTGCCGGGCGCCATCATTGAGTATTGTTATGTCAAATCGCATACAATTTTCTATATCCCCCTCCAGCCCTTCCCGATTTTTATACCGGAGCCCCCAGTATTGTTATGTCAAGTCGTGAAATGTCAATTTGCTCTGGAGCACTTCACCTCCTAATATCCATACACCTTGGGTTAAACCACACATCTACAGAAGCAGCCCCTTCAATGTTTATTAGAGTCAGTTTTTTATGCACGGGTGATTCATTTGCTCAACATGTCTTACCCCAAAATGTGTTTAATTCTGCAAAGAAAGCAATACAACTTGAGTGTTTAAGTTCATTTGTTGTGAAACATATTTGTGTAAGATGTGGATGCGGGTGTTTGTTTACTTGCAAATGGACTCTTTTATTTCGGTGATCAGTGCACAGTTTACTTATTAATAATATTTCGGAAGTTATGCTGTGATGTAAGTGAATGAGTTAAAGTAATCGATGTGTTAAAATCATGTTCAGCATATTGACCTTAGCCCGCACATGATCCATCTTTTTCTCGTCAACATGTTTGGAAATGGTGGGCCAAGCATGGGCAAGGTCAATACATCTTATTAGAACTGACAGCTCCAATTGTTCTAAACATTTGGTGGGTTAACGACTGAATCGACCACCACTAAGCCATGTGGGTTTGAAGTGGCTTCCCAAGTGCCACAAATCCACTAAACGACCACTAAACGGCTTCTAAACGACTCAAGTTCTCTACCTAAACGGAATATAGAAAGACTTCGTTTAGCAGACGGCAAACGACTCATTCATTCTAAAAATAGCAAAAAAGCTGGTGGCGCTATCTGTTGGTGGGATACCCCAACCAGTTGAGCTTCATCGCTTGGAGGAGAGCTTTCTCATTTCCGCTGTACTGTTGTATGGTTTCGCATTGAAGTTATGCATCGCTAGAACTAGAACGGCGATACGATTGTTTAAATACTAAACTCCAACAGAAACCACCAGCACTGAAGCAAGTGAGATTTGAGTAATGGTCGTTGGTGTTGATACCCACGTATCTGACCACACGACCATTCATATGGGTTTTTGCTCAGAAAGTGAGAAGGCTATATAGGTCATGATTAGATGAAACTTGTCGAAACACATTGCAAGAAAAGGATAGCAATATAATGATGAGTTGTAATACGCCATCTATTGATGAAACAAATGAAGCTGTGGAGCTTTCATTTTTTTTCTATGGATATTCAATTTTCCAGTCGTTTAAGCCTAATCTGTGGCGCTTGGGTTTACAGTGGGTTAAGGCCGATTAGGTTATTTAGGTTATAAAATAAGTTCACGGGATAACACAAAATAACACACTTTAATCCATGTTTTAATGTTAAATAAGAATTCGCAAAGTCCAAAATATATTTTTAAGGAATATTTAATCGAAAAAATGGGGTAGCTAAAGTATATGAACAAATTTAATAAATGTAAACAAAGTTTGAATCCTGGGGACCTTACGTCAAGTGACGAATTGTCAAAACTAGAGGCACTAGAGTCCACCACCTGATATTTTTAAATCCACCTTGGTTTCACCGATAAACGAAACGATTGACAGGTGCTGTTTTTGTGTGTATTGGTAGGGAATTAGATCGCGGGAATAAGCTGCCATAATGATATTCATTCTTGTAACCGACCACGAAAGAGAAACGGCTCTCGACAGCACGCGTTAAATAAAGTATGTAAAATTGTGAAAGCGTTTGTCATAACCAGCACGTACAGCAAGTTATCGTATGAGCCAACCTGACAGGAGGTAGCTGTCAAGAACCGTCAAACGGGGGAATGGGAGAAAAGTGCGCCAAGAAAAGCAGCGTCACTTTGCACACACGAAGAACGTTTGTAAGCAGAATACCACGGAAATAAAAGTTCATACATCATAATTACGATAAATTGGCGACGAGGAAGAACGAGCATTACGTGTGCTACATTGCTCATAGAACAAAGCCGTACAAATCGAAACTGTGCTGTGTTTGTATTCATGGCATCTCCACCAAGGGAAGCTGGTTCTGCTGCTTATTCAATCATCACCCGCTCCGCTGCAAAGGCTGCTGATGCTGATAACTCTACAGAAACTCTTCCGCCGATAAATCCAGCGGGCATTGGTTGTTCTTTTGCTGCTGCTGCGGCTGCTGCTGTTGCTACTGCTACTGTTGATCCTTCTAATACTGGTCTTACAAGATCCGACAATACTGCTGAAATTACAACTGCTACTGCTACAAAGAAGATGTCGGGAATGTTCGTGTTTGAACCATTCGACCCAACAAACTGCAAAATCCAAAGATGGCTAGAAAGACTACAGATTGCTTTCAAAATTCATCGTGTTCCCGAAGAAGACAAACGCGATTACCTCCTTCATTACATGGGTAGTACGACGTACGATGTATTGTGCAACAAGCTAAAGAATGATGAACCGCAAACAAAAACGTTCGAAGAAATTGTTGCCATCCTCAAAGAGCATTTTAATCCAAATCCATTGGAAATTTTGGGAAATTTCAAGTTTGCAAACCGAAAACAACGCGAAAATGAATCACTGAGCACATATTTGATGGAATTAGAAAAGCTTGCTCAAACTTGTAGTTTTGGCGATTACCTTGACAAAGCCTTGCGAAATCAATTCGTGTTCGGACTTCAAAACCGTGCGATACAATCGCGGCTGCTCGAGATACGTGACCTGACATTGGCTAAAGCAAAGGACATAGCTTTCGGCATGGAAATGTCTAACCGAGGTACAGATGATAATGCTGCTGGCGGATGTATTGCTCCGTCGCAGCGCCCAACGCCGGTGCTTTACACCGAGTCGGGTATATTTTTCCTTCGTCGACCGGAGAGTGCCTCCGACTATTAAGAAACGAGCGATTCTGAGGTTTGTGTTCGAATGCGCTTACTTTATTTAGGTTTTCATCTCTTATATGCTATTTAGTTGCTGACCGCATATAGGTCAGCTAACTGTAACTATGACTATTTTGATAACAAGTTTTATTTATATTTAATGCGACATATACCTATGGTTTATGAATTGCGCAAAGTTACTTCCTCGTTTGAACCGTGAGAACGGTTGACTACCTGTTTATGTTTGTTGCTTTCTGAAGCGCGCGCTATCGCTTGAGGCGTGTTTTGCTTGAACTTTGTTTTAACTTAAGGTGTTTTATCTTGAAGTGTTTTACTTCGCTACATCCGCATAAATGCTTTTACTTCCTAATGAGGTCGTACGCAACAGATGAGATACAAGGCACCGTTACTCCCTTTCCAGTTCAGCACATCATTGCTGCGAATAAAAAGAAAAGCAAGTCGGCGTCAACTCAACGGAAAGTAACTTGCTATCGGTGTGGGGATAGAGACCATCTTGCGGATAAGTGCCGACACTTGAAGACAATTTGCAATCATTGCAATAAGATGGGGCATCTTGCAAAAGTATGTCAGACAAAAGTAAATCGTTCGAGTGTACACACACTAGAATGCAGCTCTGAGCTTCCCGCAGACGATGACGCCAACATCGTGGACGTGTTCAACATGAGAACAATACAAAATATGGCTGGTAAGTTTTTGCTAGAAATGGAGATTTCCGACAGAAAACTTATTTTTGAGGTGGACACTGGCTCTGCAGTATCCCTTATTAGTAACAGGGATAGATTAAATTATTTTCCTAATATCTCTATTATAAAATTCTAGTAAAGGCTGATCAGCGTTACTTTCCAGCGGTAGCTTGGATGTTTTTTGCTTACTTTACATCCATACAATGGCAAGCACATCGACTATAGAAAACGCAACGCCGACTTAGTTTTTAGTGTTTTGACAGGTATGGAGAAGAATGATACATGTTACAGGCAGTATTTAATAATTGAACGTTTTTCCGTGGTCTTTCGAGATTTTGCTATATATGGGCTTAATTTTTGGTCTAAGCATGAAGAATGTCTTCAACGACGTGTAAGTTAAGTTTTTCAAAAAGTGGCCCAAAGAACTGTCCAGCAAGCCTCAACGTCAAAATATAGGTAGCATACTTTAGGTGGCCGCCACTGTAAATCCGGATGCATGAAAACGTAGCGAGAACATTCACACAAAAAAGTAACTGAAACAAATAACCTTCTTTAAGGAGTAACGGGTCATGCCGGCCTATACAGGCTTTTGATACTTATTACCATTTAGCCGGATAGTCAATCCTTGCTTAGGGCGATGGTCCATGTTCCATGGATGGGTCCCATGGATGAGCATGTTGTTAAGACGACCGAGTTGACGATAGTACCGCGGAACCCCTTAATCCAACAAGAAATAAAAATTGGAAAACTGGACTGGATGGTTCCATTAGTGAGTCAGATTCAGGTACTATTCAGGTCTCGAAATATAAAAGGAAGCAGCATCAGGGCCCGGAATCAGGATCTGTTCCATGACTGATATGGAATCTTAATCAATTAAAGGATCAGTATGTAGTTCACTTCCAGAACCGGAAGGTATATGTTGCAGGATCTGCATGGGGTCAGGACCGTTATGGGTTCAGTGTAAGTTCTGGTGTGGGTTCGCGATCAAATCCAAGGCCGGTACGGTTTTTAGAGCCATTATACCGGTATATATACAATTTCAGTACCGGTTGGGTAAATGTATCGATAGTAGAGCATTGTGTTGTGGTACAGAAGTGCTTTAATAGATTTAAAGTATCAGGAAGTGAAAAATTTATCATCAAATTAAACAAAAAAAAGCATTGTTTGTGACGACTTCGAGGTACAATTATAAATGGTGGTATGATTCCTAAAGTCGTAGTATTGTGTTACTATAGTGTTGGTAAACAAAGATATCTCAAAAACTCTGTATAATATATATAGAAATTAGTTTTGAAGTTGTTTTCATATAAATAGCAAGAATCACATTCATAATATTGATTTTTTATGTAATTTGACCGTAAAAAATATATAAATTTGAGTGATGAAAATATTGACTGTATAGCGATGGTAGACTCAGTTGGATATGCGAATTTTGGCCTTTTTGGTAGATTACTTAAAGGAAACTCATTTCTGTTGCTTATTTTTCTGAAAACAATACGAAATGTTAACAATATACCGGAAAAAATCTACAGTGTCCTGTTTTTATTCTTTTCATAACTATGACCACTTTTGGAACATGCCTATTACGTGTCTCTATAATGGTACTATGATGGCACTTAAATTTTTTAGCCTTTTTAAAAGGGATTTCACCACCATATTTAAAAGACCAGATTTCATAATGACATAAATATACTTAATTACTCATTAAATCATCGTATGGAGCACATTTTTGAGCCATACCACCACTATTGGTACTACCACCACTACAGGTACGATTACCCTATAGGGTCAAGATATATTTCAGATCCGATATGGGAATGGCATCAACTTCACAACCGGTATGGTATCAGGAACCAGCAAGGGGTTATGATCAGTTCCAGGATCAGGTTCACGATTAATTCTTACACCTATACGGGAATGGAATCAGTTCCAGCACCAGAATAAGTTCTATAAAATTTTAATGGGTTCGGGATTAGTCCCATATGAAATATAAATAATTTTATCTTTAAAAAACAAAATGGAATTTGCGTTGCCTTTTAAAAAATCTGTTGCACGCATTTTTACTATACCCCATAACCTTATTATATACCCCAGAAATTATCTTGCATAACCCTGTAACCGGGCCAAATTAACTAGTAATAACAAAAAAAAAGTAACGTCAAATTGAAAAGTTATTGTGATGGTGTGATAAATGTGCTAGGTGAAATCAAGGTGAAGGCTATAATTAATAGTGTAGAAACTTTTTTACCACTACTTGTTACGGAATCAGAAAGGAATCCTCTGCTTGGGTGTAACTGGATAAAGACTATAAATTTAAACCTAAACGATTTTCTAAAAACCAACTATGAAGTATCCTATTGCTCCTCGGAAAAATCTACTACAAGCTCAAATTTAGAAAACCTATTCAACAAATATCCCAAAGTCTTTAGTTCAGGATTAGGAAAAATTGAAAATTTACAAGCTTCATTAGCTCTACGTCAAGATGCAAAGCCAGTTTTCTTCAAGGCTAGGCCTGTCGCATTTGCGGTGCGGGATGCTGTGAGCAAATAAATTGATAAACTAGTTTCAGAAAATGTCCTGGAAAAAGTGGATCATTCCGAATGGGCTACTCCTATTGTCCAAGTAAAAAAATCGGAAGGGAATGTTAGATTATGCGGGGATTATAAAATCACGGTAAACCCAAATTTAATAATTGACGAACACCCGCTTCCGACTGTAGAAGAATTATTTGCAAATGTGGCCGAGGGAGACAAATTTTCAAAAATAGATCTCTCCCAAGCTTATCTTCAATTAGAGGTAAACCCTTGTTGTCGCGAAATATTAACATTATCGACACATAAAGGACTATTTCGCCCCACTAGATTGATGTATGGAGTAGCATCGGCTCCAGCAATATTTCAAAGGTTGATTGAGCAAATCCTCCAGGGCATACCAGGGGTGACTGCATTCATTGATGATATTCGGATTACAGGCCCAAATGACGAAATGCATTTACAAAGATTGGAAGAGGTTTTGAAAAGATTGGAAAAATACAATTTAAGAGTAAATAAATCAAAATGTTGCTTTTTCGAAGACCAGATAGAATATTGCGGATATGTAGTAGATAAGCATGGCATACATAAACTGAATACGAAAATTAAAGCCATACAAGATATGCCTATCCCAAGAAACAAAGATCAGTTACGTTCGTTCCTGGGATTAATTAACTATTATGGTCGTTTCTTCCCACATTTAAGTACAGTTATTTATCCTCTGAATAATCTCTTAAAGGATGAAATACCTTATGTATGGGACGAGTATTGCAATAAAGCATTTACCCATGTGAAAAAGGAAATGCAAACTGAAAGAGTGTTAGTTCATTATAACCCTAATCTTCCTATCGTATTAGCTACAGATGCATCACCTTATGGAGTGGGTGCTGTGTTAAGCCATCAATTCCCTGATGGATCTGAAAGACCCTTGCAATACGCTTCCCAAACCTTAAATAAAACACAACAACGTTATTCACAAATTGATAAAGAGGCATACGCAATCATGTTTGGAGTCCGTAAATTTCACCAATACTTATATGGACGGAAATTTACACTCATAACCGACAACAAGCCGTTGGCACAAATCTTTGCAGAAAATAAAGGATTGCCAACGATGTCAGCAATGAGAATGCAGCATTACGCAGTTTTCTTGCAAGGATTCGAATACAATATTCGCCATCGTAAATCAGCAAACCACTACAACGCAGATGCGTTTTCAAGGCTGCCCTTACCATCAGTGGACTCGGAAACCAAAATAGAAGAGCCTGATGTAGTGGAGATAAACACTATTCAAACATTACCACTTACAGTGCTCGAATTAGGAAAGGCTACGACAACCGATGCAGAAGTTGAAGAGCTATTACGAGCTCTCAGAACGGGAAAAACCATCCTTCCAAAGTATTGTTTTGGCATTGATCAAAAAGAATTTTCCTTACAGAGCGACTGTATAATGCGAGGCAGTAGAGTGTACATTTTAAGGGAGAAAGTATTACAGGAACTTCATTCCTCTCACTTTGGAATATCGAGAATAAAGTCATTAGCAAGAAGTTATTGCTGGTGGCCTAATATAGATAAGGACATAGAAAATATGGTTATCAACTGCCAATCTTGTCAAGAAACAAGAGCAAACCCACCCAAAGTACCGATCCATTGTTGGGAGAAAGCTGAAGGTCCTTTTCAAAGAGTGCATGTAGATTATGCAGGTCCTTTCATGGGAAGCTATTTTTTTATACTAGTAGACGCATTTTCAAAATGGCCTGAAGTCCGAATAGTAAATAACATCACAAAAGAAACCACGATTAATACATGCAGGAACATATTTAGTACTTTCGGAGTTCTTATAATTTTGGTGAGTGATAATGGCACTCAATTTTCATCAACAGAATTTGCTCACTTCTTAAAGTTTAACGGCGTAATTCATAAATTAAGCGCCCCATACCATCCCGCCACAAATGGACAAACCGAGCGATTCATTCAAACATTTAAAGCAAAGCTGAAAGCTATGAAGTGTAGTCGTCTAGAAATTGCAGGAGTATTGAGCAATATTTTAATGTCTTATCGAAAAATGATACACCCAAGTACGGGATTCTCACCGTCCATGTTAGTTTTTGGACGGCAAATACGAAGTCGTATCGACTTGATGATTCCATCAACGAGTACAACTTCCAAAGAAGTGACCTTAAAAATCAAAGAATTTCAAAATGGTCAAAGGGTAGCAGCCAGAGAGTACATTAAGGATAATAAGTGGGAATTTGGTAAAGTAAAAGAAAGGTTAGGCAAATTACACTACTTGATAGAATTAGATGATGGAAAAACTTGGAAACGTCACATTGATCAAATGCGATCCGTAGGTAATAACCCAAACAGTACCAATGGTTTGTATATTTTTGGCAAAGGTAAAGATTTACATAATTTGCTATCGGAAAAAACTATCAAACAAAACAACATTTCACAAAAAGTAACTAAAGATTCATCATCTAGGTCAATAGAAAAATCACTATCCAACCCAACACCTCCAAGTTTTCGGTCGGAGCCTCCATGTCTAGCAGAGATAATACCAGATGCGGAGTTGCGGCGATCTACGTGGACGATAAAACCAGTAAAACGTCTAGATATATAGAGTTATTAATAAAAACTATTTTCGTGGGGAAGAGTTGTCATAACCAGCACGTACAGCAAGCTATCGTATGAGCCAACCTGACAGGAGGTAGCTGTCAAGAACCGTCAAACGGGGGAATGGGAGAAAAGTGCGCCAAGAAAAGCAGCGTCACTTTGCACACACGAAGAACGTTTGTAAGCAGAATACCACGGAAATAAAAGCTCATACATCATAATTACGATAGCGTGTTCTGGTTTTCATAAAAAATATAACACAACGTAGGGGTTTGCGCGATCATAAATTGGTGCCGTGACCAGGATTGCTGCGGAAATTTAATTACATAACTGTTCGCTCAACGCGAATGTTCTCGCAACGCGAATGATAAGAACTCAACCCGTTTGTAAACACAACAACACATGTGTCATTTGCGCAAGACGCAGAAACAGGAAGCGAGTGTCAAAAACCACATGGCGATACAGTAGCAGCGAATAAAGAACTCTACATTTTTCTACAGCAAAAAACCCAGTGTTATCACTTGAGTTATCCCAACATTTTGGTCCTTCGAATCGCGGATCGACGATTGATCATCATTTAGTTCTTCGAGCAACGAATTGTGGTCATTCGGAGAGTGTAAACAAACGAAATGGCAGAGGCACGTAAGGTACCCAAATAGCCAGCTCATACTTTATAGCTGATTTAGGGCTGTTTAACGAAAAATCGTTCCAATGTCGTACTTTGTGGCTGATTAAGAGATAGACGGCACTTTGCGGAACTATGGAGCTTTTTAACAGGCACATGGTACTCTTTGGAACTTTGCGGCTGATTAACACTATGTGTAGGGTTCATGATGGAACTTTAAGGCTTGTTAAGAACGTGTACCGAACTTGGTGGAACTTCATAGCTTTTTAATGCATGACATCGGTACAAGGTGGGTCTTGTCAAAGTGTCAAAGACAGACGCCGCCAATCATCTCATTGCTGCTGTACAAGTTAGATTAGTTCTTTGAAGAAGGGATTTTGAAGGAAGTGATTGTGATTGTACAGTAAATTGTGATACGTTTCGTGTAATTTATGAATATTAAGGGTTTAAAAATATACACATGTACACAAACAAAACAAATCCTGTTGTTTATTTCATCGATGACGCTTGCTTGAAAATAAAACACAAAGAAAAATAATCCCCGGCACCGTAGCTTAAGGAAGCTGCTTAGGCGCTATTTAGAAGGACCGCCTGGAACTTTGATGCTGTTTATCTACTGCAAAAGGCGAATTAGAGCAGCGATCTTTAGCGTGCCAAAATGAGCTGCTTAAGCAATTCTGGTTAGTTGGGTAAAGTCGCTGCGTATCCAGCAAACGGCCACGCAACTCTCTATACAGGCAATTCATACATTTTCCAAGTCTTATAACAAAGAAACGCAAAGAGCAGAGGCAATTATTCGCAAACAAATCTTACAAAAACAATATGCAAAATTCATTGACCTGCAAGATGAACTGTTGCCCCTAGATGAAGGCAATGAAGCGGAGAATCTTGCGCTTCGATAAACCGTGGAATCAGCGTACTATAATGCTGAAGCTAATTTAGCTAGTGCTGTTGAAGCAAATGATAAAAAACCATGTGTACCAGCATCTAACATCAAGCTACCGGACGTGAAGCTTCCCGTCTTCGATGGCAAGCCACAAAATTGGTCTAGCTTTCATTCGATCTTTGTCGCGATGATCGATAGTGCGGAGCTGTATTCAGGCGTACAAAAGTTGTATTACCTGCGTACATCGCTATCCGGCCCAGCACTCCAGCTAATACAAAGCGTTCCAATCAGCGAAGAAAACTATTCCGTGGCATGGAATCTGTTGCTCAATCACTACAACCACCCAAAGAGATTGAAGCAGTTGCATGTGGAAGCATTATTTGAAGATGCTGCGCTGAAAAAGGAATGTGCAAATGAACTACGCAAACTGATAGAAAATTTCGAAGCCAATGTAAATGTATTAACCCAATTAGGCGAACCAACTGCTCAATGGGATACGCTTCTAATACAAATGCTTAGCCGTCAGCTCGATCCGTCAACACTACGAAGCTGGAAAGAACATTCGGCAGAAAAGAAAATCGATTCGTATAGTGATTTGGTTGCGTTTCTGTACCGTCGAGTAGGAGTGTTAGAAGTGTTGCCATCAACGTAATCAGGTAAACCGCCCAAGCAACGTGTATTTGCAACAACCACAATGCCGAACAACAACACCAAGGGTTGTGCTTGTTGCAACAGAGACCATCCTGTGTACACGTGCGATGAGTTTAAAAAACTATCCTTAAATGCAAAGCAAAAGGTCATCACACAGCACAAATTATGTTATAATTGTCTTCGTCCTGGTCATCATCTACGTGACTGCAAATCTGCCAGCACCTGTAAGAGTTGTCACAAGCGCCATCATACACAATTGTGTTCTTTACCACAACCCTCGCCTACTGTACCGTCATCAGAAGAAGATCAACGAGATCCTCCGACCACGTTAGCATCAACATCGGTCGTCGAGTCGATCACATGTGCTTCATCAGGTCAACATAAGACAGTCCTCCTGGCCACTGCCACTGTCATAATCGTTGACGATGAAGGCCACAAACACAACGCACGAGTGCTGCTAGATTCAGGAAGTGAGAGTTGTTTTATCACCGAAAATCTAGCCCAGCAAATGAAATCAACAAGGGAGAGAAGAAATCTATGCATCTCAGGAATCAGTTCCACCAACACAACCGCAAAGCAGAGCATCCGAGCGACACTTCGCTCGCGGGTTGGGCGATACTTTGCCAACCTACAGTTCTTCATACTACCAAGAGTCACGGGGAATCTTCCATCGTCATCGATCGACACAACGGGATGGAACCTGCCTGACAACATCTTTCTTGCGGACCCTCACTTCGATTGCATCGGCCGAATTGACGTGTTGATCGGCGCGGAAGTCTTTTTCGACATTATGAGACCAGCTGGACGAATACTTCTCGGGAAGGATCAACCAGTCCTTGTCAACTCGGAGCTCGGATGGATCGTATCGGGGCCAGCCGTAAGTACACTCACACCTACTTCACAAGCTTCTTCTATTACAGTCAACCATGCATCTACAACGGTTCAAGATGTTCATAAACTTATGGAACGGTTCTGGGCAATAGAGGAAGGTGAAATAGTCAACGCACAATCTAATGAACATGCAGCGTGCGAAGAACACTTTCGTCGCACCGTTTCACGAAGTTCTTCCGGACGCTACGTCGTGCGTCTTCCACTGAAAGAACATCTTCTCACAAAACTAGTTGACAATCGCAAGGCAGCAGTTCGTAGATTTCATTGTTTGCAATCCCGGCTCAGTTCTAACAACGAATTTAGAAACAGCTACAGCTCATTTATCGATGAATACGCTGAACTGGGGCACATGAAGCGCATTTCGGAGGAAGAATATAACAACACAAACCAACATCATTATTACCTTCCACACCATGCGGTGACGCGTCAAGAATCACTAACAACCAAGTTGCGCGTTGTCTTTGACGCCTCCAGCAAGACTTCTAGCGGCATATCGTTGAACGATGTTTTAATGGTAGGGCCAACAATTCAGGACGATATCCGATCAATCATCATGAGAGCACGTAAACATTCGATCATGATAGTCGCTGATATTAAAATGACGTACCGTCAAGTGCTAGTAGATGATCGTGATACATCGTTACAACTCATCGTGATACATCGGAAGCCAACACCGTCCGAATCACTGCAAACATACAAACTGTGTACCGTCACATACGGTACAACTAGTGCGCCCTATTTAGCTACACGAGTATTGTCACAACTTGCCGATGACGAAGGCAGTAGCTATCCTGTTGCAGCCAAGGTATTCAAAAAAGATTTTTACGTCGATGATTTACTTACCGGCACTTCCACCGCAGCCGAAGCTTCCGAAGTAATCACACAACTAACTGCGCTTGTTTCCAAAGGTGGTTTTACTCTACGTAAATGGGCCACGAATGATGAACAAGTTCGCCAAACCATCTCAAAAGACAAACTTTCAGAAGACGAGTCATTTTGTTTCGACCGCGACCAGATTATCAAAACTCTCGGTTTGCATTGGCATCCATTGAATGACTCCATGACGTATCGCATCAAACCATTTGAAGAAAAACTGATCACAAAACGCTCAACGTTATCGGGAATTGCACGATTATTCGATCCAATCGGCCTTATCGGACCAGTAGTCACGAAGGCAAAAATATTCATGCAATCTCTCTGGACACTTAAGGCCAGCGATGGCTCGATATGGAACTGGGATACTGAGCTTCCAGAGCAGCTCCAGAAACAATGGCTATCATTTAAAAATGAGCTCAACTTACTTAACACAATACAAATACAACGATGCGTTCTACTAAATGAAGCTACTAGCGTCCAATTCCACATTTTTGCCGACGCATCCCAAACAGCATACGGCGCTTGTGCCTACTTGCGCTCAACTAACAAGGCAGGCCAAATCAAAACATCACTAGTAGCATCTCGATCGCGGGTCGCGCCTCTTAAATCACAAAGCATTCCCAGACTAGAACTATGCAGCGCCCTCGTAGCAAGTGAGCTATACAAATCTATCCAGCAAGCTATGCAGCTAGACGCCGATATCTATTTTTGGCTTGACAGTACAGTCGCTCTTTACTGGATTCAAGCATCACCGTCGAAATGCAACACCTTTGTCGGCAATCGTGTGTCCAAAATACAACAAGCCACTAGCAGTTGTACATGGAGCCACATAAACGGCCAAGAAAATCCTGCAGATCATATTTCACGGGGATTAACTGCAAGCGAACTCGTCAACTGTGACCTTTGGTGGAATGGCCCGCCATGGCTCCAACTAGATCAAGAGCAATGGCCCAAACCCCAACTGTCATCTCAACTACCATCAGAGGTTTCAATAGAAGGTCGGTCGATCACTACTACAGCTGCTGCCACCAAAAGTCCCCCATGCGATGCAATACTGTTGGTAAACGAGTTGCTATCCAAGTTTTCTGACTACCACAAATTGCTACGAGTAATTGCATATTGCTTTCGAATGAGAACTAAACGTGATTCTTCGCAAGAAACTGTCGTTATTAGCACAGACGAATTATGGAAAGCTGAAATCAGAATCTTGCAAGTGGTTCAAAGAGATATCTTTGAAAAAGAATGGACTCAGCTCCGTCAAAACAGTCCTGTTTCCAACAAATCAAGACTAAAATGGTTCCATCCGTTTCTTTGCGATGATAATTATTGAAATTAAAGGAGAGACACGTCTGTTCCGTTTGGAGCTCAGATCAAGACTGACTTAATTATATTTGAGTTCTATTTATATATATACAGGAAATTGATAATTCCAACACTCTCCCTCAATTTCTGAAAACACTTAATCCCAAACCTATGCGATGTAGAACAAACGGCTTTACAGGTAAACCCTTCGTCATAATATCCGCCACTTGTTCAGTTGTCGGTATATACTTCAGTTTGATGATTCCCCGTTGGATGAGATCTTGCACAAAGCGAAACTTGATGTCTATGTGCTTTAGCCGGCTGGTTTCCTTTTCCTCTCCCATGACTCGAATCGCCGATTGGTTGTCTTCATGGTACACTACAGGATAATCCAGTTTGATGTCAAGATCCTCCAGCAGTCGTACTAGCCAAATGCCATGGCATGCCGCCATGCACAATGCTATAAGTTCTGCTTCTGTTGAAGATAATGAAATTGTTGTTTGTTTCTTTGTTGACCAACTCACCGTACTACCATAAACTTTGAAAACATAGCCAGTCAGCGAACGTCGATCGATCGCATTGTTTCCCCAATCAGCGTCCGAATATGCTTCGATAGCTGGTAGATTGTCATTACCTTCGAAGTGTAAACCAAAGTCCAAAGTACCACGCACGTAGCGCAATACTCGTTTTAGATGGTACCAATGCTGGTCTGTGGGGCAACTTTGAAATTGGCTGAAATAATTCACTGCTGCACACAAGTCCGGCCTAGTTGTCAAAGTTGCATACATTAAGCATCCAATTAGTTCTCGATATGGCTTATTCACACGATTGCATTCTTCACCCTTTTGCAGTTGCAAACGATTCTCAATCGGAGTTGACACTGGTTTACAGTCCTTCATGTTAAATCGTTGCAGTAATTTTTCGAAAAATGATTGTTGGCTTATATGAAGAACACGTTGTTCTGGTTTTCTTTTGATTCTCAAACCGAGAAAACACTTCACTTCACCAATATCCTTCATTTCAAATTCCTTTGATAAGCATTGTTTCACTATCGTAATTAACGGCATTTTTTGTCCAATCAAAAGCATATCGTCCACATAGATTAATAAAAATAGTTGGTTTTCTCCAGATTCACGCACATACAAACACTTGTCACTTATACTTCTTTTAAATCCTAGTTTTTCCACAAACATATGGAATCGCAAATTCCATGCTCTTGACGCCTGTTTAAGTCCATATAAAGACTTGTTCAGACGACATACAAGATTATTCCCTGTTTCAAACCCTTCGGGTTGTGTCATGTAAATCTCTTCACTAATTGTTCCGTTTAAGAAAGCACTCTTTACATCCATTTGTTGGATTAACATACCCTTCTGATTTGCCACTGCTAAGATCGTTCGCAAAGTGTCAAGTCTAGCAGTGGGTGAATATGTTTCAAAATAATCAAAACCTTGTCGTTGGCTAAAACCCCTCGCCACCAATCTTGCCTTATAGTGATCTTCAGAACCATCGTCTGTTTGTTTTATTTTAAAGATCCATTTACACGATATTGGAACCCGTCCTTCTGGGAGTTCCACCAAATCCCAAGTATGGTTTCGCATCAAAGCATCCATTTCTTCGTCCACTGCTATTCTCCACTTTGGCCAATCTTCTCGTTTCTTCATTTCCGCAATGCTACATGGTAGATTATCCACAAAATGTGAGGCATTTAACGCAAAACCACTTAGATCATAATCTTCATGCCACGATGGCGCCACACGTTCTCTAACTGGACGAGAATTTGTAGCTTGGTCCAAGTCACTAATTTCACGAATTGTTTGATCCAAGCAACTGTCAAACGATTCATCGTTTTCAATGCCATGCACACTTTCACTATCATTTTCTACCTGTTCACTTGAGCCAATATTATTTGGCACTGAACCACCAGGAATATAAATTTCTTCATTTATGGAAAAATCACTATCACGCATGTTCATACTATTCTTTTCTTCGACGAAAATCACATCTCGCGCAATAACACATCGATTTCTTTTCGGATCCCAAATCCGATACCCATTTGTAGCATAACCAATGAACACACCTTCCCATGATTTGAAGTCGAGTTTTTGTCGTTGTTCCTTTGGAACATGCACGTAAACATTTACATCAAAAACTCTAAGTTTGTCAACGTTTGGTTTTTCCTTGTTCCAAATTTCATATGGTGTCAAATTGGAAGCTAAAGCCTTCGCAGGACATCGATTGGTTAAGTAAGCAGCTGTTTGGATTGCTGGCCCCCAAAGCCTTTTGTTCACATTAGAATCCTTCATCATTGCACGAGCCATTTCTACGAGAGTTCTGTTTTTCCGCTCACTAACACCGTTTTGTTCCGGCGTATAAGGAACTGTAAACTCGATTTGTATCCCCTTTTCTTTGCAAAAATTCAAAAATTGAATATTGGTGTATTCTGTACCGTTATCACACCGCAAACGAGATATTTTTGATCCAAATTTAGCAGAAACTATGGCTTCAAAGTCACGAAATTTTTCAAAAGCTTCACTCTTTGTCTTAAGTAAAAACACCATTGTGAACTTGCTCCAATCATCTATGAATGTTATAAAGTATTTTTCACCATAAAAACCGACAGGAGTGATAGGGCCACAAATATCGGAATGAATAAGTTCCAATAATCTGCTCGATCTTCGATCTTCACTTGTCACAAATTGCTTTCGAGTGAGTTTTCCTGCAACACAAGCTTCACAGATAAAGTCTTCATCACCTCGCTGCCGAATTGGCTGCATTCCAATCACCATTTCGTTTCGCAAAATCTGATCTAATCCTTTTGCACTTATATGGCCAAAACGACGATGCCAAATTTCTAAACACTTCGGAACCTTCCCACACGAATAGAGACATGAATCAGCTACATCCTTAATTTTCAATAACGTCAATTCGTAGAGTTTTCCCCGTCGGCTTCCACATGCGATTGTTTGCGACCCGTATTTCACTAAAACCTTTCCATCCGAAAACTGCACAGTTAGTCCAGCTTCTTCCATTTTGCGTACGGAGAGTAAATTCACACGCGCATTCGGTATGTAGAGTACGTTTTTGAGAGTAACAGGTACCAATTTGTCACCAACCGAAGAAAACAGTTTTATACTTCCATATTGTTCCGCAACTATTGTTTCACCTTCCTTGGCCACTGCAATTGTCATAGGATTGTCCATTAGCATTAGTTTGTCCAGCAAGTTTCTATCGTTAGTTAAGTGTTCCGACGAACCGGAATCAACAATCCAATTTACCTGCTGTGACGTACTGAGAATTTCATTGCTACCAATGAAACAAACACCATCATCACCAAAATACGCATTGTGTTGGTTCGAATTGCTTTCCTTTTGTTTCTGTTTTTCTGGGCAGTCCCCGATTTTGTGACCAATCTTTTTGCAACCAAAACATTTCAATAGTTTCTTTTGTTGGTGCCTGCCACGGTTTGCACTGTATTCACTAGAAAACGCAGCTGGATAGCATTGTGTGTCGTTTCTTGTTTCCACACTTTTCTTTGTTTCTTCATCTAGTAAACGTGCCTTTACCATGTCCAATGTTAACTGCTCTTGAGGCATAGTTTCCAGAACAGTAACCACTGTGGCATATTCAGACCCAATAGTCAATAACAAATGACAAATTATGTCTTCATTTTCCATGGTTCCACCCGTTGCCTTAAATTCTCGCACTAGTTTGTCAAATGCTAGAAAATGCTCCGTTAAGCTAGAATCTCCTTGTTTTAGTAGCAGCATTTTTCTTTTCACATGCATTTTACTTGACAAACTTTTTCGCTCGAACACCTTTTGCAATGTGTCCCATATTTGCTTGCTGGTTTTGCACTCTTGTACATACTCCAAATGTGTGTCGTTAATACGCGAAATCAACAACGACTTACATTGTTTGTCCTTTTTGGATTTTTCTGTAGAACTTTCACTTGTTGATGGCTCAGAAGAAATACATTCCATCAAATCGTATTCTTCAAGTACAGATAACATTCTGAACTTCCAGGAAGAATAATTCGTCCCATCGAACAATGGAAGCAAAAACAATTTGGAATAATCCATTTTTTCTGAATAATTTGTGTACACCACACGATCACTTTTCGCAACACTTTTTGTTTCCTGGCCTGTTTCGCCTTTCTGTTCCATCACACTCCTTTGTCACAACGTCACTCCTTTTTGTGGGGATCGTGCTCACAGCACACCACCACTAGTCTTTTCAAATCGTTATTCCCCGCCTCTTTTGAGAACAATAACACATCAGCATTTGCTGCCGACACCGCTCACACCAGACTTTTCCGTTGTCTTCGCTCGTTCTTTGAATTAGAGCCACAACAATAAAATATCGTGAACGTATTGTCCTACACAGCACCAAGCGAGCCTGGGCCCATAACCTATTGAAATTAAAGGAGAGACACGTCTGTTCCGTTTGGAGCTCAGATCAAGACTGACTTAATTATATTTGAGTTCTATTTATATATATACAGGAAATTGATAATTCCAACAATAATCTTATCCGCATTGGTGGACGTTTATCAAAATCTAATCAACCATTTGAAGCAAACATCAAATATTGTTGTCAGCAGGACATCCTCTGGCAGAAATGCTGATTAGATACTTGCATAAAAAACATCATCATGCCGCACCGCAACTATTGATCACCATCCTTCGTCAAAAGTATTGGGTCATAGGGACCAGATCCCTAGCTAAACGCATTTGCCATGAATGCGTACCTTGTTGTCGTGCTCGTCCTCGGCTGCTAGAACAATTTATGGCAGAACTACCAACTTCACGCATAACACCCAGCCGACCATTCTCAATAGTGGGAGTGGATTATTGGGGTCCCATCGGTCTATCACCCATTCATCGCCGTGCATCATCTGGTAAAGCATTTGTAGCTGTCTTTATCTGTTTCGCTACAAAGGCTGTTCATCTCGAGCTCGTCGCAAACCTTACCACAGCCAAATTCATCCAAGCATTTCGTCGTTTCGTTGCTCGTCGTGGGTTATGCAGTGACATTCACAGCGACAACGGACGGAACTTCCTAGGCGCCTCCAGAGAACTGCGAGCATTGGTGACGAGCAAACAACATCGAATTGAAATCATCCAAGAATGCACGTCACAAGGAATGCGCTGGCATTCAATCCACCGAAAGCGTCACACTTTGGTGGGCTATGGGAGTCAGCAATTCATTCTGCTCAGAAGCATTTTTTCAGGGTCCTTGGCAAAACAACTCTGCCTCAAGATGACATGGAAACGTTGCTTTGTCAAATTGAATGCTGCCTCAACTCACGTCCACTGGTTCCTCTCAGTGACGATCCGTCTGACTTAGAGCCACTAACACCAGGCCATTTTCTGGTCGGAAGTAATCTAAAGGCAGTCCCTGATAACAAATTAGAGGATATACCATCCAATCGTCTTAAACATTACCAACTGGTACAAAAGCTTCTACAGCAGATTTGGACAAGATGGAGCGCAGAATATTTGGCAACTCTTCAGCCTAGGAGCAAATGGCTCAAACCACCAGTAAAAATAGACGTTGGCCAACTTGTTTTGGTCAAGGCCGAGTCAACTACCCCATTGCATTGGCCGCTAGGACGCATCATCAAAACACACCTAGGCGATGATGGAGTACCACGAGTTGTGACATTGAAGACAGCTTCTGGCGAATACACTCGGTCAATTGCGAAGTTGTGTCTTCTTCCAACAACTTCAATGGTTCAGAACTAACGTCTGAAGGGGCCAGTATGTTCGCGCAACGTGAATGTTCTCGCAACGCGAATGATAAGAACTCAACCCGTTTGTAAACACAACAACACATGTGTCATTTGCGCACAGACGGAGAAACGGGAAGCGAGTGTCAAAAACCACATGGCGATACAGTAGCAGCGAATAAAGAACTCTACATTTTTCTACAGCAAAAAACCCAGTGTTACCACTTGAGTTATCCCTACAATAACTTTTGTGCCTGTTTGTCCGTTTATTTGGTGCTTCGTCCCTTCATAGTACCGTCCTTTTGTGAACATTTGTGACACTACTTTCTCCTTCGTGATTTGTGAACATTCTTTTCGGTTATATCGTGGACCTTACACATCGTTATTTCGCTAGTTGCTGATTCGCGTTTTTTGGTTTAAAGTGTTTGTGCGCCCGTGTTTTGTCCTGCTACGTCTGTACGTGTGCTGCGTAGCAATTGCGACAGGTTTTCGCCCACACCTTTTTTGGACACCATTTTCAAAAATAAGGACTAAGGTTTTGTGCGTTACGTTTTCCGTGAGTGTTTGATTTATTCGTCGTGTAAATCGTCTTCTACGTTAGGATACGATTCTTTGAACATTCATGCGTTCGTGTTGTAGCCCCGTCTCGCGTCCGATATTTCCGTATTCTACTCGTCGGTTAAAGTGTCGAGTGGTTTCGCGCGCAAAATCGTCATCTTAGTTCATCGTCCTCAGCGCATCAAAAATGGCCAACATGGAGCTCCTGTTTTCCCACCGCTTAATCCTGGAAGAGAAATTGAACCGAGCATCTGTTTTCGTGTCGAACTACGTTCCTGCTAGAGACTGCTCCCAAGTACCGTTTCGGATTGCGGAACTTGAGGATCTGGCGGCCGAATTCGACAATGTTCAGCAGCATATCGAAAACTTGGCAACATCAGAGTTACGTGGAGAAGAAGGCCAAGTTCGTGCTATCATCGAAGAGAAGCTGTGCGTCACAAGAGCATCGTTAAGTGCGCTTTTGCCGCACGCGTCCTCCGCTACTTCATCTGCCAGCAGCGTAGCAGTGTCCGGCATAAAGCTGCCTACCATTGCCCTACCGGAGTTTAGTGGAAACGACATGCATTGGGCTGCTTTTCGTGACACGTTCGAAGCGCTTATACACAACAATTCCGAAGTAATGGAAATTCAAAAATTCCTTTATATTCGCGCTGCATTAAAGAGTGAAGCTGCGAAGCTCATTGAATCGGTTCCATTATGCGCAGGAAATTATCAGATAGCTTGGAAGTCTTTGGTAGATCGCTACGCTAATGACTATCTGCAAAAGAAGAGACACCTGCAGTCAATATTTTGTATGGCTCGTGTAACTAGGGAATCTAATGTGGCCCTGCATAAGCTCGTGGACGATTTTGATCGTCATGTTAAAATGCAGCAGCAACTGGGCGAGAAAACGGAGCATTGGAGCACCATGCTAGAGTATGTGCTGTGCACCAAGCTGCCAAAAGAGACCCTAAAAACGTGGGAAGATCATGCCTCCACATTAGAAACGCCTGAATACAATACGTTGATCGAGTTCCTGCAACGAAAAATGAGAATACTTGAGTCAATCTCCATGAACCATCAATCGAGCAGAGAACCTACCTACCCACAGATGAGACGAACGCCAACGCATCTTTCTTCTTGCTCGTCTGTTGCGAGTACTACGAGAAAATGCCCACACTGCCAACATGATCATCTGCTGGGAAACTGTTACAAGTTTATCCGCCTTCCGCTGTCTGAACGTATGCAGATAGTCCATACGAAGAGGGTATGTAACAATTGTTTAAAGGTAGGACATGTAGTACGTAGCTGCCCTGCGGTACATAATTGTAGACATTGTGGAGAGAGGCATCATTCTTTGTTGCATCGCGGTTCGAATAGCGCACCCGAAAGCCGAACGGAATCTAGTATGGCGATGTCAGCCTCTCCCGGTCCTCACAAAGCCACAAATGAAACTGTCGTGCACAGCCAAAATGCCGCTGGAGGCATCGAGATAAATGAGCATGTTTTTCTTCTCACTGTGCGATTAGTCATTGTTGACGCATTTGGCCAGGAACATCCGGTTCGCGCTCTGCTGGATAGCGCGTCGCAGCCGAACTTAATGACCAAAAGACTCGCATGTTTACTTCAACTACCACGAGAGAGAGCGAATGTAAAAATCAACGGTGCTGGCAGTTCTACATCTCATGCTCGAGAAGCAGTCGTAGCTGAGGTGGTGTCGAAGAAGCAACCATTTAGTTGCACAATGAAGTTTTTGTTGATGGACAAGTTAACTGCTAACCTTCCTGCTCAAGACGTATCTATCGCTGATTGGAAAATACCAGAAGGAATCGTGTTAGCAGATCCTCAATTCAATAAAGCGCAGCCAGTTGACTTGATCATAGGGGCTAAACACTATTACTCTTTGTTCCCCTCCTCTGCGCGTTTGCAGTTATCTGATCAACTTCCGTGGCTGATTGAGAGTGTATTTGGTTGGATTGTAGCCGGCTCAGCAACTGTACAATTTCTTCCTCATTCTCCTGTGTCACAAGTATCTGCAGCCGTGTGCATGTTGTCGCTGGAAGAAAGTATGGAGCGGTTTTGGAAGATCGAATCGCTGCAAAATAAAGATGGATACTCTCCCGAAGAAAAGAGGTGTGAAGAGCTGTACCAGAAGACGGAGAGAAATGAAGAAGGTCGATATATCGTACGCATGCCACGTCATCCTGACTTTGGACTGAGGCTTGGCGAATCTAAGTCAGGAGCACAGCGCAGATTTCACCTTCTGGAGAAAAGGTTTGAACGCGATTCAAAAGTGAAGGAGGAGTATCACGCGTTCATGAGAGAGTATCTGGATCTTGGGCACATGACAGCAGTACGTAAAGGAACGCCGGAACCTACAGAATGTTATTATTTGCCACACCACCCTGTATTTAAAGAAACAAGTACCACGACCAAAATACGGGTAGTATTTGATGGCTCGGCGAAAACCACAAGCGGCTTCTCTCTTAATGAATCGCTTTGCGTTGGCCCAGTGGTGCAAGATGATTTGCTGGATCAATTGTTGCGTTTTCGCACATACCGTGTTGCATTAGTTGGAGACATTGCCAAGATGTATAGGCAAGTGTTACTGCACCCTGATGATCGGGCTCTTGTACGAATTTGTATAGATTCTCACCACAACACCCTTTGCAAGAATATGAGCTGAATACCGTAACGTATGGACTGGCTCCTTCTTCGTATCTTGCGACACGAACGTTATTGCAATTGGCAGAGGATGAAGGTGCTGGCTACGCTCTTGCTGGATCCGCGCTGAAGAAGAATTTTTATGTCGACGATTTTATCGGTGGAGCGCAATCCATCGAAGCTGCCATCCAGTTGCGGAAAGAGTTGAGCGTTCTACTGAGCAAAGGAGGTTTCGAGCTGCGAAAATGGACGTCCAATCGTCTAGAGGTGCTTGAGGGTTTGGATGGTTCTCAGATCGGTACAAAATCATCGTTGTGTTTCGCTACCCATTAAACGGTGAAAACCCTTGGCATCAGCTGGCAGCCTCAAGAAGATGTGTTGCAATTTGATTGCATGATACAGCCAGACAGTGCAGTCGCAACAAAACGGTCAGTACTTTCCACTATAGCTAAAATGTATGACCCTTTAGGAATGATGGCTCCAATAATCATTCGCGCCAAAATCATCATGCAGGAGATGTGGGTGTCTTCGTGCGATTGGGACGATCCTTTGCCTGATTGTATTGTTGCTAAATGGAAGCAGTTTCAACGCAAGGTATCTTCTTTGACCAATTGTAGCATGGATCGCTATGTGTTGCTTCCTAATGTAACCAAAATGGAAGTGCACACGTTTGCTGATGCGTCCATCGCTGCGTACGGAGCATGTACTTATGTGCGGTCGGAGGAAGCTGGTGTTGTTCGTGTTGTGCTACTGGCATCGAAGAGCAAAGTAGCACTGAACCACTGAAGCGTTTATCCACGGCTCGACTTGAGCTGTGTGCCTGCGTCCTTGCTGCGCACTTACATAACCGCATTCAGCGTGTTATCGACATGAGGATAGATGGATTGTGGTTTTGGACCGATTCATCAATTTGTTTAAATTGGTTAAAGCTGCCGCCGAATACATGGAAGACATTTGTTGCCAATAGTGTTTCCGAGATACAGCATTTTACCGCCGGATGCAAATGGAAACACGTTGCTGGAATTGAGAATCCAGCTGATTTAGTATCTCGTGGCATGTCAGTTGCTGATTTTAACGAGAGTCGTTCGTGGAAACGTGGGCCTTCGTGGCTCGCGCTCTCAGAGAAGTTTTGGCCCGTTTCCGATCCTTCTGAAGGAGATGATGAAGAGAGAGCGCTGAAGGTGTTGCAGACGTCGATTCATACGGCGCCGACTAACAATTGGGTTTTCCTGCGTTGGTCATCGTATACTCGCCTTTTAAATGTTGTTGCATATTGTTTACGATTTGCCACGTACCTTCGGCAACTTGTTCAGCAAAAAAGGAGCAACAATTCTGCGGCTATTTCGACGAATGAAGTGAATGAGGATGCAATCTCTGCAGAAGTGCTCACCGTTCAAGAGCGAGTAGAAGCCGTCAATGTTTTAGTCCGTCTTGCGCAGCGTGAAGTATTCGCCGAAGAATTACGGGATCTAAAAGAACGAAAGCAAGTGAGAAAACGTTCGGTTTTAAATCGACTTACCCCGTTCCTTGACGAAAAGGAAATCATCCGAGTTAACGCTAGGCTAAACTTTGCGCAACTGCCCTTCCAAACCAAGCATCCTGCGGTTCTCCCAAAACATCACCCGTTGGCTCGTTTGATTGCTGAACATGAGCATCGTGTATTGCTGCATGGTGGAGGTCGTGTATTACTGTCACACATCCGTGAGGAGTTTTGACCGATGAATGGACGAATGCTTGTCAAAAGCATTGTGAGAAGCTGTTATCGATGCAATGGTTACCATCCTGCACTTGTGGAGCAGCAAACTGGTCAGCTGCCATCCGGAAAAGTGCAGCCTTGTCCACCATTTGCAGTTACTGGGATTGATTATGCTGGACCGTTTTACTTGAAACCAGTACATCGTCGTGCCGCATCGTTGAAGGCGTACCTGTGCGTATTTGTCTGCTTTGCTACAAAGGCAGTCCATTTGGAACTTGTTGGTGATTTGTCCACGCAAGGGTTTTTGGCTGCCCTAAGAAGATTCTGTGCAAGGAGAGGCTTACCAGAGCATTTGCACTCAGACAATGGGAAGAACTTTGAAGGAGCTAGGAACGAATTGAAGGAGTTATTCGAGCGGCTGTCCAATGAGGCCGAGATGGGCGCCATCGCAAAATCATGTGCTGAGCAAGGTATCCGATGGCACATGATACCACCGCGAGCACCACACTTTGGTGGTCTCTGGGAGGCTGCCGTGAAGACAGCAAAACGTCATCTGTTTCGTCACCTTGGGAGCACTCGCCTTTCCTTCGAGGGCTACTATACGGTGCTGCATCAGATCGAGGCTGCTATGAATTCTCGTCCTCTATTGCCGGTATCTGATGATCCTAATGATTTAGCTGCACTAACTCCTTCTCATTTTTTAATAGGCACGTCCATGGTTGCCTTGCCAGATCCCGATTTCCAACACGAACACTTACGAGCACCTGCAGAAGCTTCAACTACTAGTGCAGAAGTTTTGGAAGCACTGGCAGAAGGAGTATCTCCAGGAAATGCAGAAGGTCCCGCGATCGAACGCACGAGCTGATGACATCCAGCCTGGAAGGATGGTGATTGTGGTCGACGAGCTACTCCCTACGACACGTTGGCCGTTAGCGCGTATAACTGATACTCACCCCGGACTGGACGGACTTGTACGAGTTGTAACGTTGCGTACCGCCAAGGGAACGATTTAGCGTCCGATTACGAAAATTTGCGTTTTACCCACTAGTAATCACACAGTTTAGAGAACGTTGAGTGAAAAGCACATGTTTATTAGAAGCGGAGCCGCCTTGACAGGTGAAAGTTTGTTATTGTTTTGCTGTTGATGTTCTTCTTCTTCCTCTTCTTCTTCTTGCGAGAGGGGATGTATCCTCCTATGTTGTTCAAACGATTGTTTGTGTTGTGGGCAGCCGTGCGTGCCGACCCCTGGACTTGCCGTGGCAGTTGCGCTGCCACCGGTCAACGTCCAGGGGGACGACAGTGTGTACACGCACACTGTCGCACACACTAAGCGCTCAAGGCTTAGTGTGTGCCGAGCGCCGGGCAGAGTGTGCACGAAGGCCGATCGAGCAGGAGCTCTCGGCAGGGGCGCTCGGTGCGGGTGGCGCGCGGCCTACGTTTTAAAGTGTTGTACGTTTCATCAATATTTATTATGTATGTTTTAATATGTGTGAATAAAGTTTTAAGTGTATAAATAAGGTGCAAATAGTCCAGTTCATAACAGTTTGAAACAGCATATTCAGAGGCTTACTCTCTCTGTAAAGACTTCGACTATCTAGAGTCATATGTCTGGAAAAATTGCTGTTGATGTCCCATCAAGGCGGGGAGTATGTTTACGTTTCATGTTTTTAAATGCCCATAGTTCCGAGTGAAATATTTCACTTGCGTTATTTGCATATGCGTTTCACCGATAAACGAAACGATATAAAAAAAATAAAAAAAATAAAATATAACACAACGTAGGGGTTTGCGCGATCAGCTTGTTAAGAACGTGTACAGAACTTTGTGAAACTTTATAGCTTTTTAATGAATGACATCGGTACGAGGTGGCTCTTGTCAAAGTGTCAAAGGCTGGTGCCCTCAAACATCTCATTGCTGCTGCACAAGTTAGATAAGTTAAACTTTTATGTTTCAACTATTTACACATTTAATACACATATTAAATAATACAAAACACAATATAAATTGAAGTATGGGGCCGCACGCACGAGCCGCACCGTGAGCCCTACCGGGAGCCCTGCTCGACCGGTAGCCTGTTACACACTCCTGCGTTAGGTGCGCTCTGCACACACTTAGCGCGCATCGCTAAGTGCGGCGTGATAGTGTGTGTGAGCGCAGTGTCGATTCCTGGATGTCGACCAGCAGCAGAGCAACTGCCTATGCTGCAGCTGAGGCGGAATGTGTCGTCGCCTATGATGCGAGACTGCTGCGTTGCAGCCGAGGCGACTTACGTGTCGCCGTTGGTGATGCGGGGCTCGAGCCGCGGCGGGAATGCGACCTCGCCGATGACGTGCTGCCGTGCTGCTGTCAAAGCTACCTGCGGGTTGCCAATGATGAGGCGGACTCGAGCCGTGGCGGGATTGCGACCTCGCCGATGATGTGCTGAGGTGCGGCAGCCGAAGCAACTTGCGCGTTGCTGTTGGTGATGCGGGGCTCGAGCTGCGGCGGGATTGCTGCTTCGCCGATGACGTGCTGCAGGGCTCGAGCCATGGCGGAATGTGCCGTCGCCCTTGATATGCGGCTGCAGTGGGTGGTGTGTAGCCGGCTGCCCATTGCAGCGGTCGCCAGTGATGGGACAGCAGCCGGGGCTACGGTGTCTGCGGTGGTGGCGGCCCGATGTTCCGCGGTATCCCAAAGGCACAGGGAACCGTGCCATCGCGATGGCCACTGCAATGACGCTGCAGAAAGGCCAGACGAAACGCGATGGCTGCCGCGGGTTCTGTAGGATTCTCCTTGCGCAAGAGGAACCCATCCTCGTCGCCACTTTTATGTTTGCACTTCTTACAACATTTATTACACTATTGAATAATACAAAACACAATACAGGTGTCCCCCGAGATACGACTGTATTTGGGACCGAAAAAATGTCCCAAAGCAAGGCGTAAGTCGAAATAGTCGTATGTCGAATATCTGTGAATATAAAGTTTATAACTGATGTTGAAAAGTCGGAATCTATGATATCGTGTATTTTATTTAAAATGATGTTCGATAATGTATTAATTTTCCTCCAAAAGTCGTTTACACGATGTAGATATTCAAGACCGAGGAGTTAGGGAATCTGTGGAAATGTGTTTGTAACGGTTTTCAGCACAAAAAATTCAAAAAAATATATCAATTTCGTTTCAATGATAACTTTAAACTGTCAAAATCAAAATCGTCGTATCTGCGAATCGTCGTAACTCGAGGAGGTCGTAACTCGGGGGACGCCTGTACAATGTATGGGGCCGCGCGCACGAGCCGCACCGTGAGCCCTACCGGGAGCCCTGCTCGACCGGTAGCCTGTTACACACTCCTGCGTTAGGTGCGCTCTGCACACACTTAGCGCGCATCGCTAAGTGCGGCGTGATAGTGTGCGTGAGCGCAGTGTCGATTCCTAGATGTCGACCAGCAGCAGAGCAACTGCTACGGCGAATCCAGGGCTCGGCACGTCTTTCCACAACATAACCCAAGAAGTGTTATTGAGTGAAGTGATTGTGAATTTTTAGTAGACTATCTAAAATTATATGAAATTCAATAGTTTTTAAAGTTTTAAAATAAACATGCAGATAAAAAAACACGCATCGTGTTGTTTATTTCATCGATGACGTTTGCTTGAAAATAAAAGGCAAAGAAAAATAATCCCTGGCACCGTTGCATAAGGAAGCTGCTTAGGCGCTGTTTGATAGATCCGCCTGGAACTTTGATGCTGTTTATCTACTGCAAAAGGCGAAATCAAGCAGCGATCTTTAGCATGCCAAAATTAGCTGCTTAAGCAATTTTGGCTACTTGGGTGGTCATATAAGTAAGGGGTAAAAAAAGGTTCAAATAAAAAAAAATATACGAAAAATAATTTTCATATATTTGAAAATTTCGTATTCGAATATCTATTCGAATATATTCGTATGTCGAATATCTATGAATATGTAGGGTAGTTGTGGAATCTTTGGAAATGTGTGTATAACGGTTATTAGCCCACCCAAGTGCCACAAATCCACTAAACGACCACTAAACGGTTTCTAAACGACTCAAGTTCTCTATCTAAACGGAATATAGAAAGACTTCGTTTAGCAGACGGCAAACGACTCATGCATTCTAAAAATAGCAAAAAAGCTGGTGGCGCTATCTGTTGGTGGGATACCCCAACCAGTTGAGCTTCATCGCTTGGAGGAGAGCTTTCTCATTTCCTCTGTACTGTTGCATGGTTTCGCATTGAAGTTATGCATCGCTAGAACTAGAACGTCGATACGATTGTTTAAATACTAAACTCCATCGGAAACCACCAGCACTGAAGCAAGTGAGATTTGAGTAATGGTCGTTGGTGTTGATACCCATGTATCTGTTTTGGAAACACACGTCTGGATGGTTCGAGTTCAGATAAAAGAGTGAGAGTTTATTTACAAGTGTACACAATAGTTCATGCTTTCGGGTTGGACAATATCCAACATCTGTCAAATGACAGTTCGACCCAACTAACCTACAATGACAGTTCGCTTCAACCAACACTCCTCCTCGAACTGGCTTTCCTAAATCGTAGCCAGTCCTATTTCTTGACGCAATTTACTTAGTCTAATACGCGCAAGTGGCTTCGTCAACAAATCTGCTAACATATTTTCTGTAGGACAGTATCTGATATTAATGACTTCCTTTTGCTGCAAATCGCGCACAAAGAAATAACGTGTCTCGATATGATTGCTATGTCGCTCTATACGTTCACTATTAACCATTTTAATGCAACTTTGATTGTCCTCAAACACTTCTATAGGCTCTTTGATTTCTAGTCCTACTTCTTCTAACAATCGTCTAACCCATATAAGCTCCTGACAACCTTCAGCTAATGCTACGAATTCGGCCTCGGTAGAGCTTAAAGCAACGCAGGTTAGTTTTCGAGAACCCCATGCAACAACTCCTCCACCTAACAGGATTAGAAAACCGGAGTTAGATTTTCTTGAGTTGGAGTCACTTGCCCAATCGGCATCTACGTACATTTGTACTTGTTGGTTTGTTGAACCCATGCTGCAACTTATGATCAATAGTTGCTATCAAATATCGAAAAACCCTTTTCGGTTCTATCCAATCTTGTTGAGTTGGTTTACTGGATTTTTGAGTTAATATTGATGTACTAACAGCGATATCTGGTCTAGTGTGCACGGCTATGTAAAACAGACCTCCAATGAGACTAAGATAATTTTTGTTATCTGGAAGTGACTCACAATCCTCCTCCTTCTGCTTTAAGTAGCCTAATTCAATGGGTACCGGAGTCATTTTGGCATTTTCCAGGTTGAATCTTTTCGCAAGTGTTACGTTTTCGGGTGGTTCGTAATATAAAACGTTAAAACAACACGCGTTTACTCATACAGCTAACAGGATAATTTTTATTCCGCTTACTTCCTAATCGCGTTCCTACTTGCTTGACCGCTTATCCGAGAGTGTCCTCACGATCCCTGGCTAAACCCGAACACACTCACGTTCCGAGGCGCGCAGCTCCTGAGTGCCTAAGGGCGTTTTCTACTCGTCACAACAGCAAGTTTTTGAATGTATCCAGATTGTCCTAACTTGTATCCTTGCTCATCCTTTTCAATTTCAATACCTAGGAAATGATGAATATCCCCTAAATTGGTCATTTTGAAGTTGTTTTTCAGATGTTCCAAAATAGCTTCAAATTCACTATTTGTCTGAGTTATGATTATCAAATCATCGACGTATACAACGTAAGCATACATAACAACATAAGCAACATAAGCAAAAGCTTGTCCGTGCTTTCTTGTGTAGAGGCAAGGATCTGAATTACATTGTACAAAATCTATTGCTTCGAAAGTAGAATCGACCTTTTGGTGCCAAACACGCGCGGACTGTTTCAATCCGTATAAACTCCTCCTTAATCGACATACCGTGTCTTTATCGCCTATAGCGTACCCTTCGGGTTGTTTCATGTAAATGGTCTCTGCTAAATCTCCATTAAGATAAGCATTCTTTACATCAACGTGTTTAACAACCATATTTTTCTGGCTAGCTACAGTTAGCAGTACTCTAAAAGTAGTCTGTTTCATTACTGGAGAAAATATCTCATCATAATCTGTTCCGAATTTTTGTGTAAATCCCTGCGCAACTAGTCTAGCTTTGTAACGAGTTGTATTGTTATCCTCATTTACTATGGTTTTAAAAACCCATTTACAACCTTTTGGTTTAGAATTGGTTGGTAACTTGACTAAGTCCCAGGTATTGTTATCAAGGAGTGATTGGTATTCCTCATCCATTGCCTCTCGCCACTTACTAGCATCTTCACTATGTAAAGCTTCATTTACAGTACGTGGATCATGCATTATGGCTTGGCTGGTTGTATGATTCGCAACTAATCCATGTAAATCTGGAGGATCAACAAGGGTCTCAGTTTCATGGTCTACACCAGAAATACAACGAACTGCTATTTCTGGTCCTACATAGTCGTTGTAACGTGTTGGTAACTTGTGAGGCCTTTCACTACGTCTTAATGTTTCTGTATGTTGCGTTTGAGATGCTTC
This sequence comes from Anopheles gambiae, assembly GCF_943734735.2. NCBI lineage: Eukaryota > Metazoa > Arthropoda > Insecta > Diptera > Culicidae > Anopheles > Anopheles gambiae. The sequence continues at coordinate 53,482,742 of NC_064602.1, forward strand.
AACCAGGTTATCGGAAAGTGTAGGATCATAATCTAAACTAACAAACGTATTTCGGGTTTGTTCACTGTCTGGGAGTATCTCTTGATTGTGACTACTACATTCGTTTATGAAAATAACGTCGCGACTTCTCATAACGTCTTTCCTTTCAGGATCATAAAGCCTATATGCCTTAGCAGTTTCGTCATATCCTACGAGTATTACCTCCTTAGACTTCCTATCCCATTTCAATCGCTTTTGCTTTGGAATGTGTGCCATCGCTTTTGATCCAAACACACGAATGTGAGTGAGGTTAGGCTTGCGACCACTCCAAGCTTCTTCTGGAGTTAGATTATGCCCCTTCGTGGGTGATCTGTTAATGAGATATTTGGCCGTTAGAACAGCTTCCGCCCAAAAGGGTTTGGGTAAATTTGCATCAAACAGCATGCAACGCGCTTTTTCTACTACTGTTCTATTGAACCTTTCCGCTAGGCCATTTTGTTCTGGGGTATACTCGGTTGAAGTTTGATGTTTGATCCCTAGTTGTTTTAACCTGTTTTGTAATAATTGGTTCGTATATTCCTTTCCATTGTCACTAAGCAAAATTTTTAGTTTGCGTCCGGTCTCTCTTTCCGCTTTGGTACGAAAATCTTCAAAAGCTTCTAATACTTCCGCTTCTGATTTTTGTTTTAAGAAATATACTGCAACTCTTCTTGTTTTATCGTCTATGAACGTTATAAAATATCACTTTCCTCCTAATGACGTTTCTTCCATTGGACCGCATATGAACGATCTCTAATATATCATCGGCTCGAATGCCTATTTTAGGAAATGGGAGACGACACTGTTTTCCTTTCGCACATATTACGCAATTTTCAGACTCAATCCCATTAAACGTTATATCGGATGCTAATCCATCTTTTAACATCTTTAAATTGCTATAATTAAGGTGTCCCATTCATCTATGCCATGTAGCTGAATCTACCGCTTTAGATGTAACCGCCATCGCAAAACTATCTTTTCTCTCTTCTAACGGGAATAAGCCATTCGTAACGTCGCGACTACCGGTTACAATAACAATGCCGTTTGGTCCAATCACTTTTACGCCTTTGTTGGTAAAATAAACTTCTTTGCCCTGTCGAACTATTTGGCTAATCGATAATAAATTGTTTGATACGGGACATACTTCACATTTTCTACGTTAACCGTTGTGCCCTTTGGAATGCATTTAGTGTTAAACCTGATAGAGCCTTTCGCAATAACTTCCATCGCTTGTTTATCCGCTGCTCTTACAGTACCACTTGCCGCACACTCGTTTTCTAACAAATTACGATTGTTCGTGAAATGTTCAGACGCACCTGAATCAAAGTACCACGTATCGCTATTCGTGTTGTGATATCGCCACCCTTCTATCGAATACAGTACACTTTCGTCTTTCTGAGTATATGGAATATCTTTATCTATCTCCTCTTGTTGCCCGTGCGATAGCCTACCGTATAATAATGCACTTCGCCGCTCGGCTCTCTCTCTGGCCCGACCTGCTACACTCACACATCACCCGAAGACCATTGCCTGTCTTCGGTGAGTGCCCTTAGCCGTTAGGCAGGTTGGGCCATAACATCTCCCCCTTTAAAGTATGAACGCATCGAACCTTCGCGGAAGCTTTCTATTCCTAGACGAACGGCGAGGTGAGCGTATCTTACGATGATTGCTTTCCGAAGGTGCAACCTGTGCCGGGGAGAATGGCTGGGGTGAAGGGACCGTGCGCAATTCCTCCGTTGTACTGCTTAGCGGCAAAGGCTCGTTCGGTACCGTTAAACTCCATTCACCCAACAGAATGTCGATGGGCAGTTGTGTGGGCGTCTCACTATCCTGCACCAACTGATGAGGTTCTTTAACTGATCGTTTCCTGATCTGATCTATATGTCTCCGCATAATTCGACCGTCTCGGCTGGTTAACTCATACATCACCGTTCCCAGCCTTCGTAGCACCTCAGCGGAGATCCATTTCCATGTATTTTGGTAGTACTTCTTGGTTGCAACAACATCTCCTGGCTGGAGCCCTGCAGCGGTGATTTCTGTTTCCTCTTCGACAACAGGAGGCCGACGTAATAGCTCCAAGTGAGTCCTTACGGGGTACTTAACGATGATTTCCGCCGGTGTTGTATTCCCCTCAAGCGCTGGGTTTGGCGTGGTGCGATACGCCTGCAAGAATGTGTCCAACGCTTCATCCATAGATGTGCCTCCCGTTTGTATTTTCTTTAGAGCCCGCTTCAATGTGTCGACGAAACGCTCCGCCTGTCCGTTGGATTGCGGGTGAAATGGCGCCGTTGTTACTTGTCGGATCCCATGGCACTCGCAAAAGTTTTTGAATTCCTGACTCGTAAATTGTGGCCCGTTGTCACTGACAATACTCAGGGGCATGCCAAAGCGTGCGAATAATCCACGTAATATCGCTACCGTGGCCCGTGAAGTTGTTGTGGAGGTTTTCACAATCTCTGGCCACTTTGAGAAGGCATCCACAACCACAAGAAAGTAGTCGCCTAAAATTGGCCCCGCATAGTCCACGTGTAACCTTTGCCATGGACCAGAAGGTTTCGGCCACGGCGTCGGTTTTGCTTGAGGCGGTGACTTTGCTGCTGCAGCACATGCCTCACAAGCAGCCACGTACTGCACTATTTCGTCGTCTAATCTTGGCCAGTACACGTAGCTTCGTGCGAGAGATTTCATACGTTCAACGCCTGGGTGGCCTCGATGGAGCTGTTCTAGACAATGCGCACGCAGATCTTCCGGTATCACTAATCTTTCGCCAAAGAGGATGCACCCTTCGACGGTCGATAGCGCTTCACTCCTGACGTGAAAACGTGCCAACTCTGAACCAAAAGTAGCATCCCGTGGCCAGCCTTCCTGAATATATAGATAGACTTTCTGCAGCAATGGATCCGCTTGCGTACTTCTCTCCACATCTCTAAAACAAAGAGGAGAGGAATTAGAAATCGCGTTGATAGCTACTGACCTTAAATCCTCCTCTAGGTTTAGGCTGGCAATCACATATTCGGCTTCGGGCTTTGCGTGGTTCCTTATGAGTCGCGAAAGGATATCTGCATTTCCAAACATTCCGGATTGTACATATTCTATTGTGAAATCATATAACTGCATGGTGAGGGCAAATCGCTGTAGTCTGCTAGCCTTGTATATCGGAATGCCCTTCTTCGATCCAAAAATCCGGAGTAAAGGACGATGATCAGTTTGGAGTCGAAAATGACGGCCGTACAACATCTTGTGAAATTTTGTAACCGCATAAACAAGGGCCAGACCTTCGCGGTCTATTTGGCTATAGTTGGATTCCGCCTTTGTCAGCGCCCTTGAAGCGTGTTGCACAACTTTGATGCTACCGTCGGAGAACTTGTGACTAAGAGTGGCTCCGATTCCAACGGATGAGGCGTCTGCTGCCACTATTATTTCTGCGGATGGATCGTAATGTGTTAGTAAAAGTTCTGATGATAGTACTTCCTTAAATTTCATAAATGCCGCTTCACACTCCTTTGTCCATTTGAATTGCTTCTCATCTTTTAAAAGGCTGTCGAGTGGAAATCTTAGATCCCGCATCATCGGTATGAACTTCCCATAGTAATTTATAGCTCCAAGAAAAGAACGAACTCCTGCGATGTCAGTGGGTGGCGGTAAGTTTTGTATGGAGCTTATCTTTTCCGGATCAGGGCGTATTCCTCTACCATCAATTACATGCCCTAAGTATTTTATCTGACACATTCTAAAAACGCATTTATCAGCCCGTAGTGTAAATCCGAATTCTTCTATACGCTTCAGTACTTGACCCAAAGTCTTATCGTGGTCTTCATCTGTCAAGCCACCGATTATAAGGTCGTCCATATAACCACAAACTCCTGACAGTCCTGCCAGCATCGTGTCGATCAACTGTTGAAATGCTGCTGGGGCAATTTTTATTCCCGGAGGCAAACGGTTGTAGTGGTATAATCCCCGGTGGGTGTTGATCGTCAACAGCGGGCGATACTCTTTATCGATTTGGACCTGTAGAAAAGCATCAGAAAGGTCAATTTTGCTGAATATGCGGCATTTAGACAATTTAGCGAAGATATCCTCAGGCAAAGGGAGTGGATACTCATGTGATTGTAGAAGATCGTTCAGTCCAGTAGAATAGTCACCGCAGATCCTAATTTTCCCGTTCGCTTTACGCACTACCACTATGGGGGCAGCCCACTCAGAATAATCAACTGGCGTGATCACGTTCAAGGTTTCTAATCGATCTAGCTCCTCATCAACAGTCTTCAGCATTGCGTATGCCACCGGCCGCTTGGGACGAAATATGGGTCGACTGCCTTCCTTCACTTTCAACTTTATGCTTGATTTGGTGCAAAGACCCATCCCTCGGAAAACTGTTGGAAAACGTTCCTCCCATGTCATCTGAGTTGCACTTTCCGCATCGATGCTACTACAATAATGGTCCATCGGGATAGATCCGAGTGAAAAGGACTCCACGACGTCTGCTCCTAGTAACAACAGGTTAGCATATGCGACTCGAACTACTGCCTTTTGGGCCCTAGAAGCAATGGTTAATAACGCTTCAAACTCACCCATTAGTTCAAGATACTCCTGCGAGGCCGCCTTAGCTTTTACCGTAGCCCTTATCAGAGATGGCTGTCCGATATCCTTCCACAATCCCTCGCTGATCACCGTAATATCTGATGCCGTGTCTAGCTGCAGCTTAGTTGGTCTTCCGTTGATCAAGATATGTACATACTTTCGCCTTGCTTCTACATCGCATACATTTATGTTCACGACGCGCGTTGCCACATTAGTACCTTTTTTATTGTATCCAAGCCGCTGGAATCGATTGACGACTTCACAGTGCCCTTCGCGATGCCCAAGCCTTCCACAATCCGCACATTCGTGGGACCTATATGGACACTCACGCTTCCAATGCGGGCCACTGCACAACCAACACGCATTCAAGGGCTTTTGTACTGACATGGTGTTATCATTTGCCCGTGCATGCGCCTGTGTCGGTTGACCGTAGGACTGGTACTGCTGACGATTAAATTGAAATTGTTTTTGTCTATAGCCACCGCTGTTCACTGCAAGGACCCGTTCTCCTGATTCGTTGGCAATTAATGCACTATCCACTTTTATATTGGTGATACGCTGGCATTCTGCTGATAACTGCTCCAACGTCACATCATGTTTCTCCTCGATACGGGCTAATAACCGGTTGCGCATGTCACTATCGACTTCTTCTTTGAGTCCGCAAACAAGGATAAGGCACTTGAATTGCTCCTCGTTCATTCCGGCAAACTCAAAGTCGACACAGGCACGGTTTACGCGGCAAGAAAACGTGAGCAGATCTTCCCGGGGTGCTTTGGTTATCTGCATGCACTTGTAACGTTTGCTGAGTAAGGATTCCGTTCTACCAAAAAGGGCCGTTAGCTTTGCAACCGTTTCGTCAAATGTTAGTTCACGAGGCGCGCGAGGTAGTATAAAACTGGTGAAACGAGCGTGTTCTGCCGTGCCCAACTTACGCCCAAGGAGCCGTACTTTCGCCCCATCGTCGAGTCGGGAAGCGTCCCTCAAAAATAAGTCCTCGTAACGCTCGTGCCAGGCCTTAAACGTTGCTCCTGATTCAGCCTCGTATCTAAATTCGCTTATGTTGCTCGCCAACGCATCAATTATAAGCTCAGGATTAGTCGGTATCAAACTAGGTTGCGAAGGCTGCGGGACGGATTGCTGTTGGTATTTCAACATTTGCGCCATAAGCTGCTGTTGCTGGTTCATTTGCTGTTGCAATAATTTCAGCATTTGCGATAGCATCCCGGCGTCTTGCCCCGAGGTCGATGCACCTTGCTGCGATGGCGCCCCGACTACATTTTGCAATGGTGGTTGAGCTGGTAACGCTACGTTGCTCTGCGATGGCTGCTGCTGCCCATTACCAAAAACTGCATTTCCACCCCAATTTTGGGATAAGCGGCGATGCTCTTCCTCCTCCATCATTTCGTCCGGGTTTAGCATCCTTCTACGCTTACGCGAAATTGTACCGATTTCTTTTGGCGCGATTCACAAACGATTAATAAAAAAAAATAAAATAACGACTTGACGCGTATACGGCCGACACACTTTGAATAAATAATACGTTAAAACGAAACAAAATAAATTAACTCTGCGTTCGGTTCGATAAAAACAGTTCAATAAATAAAACAATGTAACTAAACTCGTCGCCACTGTTGTGATATCGCCACCCTTCTATCGAATACAGTACACTTTCGTCTTTCTGAGTATATGGAATATCTTTATCTATCTCCTCTTGTTGCCCGTGCGATAGCCTACCGTATAATAATGCACTTCGCCGCTCGGCTCTCTCTCTGGCCCGACCTGCTACACTCACACATCACCCGAAGACCATTGCCTGTCTTCGGTGAGTGCCCTTAGCCGTTAGGCAGGTTGGGCCATAACAATTCGCACCACTCATTGTTCCCACTGTTCCCAGCACCATGCTTAACGAAGACGCACTCACTGTACAGTTTCGGGCAATATGGCCGAACTTACCGCAACGCCTGCACTTCGGTCCCTTTGTCTGCTTCGATGGTGCACCTTGTTGATTTCTCGGCTGCCATTGATGCTTCGTCGTTCCAAGAAAGACCGCCTTTTCAGATGACGCACTAGATTTGTGTTCCTGCAGCAACTTAGCTTTTATGATATCGCCAGTTATCGCCGTTCCAGAATTTTCTAGCGCCATGATCATCGGCTTGTACTCATCAGGTAACCCGGCGATAAGTAACGTGCCGATCCACTCTTCACTGATGTCGAAACCTGTTGTGGATGGGGCGGAACCGTAATTAAGTAAATTGTACAACCGAACTGTTTTATCTCTATCTAAATATATTTGTAGTCCTGTAGTGCTTGTAGTTCGGCTTCTCTTCTTCAAGTGTCGTAGAACGGTAGCGGAAGCGATCGCAGTGTATATAGAATCTAGCTATTCATACCACGGTGTGTATAGAAGATAGTTGTTCATACCACGGTGTGTATGGGGAATAGCGTATGACAGCTCCAGCGCTGCCAGAAGTGTAGCTCAGATATAACAAAACCAATACCACGCAACTGGTGTGCTGTACCCACTATGTCGTTCACGAAACTTTCCATAGACGCACACGATGCTAACGTTGTGTTGATGAGTTTCCTTAGAAGTCCTACACGACGCGTTAGTCCCGTATCCTCGAACGCTGCTTCCAGCTTCTTCCACACGTCCCGCGCAGTTTCCGCATCTTTAACATGGACGTAATTGATCGGGCCCAACAGCAAAATAGTTTTTGCTCTCGCTTTCCGGCTCTTCTGCTTGTCCACTTTCGTCTCATCTTCCGGTTTTACCGCCTGCCACAGGTCCTCCAGCTCAAGGAAAGTTTCTACATCAAACTTCCACGTTGACCAATTTTCGCGACCAACAAGCCTTTCAATCGACGGTAAATTATTTGCAGAACTAGTAGCCATTTTGTTTTACTGCGTTGGGTCTGGGCCCATAACCTATTGGAAACACACGTCTGGATGGTTCGAGTTCAGATAATAGAGTGAGAGTTTATTTACAAGTGTACACAATAGTTCATGCTTTCGGGTTGGACAATATCCAACATCTGTCAAATGACAGTTCGACCCAACTAACCAAAGTCCATATAATACAGAGGTCGATGCATAGCTCGATTTTGGTCCACCATTTTGAAAGCTTATTTTTGACAGTTAGATGAAAAAGCGTTCACAAACGATTCCAAACAACCATATACTTTTTAGGGCTTATTGTGCATTTTTTGCTCAAAACTTAGTTTAACTATACATTTCTTTCTCATGAACGTGGCATGGAGTAGTTTTTTCAGTAATTCATCACTTAAAAATGACCACAATCAGAAATCTGGCCTCTTAGTTTTGACCCTCTTGAGCTGCAGTGCAGCTCGTAATTTCGGGCACTGATGTTGTTGTAATTGAAAATTTCACTATAATTCTATCTTTTCTTGATATTCGACAACTTTTTATAGTAAAATATTACAAACAAACGATGTAAAAATGGCCGAAAATGCTTTCAGACCACTGCATGCACAACAACTTAAACCTCAATGTATGCTACGATGAAACTATTGAAGCTTTTTCATCCAGCTGTCAAAACTTTCCCACGCTTTTTGATCAAATGTTCTGGACGACTCGACCTCTGTATTATATAGACCTTTGCAACCTACAATGACAGTTCGCTTCTGTTGATATTAAAATAACTGAGGCCTTTGATTTAATGTGTAACAATTAATAGTGCTTTATTTCTTCACTGTACGTCCCAAGTGCCACAAATCCACTAAACGACCACTAAACGGCTTCTAAACGACTCAAGTTCTCTACCTAAACGGAATATAGAAAGACTTCGTTTAGCAGACGGCAAACGACTCATGCATTCTAAAAATAGCGAAAAAACTGGTGGCGCTCTCTGTTGGTGGGATACCCCAACCAGTTGTGCTTCATCGCTTGGAGGAGATTTTTCTCATTTCCTCTGTACTGTTGTATGGTTTCGCATTGAAGTTATGCATCGCTAGAACTAGAACGGCGATACAATTGTTTAAATACTAAACTCCAATGGACATCATCAACACTGAAGCAAGTGAGATTTGAGTAATGGTCGTTGGTGTTGATACCCACGTATCTGACCACACGACCATTTATATAGATTTTTGCTCGGAAAGTTAGAAGGCTATATAGGTCATGATAAGATGAAACTTGCCGAAACACATTGCTGCAAGAAAAGGATAGCAATATAATAATCAGTTTTAATACGCCATCTATTGATCAAACCAATGAAGCTGTGGAGCTTTCTTTTTTTTCTATGGATATTCAATTTTCCAGTCGTTTAAGCTTAATCTGTGGCGCTTGGGGTCCGTTCGGTAGAAAGTCCAAAACGCGAGAGCGTGTATGTGGTGCCGCTTGCACCGCGTGTAGTTTCCGGCTGTCAAAAGTTCAGATCGCTGTGACAGCCCGTTCTGCCAAGGTGAAGAGATCTTTCAAGCTGTGACAATAAGGCGGAACTTTTCCAACAGCTTCAACCAACAATCTGACCACACGACCATTCATGTAGATTTTTGCTCAAAAAGTTAGAAGGCTATATAGGTCATGATAAGATGAAACTTGTCGAAACACATTGCAAGAAAAGGATAGCAATATAATGATGAGTTGTAATTAAAAGCAGAGCGAAGGAAAATGTGATATGCGGAGCAAAGTAAATACACGTGCGTTCGGTTTAGTTAACAAAAGCAAAAGGGAAATATATTCTGTCAGATTGACATATTGGTGTATCCGTAGCAATAGACGATGCGCAATCTCAGATTGCGCATATATTTATCTGTCAAACGGGTCGGTTTGATATATTTATCTGTCAAAAAAAATTTATATATCTCGGACATATAATCTTGAAAATTTATGCGCAATCTTGGCGCAATCTGAAAATGTATGGAAATGACGTTTATAGCTCAGGGTTGGCTACGCGAAATGACTTATGTTTTGATAAAACGAATATATGCGCAATCTGAGATTGCGCATCGTGTATTAATACGGTATGGTGTCATTTGTTGTGCAGGGTTCTTCGGTGTACAACTACGTCGTTCTATGTTTGTCCGTTAACACCCCTCCTCAAACATATAACGGTTCAACTCCCAAGACGGCTCGATGTTTGACAAACGATACCTGAGGAAGTCCCTTTGTTAAAATGTCTGCTGGTTGATCAGTGGTTGGGATGTAGCACAGCTTCACTCTTTCTTCATGGACACACTGCTTGATAAAGTGCAATTTGATTTCAGTGTGCTTGAGCCTTTTCGACGAACCATTCGAATTTGCTATAGCTATAGCAGACTGATTGTCTTCGAAGACTTCTACAGGTAGATTATCTTGAAGGCTCAGCTCCTCGAATAGTTTGCATGTCCACAGTACCTCACAGATGCAGTCGGATAGAGCTGAACATTCTGCTTCAGTTGATGACAATGCTACCGTCCGCTGCTTTTTAGTGCTCCAAGCAGTAGTTGCCCCATAGACTTTAATTAAGCAACCTGAGGTGGAACGCCTATCCATCACATCTGTTGCCCAATTCGCATCTGCAAATCCAATTATTTGACGACGTGTAGGATCGCTTTTCTTGTAAATTAGCCCATAGTCAATTGTGCCCTTCAAGTAGCGAAGAATCCTTTTGGCATGTTTCCAATGTTCTTCCCCAGGATTACTCTGGAACTGACTGAAGTAAGAAACCGCAGCACTTATGTCAGGACGAGAAGTTATTGTCAAATAAGTGAGACACCCGATCATCTCCCGGTACGGCTTGTTTAGGTTTTGATCGATTTCTGACTTTTTTAGCTGTAGGTTCGGTTCCATTGGAGTAGATATTGGGTTACACTCTTCCATTCCGAAACGCTTCAATACAGCATTGATGTATTTCTGCTGACTCAGTTTCATGATTCTATTCATTGGCTCTCTTTCAATGCACAGGCTTAAGAACATTTTAGCCTCATCTAGATCTTGCATTTTGAATTGATTGATTAACATTTGTTTCACGGTCGTCAACATATAACAACACGTAGACAGGACCAAGTTTGCTTTCTCGTATATATAGACAGCTATCTTCCAAGCATTGACGAAAACCACAACGTGAAATGTATTCATTGAAACATTCATTCCACGCCTTAGATGCTTGCCTTAGACCGTAAATGGATTTGTTGAGTCGACATACTTTATCCCCCTCCTCAAATCCTTTAGGTTGGCGCGTGTAAATTTCTTCTTTCAATGTTCCGTTGAGAAAGGCAGATGTTACGTCCATTTGATGAACAGCATAATCAAATTGGTTTGCTATAGCAAGCATTGAGCGTACAGTCGACATTTTTACTACAGGAGCATAAGTTTCCGAAAAGTCGAAACCATATCGCTGTGTGAAACTTTTGGCGACTAAACGTGCCTTTCGTTTTTCCACGGTTCCATCCGGTCCAAATTTGAGACGAAAAACCCATTTACATTCCACTGGTTTGCGTCCGATTGGTAGGTCCACCAATTCCCACGTGTTACTTTCAGCAAGCGATTCCAGCTCTTTATCGATAGCTAGTTTCCATTCAGGCCAATCTGCTTGCTTTTTCAACTCATCAATATTGTCTGGAATATTTTCAACAAAATTTTCAGCATTCAATGCATAGGCAAAACACAAATAATCGTCCAATTTTGGAGGAGGCTTACAAACTCGACCACTGCGTCGAGGAAGATCGCTTTCTTCCTCTTCAAGGGGATCTTGGTTTACGTTGAATGAATTATTTTCTGCATCATCAAATGTATCTTCTCCCGTATCGATTTCTACTGCTAAGAACGGCAATGTTTGCTGAAATTCTACGTCACTTTCAGCGAAATCAATGTCATTTGCGATTGGCATAACCGATGGTCGTTGAATGGATTCCATTACATTTTCAGCATGATTGGAGGCAGCCAAGGGGGTGTAAGTTCCAAGTAACTGACTATGATGGAGATTGACATTCTGATCTTGGGTATTATTGGCTTCATTGCTCATATGCCGCTGTTTAATTGATATTTCTTCGATAACAACATCTCTGGCGATAAATATTTGCTTACCATCCCATAAGCGATAACCACCACCGCCATAGCCAACAAAGTGACTGGTTTTGCTGCGAGGTTCCAGTTTGCTACGTTTTTCTTTCGGGATGTGGCAATAAGCTTTGCTTCCAAAAATACGAAATCGAGATACATCCGGCTTATGCCCATACCAGAGTTAATACAGCGTTTTATCGGAATTCAGTGCTGCTGTGGGGCTTCGATTCAGGAGATAAACGGCCGTCAGAACCGCCTCGTTCCACATGTTTTTCTTCAGATTCGAGTCAGCTATCATAGCTCTGGCTTTGTGAAGAATAGTACGGTTGAATCTTTCGCTGACCCCATTTTGCTGGGGAGTATAAGGCACAGTAAATTCCATTTGTATGCCCTTCATACGGCAAAATTCCATAAATCTCTGACCCACATACTCTCCTCCGTTGTCACAACGTAAACGGCTAATGGTGCTGTCGAAATGAGCTTCTGCCATGGCAATATATGTTTGAAAACACTCTAATACATCGCTTTTCGCGCAGATGAAATAAACTACACAGAAATGTGTGAAATCATCCATAAATGTTACAAAATAACGTTTTCCGTTCCATGAGGTAGGGTTCATATAACCACACACATCGCTATGTATCAATTCAAGCGGTCGGGAACTACGCGGCAGTTTATGCTCCTGGAAAGGTTGGAGCGTCTGTTTACCTTCCATGCAAGGACCGCATATACTACCCAGTCCATCTGTTGTGTTAATAGCTTCTTTCTTCAGTGCCAATCCTGTGACCATTTCGTCAGAAATGACCTTCATTAAACCATGCTTGCCTATGTGTCCGTATCTTCTATGCCATAGCTGAGCATCATCCATTGCATTCTGCGTTGACTAGCGTTTTTGAATTACACTAGAACGTCGATTATCCGGGCAGCTCGAGACCGGACGGTTGCCGGTTAATCGATTTGCACGGATAATGGTCCAAGAAATGTCAAATTCATATAAAAATTATAAAATACACTAATTTTATGATTAATTCACCTTGAATTAATCGATAAATCGTTAGTAGAATATTCTTAATAGGTTTAACAACTTTTCATGACCAAAAATGAATTTCGAAAATACCACTAGACACTAAAAAGCTGCAAAAAAACTGGTTGTTCACTTGACTATCGCTGCAAATGTTCGCTGTACGTTTGAACAGCTGTCACATTTATGCGCACGGTTAAGCCGCCCGCCGGTTAATCCGCCCCCGGATAATCGACGTTCTACTGTATTTGGTTTCATAACCTCAACATCTAATTCATATTGTTGTGGACAGAACCAGCATCGCGCGACATTGCCACTCTGGGTTGTTCGCTATAAGCGACAACCGTTGACGTTGGTAGCCATCAGCGATACAGGCGCGGCCATCGCGATCGTGTCGCAGGACACGAAGCCGGGACGACGACCCGAGAAAACGAGAGTGTCACTTCAAGTCGGATGATCGAGCGGTTAGGTGCATGCGTGCGGTTGGGGAGGTGTTTTATATATGAACCAAGAGTTACATGTAAATCGTATGAATATTGTAATTGTATGAATATAGTGTTAAACTAAAGTGCACGGCGTAACCCGTTTATTTATTTCCCGTGCTTTATACGGAAAGAACATAAAAGTGGCGACGAGATTTACCTTATCATTCAGTCGAGCCCGCGATATATGTTGAAGAAAAAAAAACGCCATCGTGTTTTCCCCCCATGCTAACCGTATTAAAAACAGAAAAACGCATCGTTGAGCCTTAAGTGTTACAAGTGCAAAAGAAAATAACGTTTTAAACGCTTCATCAGTGAGAGCAGGAACATTTTCGTGTACGAAGCAGTAAAAAAAAAGAGTAATAAACGACAACAACGTTAAGCTCCTCATCATTGGGTTGAGCAAAAAGTTCGTGTACAGTGCGTTTTATTTATTTTATTTTTGTTGAGGATTATTGCTATTTTAATAAGTGTTTAAAAAAAATGAACATCAATGGTGATGAAGAACGACGTTCTAGTGGAGTTTTTAATGTTCAGCCATCGATCGCACCACACCCGTCACAAAATGGTTCCGGAGAACCGCCATTGCAACAACCTCCATTGCAAATGCCGCCATCGCCCCTAACGGAAAATTCTTCGATGATGCAGATTCTGAAACTCATGCAGCAGCAAATGACGCAGCAGCAGAATATTTTGGCACAGCTGATGCAGCACCAAGGATCGGGGTCAGGCCAAAATTCACTCACATCGCCCGAACAAATTCTGGATTCACTATGCAGCCATTTAAAGGAGTTTAACTATGATGCTGAAGCTGGATCGACATTCGCAGCATGGTACAGCCGATATGAGGATTTGTTCGAGAAAGATGCAGCCCGCTTGAGCGACGAAGCGAAAGTGCGCCTTCTTATGCGCAAACTGGGAACCCTCGAACACGATCGGTATGTCAATTTTATTTTACCGAAATATTCACGTGATTTTTCTTTGTCAGAAACAGTCATCAAACTCACGGACTTGTTCGGCACCAAGGAGTCCCTGTTACATAGACGCTTCAAATGTCTAAATACGTGCAAAGGGAAATCTGAGGACTATTTAGCGTATGCTTGTCGCATTAACCGAGGGGTTATTAACTTTGAGCTCGGGAAGCTTTCTGAGGAACAGCTCAAATGCCTCGTATTTGTCTGCGGATTGAAGGATGATTGCGAAGTGGAAATCAGGCAAAGATTGCTATCCCGAATTGAGGAACGTCCTGAAACTACATTAGAACAAGTTACGGCAGAATGTCAGCGCATCATCAATCTGAGACGCGACAGCGCTATGATCGAGCGTGACACGTCAGAACAAGTATACGCAGTACAACAAAGACGGTTTCAGTACCATCGTTCCTATCCCTCTAGTAAACTGTCATCCTCAAGAGACCCCCGCCATCCGTGTTGGCTGTGCGGAGCATTACATTGGTCTCGTAACTGCACATATCGTACTTATAAATGCACTGCGTGTGGTAAAATAGGGCACAAGGAAGGGTTTTGTAACACGAAGGCCAGTTTAACACGCAACAATTTTAATAACCCTTTCGATCAACATCAAACGAGTACTAGAACTGTTACTGTCAACGTGCACAGCGTCCAGCAGAGGAGGAAATATGTGCCACTCAACATCAATGGCAAAAGTCTAAGACTACAGCTAGACACCGCTTCCGACATCACAGTCATCGGTAAAAACGTATGGAAGCACATTGGAGCACCACCACTATCACCGTCATCAGTTGACGCTAAAACAGCATCAGGAGGAGAGCTACCAATAATCGGAGAGTTTAATGCAAACATCATCATCGGAGAGAAGCAGCGTCGAGAAACGATATATGTGTCTCAAGCGGATTTGAGACTACTGGGCACGGATTTAGTCGAGGCATTTTCTTTGTGGTCAGTGCCTATTGACCAGATATGCAACGTCATTCATACATCGAGTGTTAAGGATTTGGAACAACGATTTCCCCGCCTTTTTGGAGCTGGTATGGGTCTATGTACAAAAGGAAACGTTAATCTGCAACTGAAGGAGCATTGCCGTCCAGTTTTCTGCCCTAAGCGTCCAGTTGCGTACGCAATGCTGGACGCAGTTGATAAAGAGCTCGACAGGTTGCAGCAATTGGGAGTAATCACACCGGTAGACTATTCTGATTGGGCTGCGCCGATTGTTGTGGTACGGAAAGCAAACGGCCAAATAAGGATCTGTGGACATTACTCGACCGGGCTTAATGGAGCATTGCATCCCCAGGAGTATCCGCTTCCGTTACCAGCAGATATATTCGCCAAACTAGGTAATTGTACTCATTTTACGCAAATTGATTTAACGGATGCTTTCCTTCAGGTCGAAATCGCAGAGCAGAGCCGGAGTCTCTTGACGATCAACACACACAAAGGGTTGTATTCCTACAACAGACTGCCACCGGGTATCAAGGTAGCCCCCGCTGCATTCCAACAACTGATGGACAAGATCAGTTGTTGTAACCCGTTTATTTATTTCCCGTGCTTTATACGGAAAGAACATAAAAGTGGCGACGAGATTTACCTTATCATTGAGTCGAGCCCGCGATATATGTTGAAGAAAAAAAAACGCCATCGTGTTTTCCCCCCATGCTAACCGTATTAAAAACAGAAAAACTCATCGTTGAGCCTTAAGTGTTACAAGTGCAAAAGAAAATAACGTTTTAAACGCTTCATCAGTGAGAGCAGGAACATTTTCGTGTACGAAGCAGTAAAAAAAAAAAAGAGTAATAAACGACAACAACGTTAAGCTCCTCATCATTGGGTTGAGCAAAAAGTTCGTGTACAGTGCGTTTTATTTATTTTGTTTTTGTTGAGGATTATTGCTATTTTAATAAGTGTTTAAAAAAAATGAACATCAGTGGTGATGAAGAACGACGTTCTAGTGGAGTTTTTAATGTTCAGCCATCGATCGCACCACACCCGTCACAAAATGGTTCCGGAGAACCGCCATTGCAACAACCTCCATTGCAAATGCCGCCATCGCCCCTAACGGAAAATTCTTCGATGATGCAGATTCTGAAACTCATGCAGCAGCAAATGACGCAGCAGCAGAATATTTTGGCACAGCTGATGCAGCACCAAGGATCGGGGTCAGGCCAAAATTCACTCACATCGCCCGAACAAATTCTGGATTCACTATGCAGCCATTTAAAGGAGTTTAACTATGATGCTGAAGCTGGATCGACATTCGCAGCATGGTACAGCCGATATGAGGATTTGTTCGAGAAAGATGCAGCCCGCTTGAGCGACGAAGCGAAAGTGCGCCTTCTTATGCGCAAACTGGGAACCCTCGAACACGATCGGTATGTCAATTTTATTTTACCGAAATATTCACGTGATTTTTCTTTGTCAGAAACAGTCATCAAACTCACGGACTTGTTCGGCACCAAGGAGTCCCTGTTACATAGACGCTTCAAATGTCTAAATACGTGCAAAGGGAAATCTGAGGACTATTTAGCGTATGCTTGTCGCATTAACCGAGGGGTTATTAACTTTGAGCTCGGGAAGCTTTCTGAGGAACAGCTCAAATGCCTCGTATTTGTCTGCGGATTGAAGGATGATTGCGAAGTGGAAATCAGGCAAAGATTGCTATCCCGAATTGAGGAACGTCCTGAAACTACATTAGAACAAGTTTCGGCAGAATGTCAGCGCATCATCAATCTGAGACGCGACAGCGCTATGATCGAGCGTGACACGTCAGAACAAGTATACGCAGTACAACAAAGACGGTTTCAGTACCATCGTTCCTATCCCTCTAGTAAACTGTCAGACCCCCGCCATCCGTGTTGGCTGTGCGGAGCATTACATTGGTCTCGTAACTGCACATATCGTACTTATAAATGCACTGCGTGTGGTAAAATAGGGCACAAGGAAGGGTTTTGTAACACGAAGGCCAGTTTAACACGCAACAATTTTAATAACCCTTTCGATCAACATCAAACGAGTACTAGAACTGTTACTGTCAACGTGCACAGCGTCCAGCAGAGGAGGAAATATGTGCCACTCAACATCAATGGCAAAAGTCTAAGACTACAGCTAGACACCGCTTCCGACATCACAGTCATCGGTAAAAACGTATGGAAGCACATTGGAGCACCACCACTATCACCGTCATCAGTTGACGCTAAGACAGCATCAGGAGGAGAGCTACCAATAATCGGAGAGTTTAATGCAAACATCATCATCGGAGAGAAGCAGCGTCGAGAAACGATATATGTGTCTCAAGCGGATTTGAGACTACTGGGCACGGATTTAGTCGAGGCATTTTCTTTGTGGTCAGTGCCTATTGACCAGATATGCAACGTCATTCATACATCGAGTGTTAAGGATTTGGAACAACGATTTCCCCGCCTTTTTGGAGCTGGTATGGGTCTATGTACAAAAGGAAACGTTAATCTGCAACTGAAGGAGCATTGCCGTCCAGTTTTCTGCCCTAAGCGTCCAGTTGCGTACGCAATGCTGGACGCAGTTGATAAAGAGCTCGACAGGTTGCAGCAATTGGGAGTAATCACACTGGTAGACTATTCTGATTGGGCTGCGCCGATTGTTGTGGTACGGAAAGCAAACGGCCAAATAAGGAACTGTGGACATTACTCGACCGGGCTTAATGGAGCATTGCATCCCCAGGAGTATCCGCTTCCGTTACCAGCAGATATATTCGCCAAACTAGGTAATTGTACTCATTTTACGCAAATTGATTTAACGGATGCTTTCCTTCAGGTCGAAATCGCAGAGCAGAGCCGGAGTCGGGTAGACCAGGGATGTTGGTAGACCAACAAGCATCTTGTCCATCAGTTGTTGGAATGCAGCGGGGGCTACCTTGATACCCGGTGGCAGTCTGTTGTAGGAATACAACCCTTTGTGTGTGTTGATCGTCAAGAGATGTTGATGTGTGTGTTGATCGAGCTGTTCCTCAGAAAGCTTCCCGAGCTCAAAGTTAATAACCCCTCGGTTAATGCGACAAGCATACGCTAAATAGTCCTCAGATTTCCCTTTGCACGTATTTAGACATTTGAAGCGTCTATGTAACAGGGACTCCTTGGTGCCGAACAAGTCCGTGAGTTTGATGACTGTTTCTGACAAAGAAAAATCACGTGAATATTTTGGTAAAATAAAATTGACACACCGATCGTGTTCGAGGGTTCCCAGTTTGCGCATAAGAAGGCGCACTTTCGCTTCGTCGCTCAAGCGGGCTGCATCTTTCTCGAACAAATCCTCATATCGGCTGTACCATGCTGCGAATGTCGATCCAGCTTCAGCATCATAGTTAAACTCCTTTAAATGGCTGCATAGTGAATCTAGAATTTGTTCGGGCGATGTGAGTGAATTTTGGCCTGACCCCGATCCTTGGTGCTGCATCAGCTGTGCCAAAATATTCTGCTGCTGCGTCATTTGCTGCTGCATGAGTTTCAGAATCTGCATCATCGAAGAATTTTCCGTTAGGGGCGATGGCGGCATTTGCAATGGAGGTTGTTGCAATGGCGGTTCTCCGGAACCATTTTGTGACGGGTGTGGTGCGATCGATGGCTGAACATTAAAAACTCCACTAGAACGTCGTTCTTCATCACCATTGATGTTCATTTTTTTTAAACACTTATTAAAATAGCAATAATCCTCAACAAAAACAAAATAAATAAAACGCACTGTACACGAACTTTTTGCTCAACCCAATGATGAGGAGCTTAACGTTGTTGTCGTTTATTACTCTTTTTTTTTACTGCTTCGTACACGAAAATGTTCCTGCTCTCACTGATGAAGCGTTTAAAACGTTATTTTCTTTTGCACTTGTAACACTTAAGGCTCAACGATGCGTTTTTCTGTTTTTAATACGGTTAGCATGGGGGGAAAACACGATGGCGTTTTTTTTTCTTCAACATATATCGCGGGCTCGACTCAATGATAAGGTAAATCTCGTCGCCACTTTTATGTTCTTTCCGTATAAAGCACGGGAAATAAATAAACGGGTTACGCCGTGCACTTTAGTTTAACACTATATTCATACAATTACAATATTCATACGATTTACATGTAACTCTTGGTTCATATATAAAACACCTCCCCAACCGCACGCATGCACCTAACCGCTCGATCATCCGACTTGAAGTGACACTCTCGTTTTCTCGGGTCGTCGTCCCGGCTTCGTGTCCTGCGACACGATCGCGATGGCCGCGCCTGTATCGCTGATGGCTACCAACGTCAACGGTTGTCGCTTATAGCGAACAACCCAGAGTGGCAATGTCGCGCGATGCTGGTTCTGTCCACAACAATATGAATTAGATGTTGAGGTTATGAAACCAAATACAGTAGAACGTCGATTATCCGGGGGCGGATTAACCGGCGGGCGGCTTAACCGTGCGCATAAATGTGACAGCTGTTCAAACGTACAGCGAACATTTGCAGCGATAGTCAAGTGAACAACCAGTTTTTTTGCAGCTTTTTAGTGTCTAGTGGTATTTTCGAAATTCATTTTTGGTCATGAAAAGTTGTTAAACCTATTAAGAATATTCTACTAACGATTTATCGATTAATTCAAGGTGAATTAATCATAAAATTAGTGTATTTTATAATTTTTATATGAATTTGACATTTCTTGGACCATTATCCGTGCAAATCGATTAACCGGCAACCGTCCGGTCTCGAGCTGCCCGGATAATCGACGTTCTAGTGTAATTCAAAAACGCTAGTATCGCAGAATGCAATGGATGATGCTCAGCTATGGCATAGAAGATACGGACACATAGGCAAGCATGGTTTAATGAAGGTCATTTCTGACGAAATGGTCACAGGATTGGCACTGAAGAAAGGAGCTATTAACACAACAGATGGACTGGGTAGTATATGCGGTCCTTGCATGGAAGGTAAACAGACGCTCCAACCTTTCCAGGAGCATAAACTGCCGCGTAGTTCCCGACCGCTTGAATTGATACATAGCGATGTGTGTGGTTATATGAACCCTACCTCATGGAACGGAAAACGTTATTTTGAAACATTTATGGATGATTTCACACATTTCTGTGTAGTTTATTTCATCTGCGCGAAAAGCGATGTATTAGAGTGTTTTCAAACATATATTGCCATGGCAGAAGCTCATTTCGACAGCACCATTAGCCGTTTACGTTGTGACAACGGAGGAGAGTATGTGGGTCAGAGATTTATGGAATTTTGCCGTATGAAGGGCATACAAATGGAATTTACTGTGCCTTATACTCCCCAGCAAAATGGGGTCAGCGAAAGATTCAACCGTACTATTCTTGACAAAGCCAGAGCTATGATAGCTGACTCGAATCTGAAGAAAAACATGTGGAACGAGGCGGTTCTGACGGCCGTTTATCTCCTGAATCGAAGCCCCACAGCAGCACTGAATTCCGATAAAACGCTGTATTAACTCTGGTATGGGCATAAGCCGGATGTATCTCGATTTCGTATTTTTGGAAGCAAAGCTTATTGCCACATCCCGAAAGAAAAACGTAGCAAACTGGAACCTCGCAGCAAAACCAGTCACTTTGTTGGCTATGGCGGTGGTGGTTATCGCTTATGGGATGGTAAGCAAATATTTATCGCCAGAGATGTTGTTATCGAAGAAATATCAATTAAACAGCGGCATATGAGCAATGAAGCCAATAATACCCAAGATCAGAATGTCAATCTCCATCATGGTCAGTTACTTGGAACTTACACCCCCTTGGCTGCCTCCAATCATGCTGAAAATGTAATGGAATCCATTCAACGACCATCGGTTATGCCAATCGCAAATGACATTGATTTCGCTGAAAGTGACGTAGAATTTCAGGAAACATTGCCGTTCTTAGCAGTAGAAATCGATACGGGAGAAGATACATTTGATGATGCAGAAAATAATTCATTCAACGTAAACCAAGATCCCCTTGAAGAGGAAGAAAGCGATCTTCCTCGACGCAGTGGTCGAGTTTGTAAGCCTCCTCCAAAATTGGACGATTATTTGTGTTTTGCCTATGCATTGAATGCTGAAAATTTTGTTGAAAATATTCCAGACAATATTGATGAGTTGAAAAAGCAAGCAGATTGGCCTGAATGGAAAGCTGGAAGAGCTGGAATCGCTTGCTGAAAGTAACACGTGGTAATTGGTGGACCTACCAATCGGACGCAAACCAGTGGAATGTAAATGGGTTTTTCGTCTCAAATTTGGACCGGATGGAACCGTGGAAAAACGAAAGGCACGTTTAGTCGCCAAAAGTTTCACACAGCGATATGGTTTCGACTTTTCGGAAACTTATGCTCCTGTAGTAAAAATGTCGACTGTACGCTCAATGCTCGCTATAGCAAACCAATTTGATTATGCTGTTCATCAAATGGACGTAACATCTGCCTTTCTCAACGGAACATTGAAAGAAGAAATTTACACGCGCCAACCTAAAGGATTTGAGGAGGGGGATAAAGTATGTCGACTCAACAAATCCATTTACGGTCTAAGGCAAGCATCTAAGGCGTGGAATGAATGTTTCAATGAATACATTTCACGTTGTGGTTTTCGTCAATGCTTGGAAGATAGCTGTCTATATATACGAGAAAGCAAACTTGGTCCTGTCTACGTGTTGTTATATGTTGACGACGTGCTTATCATTGCAAAGAACCTTCAGGTAATCAAAACCGTGAAACAAATGTTAATCAATCAATTCAAAATGCAAGATCTAGATGAGGCTAAAATGTTCTTAGGCCTGTGCATTGAAAGAGAGCCAATGAATAGAATCATGAAACTGAGTCAGCAGAAATACATCAATGCTGTATTGAAGCGTTTCGGAATGGAAGAGTGTAACCCAATATCTACTCCAATGGAACCGAACCTACAGCTAAAAAAGTCAGAAATCGATCAAAACCTAAACAAACCGTACCGGGAGATGATCGGGTGTCTCACTTATTTGACAATAACTTCTCGTCCTGACATAAGTGCTGCGGTTTCTTACTTCAGTCAGTTCCAGAGTAATCCTGGGGAAGAACATTGGAAACATGCCAAAAGGATTCTTCGCTACTTGAAGGGCACAATTGACTATGGGCTAATTTACAAGAAAAGCGATCCTACACGTCGTCAAATAATTGGATTTGCAGATGCGAATTGGGCAACAGATGTGATGGATAGGCGTTCCACCTCAGGTTGCTTAATTAAAGTCTATGGGGCAACTACTGCTTGGAGCACTAAAAAGCAGCGGACGGTAGCATTGTCATCATGCAAACTATTCGAGGAGCTGAGCCTTCGAGATGATCTACCTATAGAAGTCTTCGAAGACAATCAGTCTGCTATAGCTATAGCAAATTCGAATGGTTCGTCGAAAAGGCTCAAGCACACTGAAATCAAATTGCACTTTATCAAGCAGTGTGTCCATGAAGAAAGAGTGAAGCTGTGCTACATCCCAACCACTGATCAACCAGCAGACATTTTAACAAAGGGACTTCCTCAGGTATCGTTTGTCAAACATCGAGCCGTCTTGGGAGTTGAACCGTTATATGTTTGAGGAGGGGTGTTAACGGACAAACATAGAATGACGTAGTTGTACACCGAAGTACCCTGCACAACAAATGACACCATACACCAATATGTCAATCTGACAGAATATATTTCTCTTTGCTTTTTCGTTAACTGAACCAAACGCACGTGTATTTACTTTGCTCCGCATATCACATTTGCCTTCGCTTTGCTTTTAGTGTGAATAGAGCGTGTGTTGATGCTGAATATACTTCGATGACAGAAGATCAGTTTAAGTGCCTTATTATGGTATGCGGTTTCAAGGATGAGAGTGATTTCGATTTACGGTTGAAGCTTTTATCGCTGATAGAGGAGAAAAATAGTACAACTTTAGAGCAGCTTGCAAATGAATGCCAACGTTTGGTATGTGTTAAGGCAGATTGTGCGATGATAGCGACTGGAGCTTGTGAAACGGTGTTGGCAATTAAATCCGGAGGTGTGGATTCATATCACCGTAAAGCCAATGAAGGCAAAGTAAAAGCTAACGATTTTAATCCTCATGGTCAGAAACAAAGAAATTTTATTAAATGTTGGTTATGCGGAGAAGGGCATCACGCTAACAAATGCACCAACAAGGACCGTAAATGTAACCACTGCCATAAATTCGGTCATATAAAAGGTTTCTGCGCCAGTGCAGGTGTAATGCGATGATCGTACAACTGTACTTCGAGTACCGCCGCGGTAGGTCAGTGTTTCGCTGACATGAGCCGAGGAGGAATAAAACTTCGTTCGAGCGGACTTTTCGACACTTGATCGTCCAGGCGATCATAGAAACCTTTAGGAGGTTTCCCTTACTGGAAACGTTGGAGTTTAGAAGCCCTCCCTTGGGAAGGGGGACATAACTAAACTCTTGAAACAAGTTGGAAGGCGACAGTCCGAACGAATCTGACTTGCCACGGTTGGAATTGGTTTTATTTATACTTAAATTGTTATATTTTCGTTTTCTTTCGAAGAACGCTAAGAAACGTTAACGCGTTACTTCCTTCAAAACGATGGGATTGGAAAGTCTTTGTTTATTATTAATAACTCGTAAACAATTTGCTACCACTTTGTTCCACGACCTTTCTCAAGCGCGCGCCATATCTTTCTCCTCGATCGGCACTCACGCATCGTGCCGAGCGCGCGTTCGCTGACCTCCCGATAGATCGCACACACACTTCGATCTACGCCCGATGAGTGTCCTCGGTAGCGATCTACGGGATCATCAGGTTGGCCCATAACATCTCCCGCTTTTTATTGCAGCAGATACCCATCAAGCCTACGCGGGAATCGTCTGGACCTGTTGGATCGGCGTGGCGATTGTACCGGCTGCTGACGTCTTCTTCGTTGGACAGGTACTGGTTGTGGAGATGGTAACGGCGGTGAGGAGGTCATACCACGGACCTCGTCGGATGATGATGGTAGGAGCGGTGAGGATATCAATGTAGGGTCCTCAACTGGCACGACATCTCTTGGCCCTTCGATGAGCAGATCTAGCGGCAATTGCGTACGAGCCGCGAGATTGGTTGACTGCTCTGAACTGCTGGTGTCCCGTTTCCGCAGCTGGTTTACGTGACGGCGATGCATACGGCCGTCATCCGTCTTAACCTCATATATCACATTCCCTATCATGCGAACAACCTGCGCGGGAACCCATTTCCAAGAGTTGCGCGAATACCACTTCGCGTAAACGCAATCACCACTCTTGAAGCCCCGACCATGTTCCGCAGGCAGCGTTTCAGTGGTCGGTGGAGGCTTTAGCAGTTCCATCGCTGTTCTTATTTTTCGATTAAACATTGCCTCTGCAGGCGAGCGATGGTTTTTGAGAGCGGCGTTGGGCGTTGATCGGTACGCTTGGAGGAAAATATCGAGAGCTTCTCCATGGGACGCTCCACCTTCTTCTATCTTTTTGACCGACCGTTTAAAGGTGTCGACGAAACGTTCTGCTTGCCCATTCGACTGTGGATGAAACGGTGGGCTTGTAACATGTTGTATGCCTTTGCTACAACAGTAATCGGTAAATGCAGTACTCGAAAACTGCGGCCCGTTATCGCTCACGAGTGTAATGGGGAAACCAAAACGAGCAAATACGCCTCTTAATATAGCAATTGTTCCAGCAGTCGATGTTGAATTTGCCTTTATAACCTCTGGCCATTTAGTATTTGCGTCGACTATCACCAAATCCAGGGTTTTCAATGATATTATTGACGTGTTCAGCGAGTTGTTGATTCGTTCGGGCATATAATTGACACTCTCAGCGAGATATTGAATTGTTCGGAAGCAGGCGTTGAAAAGTTCGGCGATACTATAGAGCTGTCACTCTCGTACCCTTTGGAATGCAGCTTGCATCATTCTCATCAGAAGGTAAACAAACGGTTTTCGTAAAAATATGTTTGTTTTAACTAATTCATGAATTAAACATCTTGGGGAATGATTATTAGCTACTTTTAGGACTTTTAAGAATGAAAAATTGAACCCTGCAGCACAGTGTGTAAAACAAAACAAATGACAACACTACAGAATTGCTGAACTTGTCAACGCCTGCTTACGAACAATTCAATATCTCGCTGAAAGTGTCAATTATATGCCCGAACGAATCAACAACTCGCTGAACATGTCAATAATATCATTGAAAACCCTGTAAAACTCGCCGTTAATGGGCCCTGCATAATCGATGTGAATTCTTTCCCAAGGCTGTTTAGTGGCTGGCCAGGATAATGGTTTCGTATGAGGAGGCAATTTTGCGGCTACCGCACATGCATGGCAAGTCTTAACGCACTCGGAAATGTCCTCATCCAAGCTAGGCCAGTATACATAACTCCGGGCAAGTGCCTTCATCCTTTGCATCCCGGGATGGCCTTCGTGTAGCTGCTTCAGACATTTCTCGCGTAATCTGGTAGGGATCACTACCCTCTCCCCGAGCAAAATGCATCCTCGAACCGAAGAAAGGGCTTCGCTTCGATTGAAAAAGCGTGCCAGGTCTGCACCGTAGCTCAGGTTTCGAGGCCACCCTTCCATGACGTACTGGTGAACCTTCTTCAAGACTGCGTCAGTATTTGTAGCTCTGGCAACGTCTCTAAAATTAAGAGGAAATGCATTAATGGAATTTGTTGCTACAAAACTTACATCCTCCTCGAGTTCGGCGCTGGCTATGATGTACTCCGGTTCCGGTTTGGCATGTTCCCTTATCAGTCTCGATAGTATGTCGGCGTTACCGAACTTAGTAGTGGGAACATACTCGATGCTGAAGTCATACAGCTGCAAGGTCAGTGCGAATCGTTGCAGTCTGTTTGCCGTGTAAACCGGAATACCTTTTTTACTGCCGAAGATTCTTACTAGTGGACGGTGGTCTGTCTGCAGGCAAAAATGACGACCATACAGCATCTTGTGGAACTTAGTGACCGCAAAAATAATGGCAAGACCTTCGCGGTCTATTTGGCTGTACCTTGTTTCGGCTTGCGTTAGCGCCCTTGATGCATGTTGTACAACCTTTATCGAGCCATCGGCGTATTTATGGCTAATTGTTGCACCAAGTCCAACTGCTGATGCATCTGCAGATACCACAATTTCGGCGTTCGGGTCATAATGTGTCAGCAGTAAATCGGACGAGAGAATTTCCTTAAATTTGCTGAAGGCTCGATCACATTCCCGAGTCCATAAAAATTTGCTCTCGTCTTTCAATAGCATATCTAGCGGGTATCGTAGGTCGCGCATTTTCGAAACGAACTTTCCATAGTAGTTGATCGCGCCTAGGAATGAACGTACCTCGCTGATATTTGTTGGTGTTGGCAGCTTTTAAATTATGTCGATTTTTGCTGGGTTTGGTCTAAGGCCACGACTATCGACGATGAAACCCAGATACTCTATCTGCTGCATTTTGAACGCACATTTGTCTGCACGGATAGTGAATCCGAATTCCTGTATTCGGCGGAATAGATTCAGCAGATTTTCATCGTGCTCGCGTTCCGTTTTGCCACCAACGATTACGTCATCCATATATCCGGATGTTCCTTTTAGTCCAGCAAGCATGGTGTCTATTAGCTGCTGGAATGCTGCAGGAGCTATTTTGATGCCGGGCGGCAGGCGATTGTAATAATATAAGCCGCGATGTGTATTTATGGTTAGCAAAGGTCGGTATCTGGCATCAATTTCGACCTGTAAAAAGGCGTCTGAAAGGTCGATTTTGCTAAAGAATCTGCATTGGGCCAGCTTAGCGAAAATATCGTCTGGGAGCGGTAATGGGTATTCATATGACCGAAGAGCCGAATTCAGTCCGGTGGAGTAGTCCCCACAAATGCGAATACTACCGTTCCCCTTTCTAACGACGACAATCGGCGCGGCCCACTCGGAATAGTCAACTGGCGTAATGACTTTGAGTGCTTGTAGCCTATCTAGCTCCTTCTCGACTGTTGCCTGCATAGCGTAAGCTACGGGACGCTTCGGACAGAAAATAGGACGGACATTTTCCTTCAATTGCAGCTTTATATTGGCCTTTGTGCATAAACCTGTACCGTGGAAAACAGCTGGAAATCGCTTCTCCCATTTTGCAGAATCGCTCTCTATTCTGTTGCAAAACTGGTTCATCGGCATGGCTGCAAGCGAAAAGATATCAATTAGATCGGCTCCTAATAGCTGCAAATCTGACGGAATGACTCTTATTATCGCCGTTTCAGTCCTTCCGTTAATCGTGATATCCGCTTCAAATTCGCCATCCAGCTGAATGTGTGCACCAGTTGCCGTTTTCGCGTGCACTTGCGCTGGAGATAGAGTTGGCATGCCGAGCTGTTTCCAGGTCTTTCGTCCTATGATCGTAATGTCCGAGCCAGTGTCGAGCTGTAACCTGGCCGATTTCTGCCCAATGTGGATAGTCACATATTTCCGGTTTTGTTGTACGTTAAAAATATTAACGGAAACTACCCTTGTCGCTACTGAAGAGCGCTTGTAGAAATTATTTTTTCTTTTCTTTCGCCCTGCAGTGTTACAATGCCCTTCGCGGTGCCCATACTTGCCACAATCCTCGCACTTATGCGACCGGTACGAACAATCTCGTATCCAATGATGATCGCCGCATAACCAGCATGGACCCGGTGGTTTCGCTGCTGGTGCGCTTCGGTCTGCTTGCTGAGGATGCTGCTGTTTGCTGAAGCTGCGTTGTGTCTGCTGTGCGTACCGCTGCTTGTAGTCACCGCGCATAGCGAAAACTCGCTCGTTTCCCTCGGTGGCTATCATCGCGCTGTCCACCTTCAAGCTTGTGATGCGCTGAGCTTCGGCAGAAAGCTGCTCCAGCGTGAGGTCTGCCTTGTCCTCGATGCGAGCAAGAAATAGGGCCTTCAGTTTGCTAACTGTATCGTCGAACGTGAGGTCGCGGGGAACACGGGGAAGGATGAAGTTGCAGTACCGCGCGTGTTCCGCTGTGCCCAATTTGCGAATGAGCAGCCGCACTTTCGCTGAATCCTCTAGTCGGGAGGCGTCTTGCACGAACAAATCCTCGTAACGTGCATACCATGCAGGGAACGTCACGCCGGATTCTGCCTCGAACCGAAACTCGTTGATGCTTCCTGCCAAAGCATCCATAATCAACTCTGGATTCCTTGGTGCTGCGGGCTGCTGTGCGTACTGTTGAGCCTGCTGGGCTTGTTGTTGGGGCTGCGCTGTCGTGTGTGGTGTTTGTTGCATCATGTGTGCCGTCATTTGTTGCTGCTGAGATAGCTGTTGCTGCTGCTGCTGCATTTGCTGCTGCATAAGATTCAGCATTTGCAAAAACATTCCCGTTTCAGAACCGTTCATGGCCAGTCCTGCTTGTGCCGATGAAGCAACGGGATTTTGCGATGGCGGTTGTGCTGGTTGCATCGGTGCACTTTGCGTTGGCTGAACAAAGCCCGGGTTCAGAGCCCTTGCACCGTTCAGAGACAAACGTCGCTGCTCATCCATCTCGGCATCGCCTTCGGGATTAAACATTTTAATGCCGCTTCGATGAAATTGCCTCTCTTTTCCGGTAAAGGATGCACTTCACACGCGAACACTTTAACAATGCCTTTCATACTAAACTTCACTGCACTGAAAGTCTTTTTTTTTTTCAACTCGTCGCCACTGTTATATTTTCGTTTTCTTTCGAAGAACGCTAAGAAACGTTAACGCGTTACTTCCTTCAAAACGATGGGATTGGAAAGTCTTTGTTTATTATTAATAACTCGTAAACAATTTGCTACCACTCAGTGGCGCGTTAAACGGTGGGCGGACTGGGCGGCCGCCAGGGGCCCCGTCGATCTAGGGGGCCCCGTTTTTGTGATGTTCGACTTCGTACTGATTCTACCCCCCCCTCCCCCCCCCCCCCCTCTGGATGGGACTTTTACCATCTATTTCAAAAAGACACATTTTTAATTAATTCATTTTTCCCATCGCTTTACTCACTGTATTTTGTCGAGGGCCCCGAACTGCAGAAAACCGGGGCCCATACTACTCAAAGCAGCACATTAAATGTTCTAAGAAATCTGCCAATACTTGCATCAAAGCTGCGCTGCGACACGCGCGCACAGCTCAAATCAATACCTCATCATCGTTGGCGCAAAGTATTGGACAGAGCGAGAAACCGTCAATTTTTGCTGGTGTGGGTGGCCTGTGCACGAGACACCCAAACCCACAACCACGCAGAGCAACTTGCTGCTAAAATGGAATGCACAGAACGCTGCGCTTAACTACCACCGAAAACCCGTTACACAACACAAGCATACAACACACCCAAACAAAAGTTTAAAGGCCCCGAAACACAATATCAATACATCGGCTCGTAGCCGGTAAAATTAGCAAGAAAAATTGATTAACATCAAGCAAGCAACTGTGCTCCAGTGGGTAGAGGTTTCATTCGAGAAACGATTCCATCGATATCGATGTGTGCGCTTTTCAATTTGGCTGGGATGAAACGTGCCTGCGCTTGTCTAGGGTAGTGATGGGTAATCCGGAGCGGAGTCATGGATCAACTCCGACTCCGGTGCGCAAAATATGACTCCGGCTCCGGATCATAACTGTGTAATATGTTTGATGACTGTTACGGTCGCCATGTGGTATGTTTTGAGATAGTCCCGGTATGTTCGATTTTGGGACGGTTGCCATGTAGTAACTTTGAACTCGCGTTGGTCAGGGTGGCCTTCGTCATCGTTTACCGAATTAAGTAGAACTGAGGTGGATACTGTTTCGAAGCGGACTTTCGACACTTGATCGTCCAGGCGATCATAGAAACCTTTAGGAGGTTTCCCTTACTGGAAACGTTGGAGTTTAGAGGCCTTACCTTGGGCAGGGGGACATATCTAAACTCTTTAAATGAGAACTCGATAGATGTAGGATGGGCATAGTCCTATCCTGACAGTCCGAACGAATCTGACCTGCCATGATCGGAGTTGGTTTTATTTATACTCAAAAGAAGTTAAGGGTTTCTCACATTTGGTTCCGGGTTGTATGTTGAAAAGTTATTGTTTTCACTCAGCTAGTTACGTTTGTCTTTTGTTGACAAGAACGATGGTTCTTGTCACTAAGTTCCTGTTTTGGGTTATAATGCATAAACTGTTCCTGCTTATGTTGTACGTTTCGGTTGGTTCTGTTAAGTGTGTCACAATTGTTTATGTTGTACGTTTCGGTTGGTTCTGTTAAGTGTGTCACAATTGTTTTTATATGAACGGTGTGGCCTGAGCTCTTCCGGGTGTGTATGGTATGATCTGATTTACTGAGTGTGTTATAATGAATGTGTTACAATGGTGTGATTTGGCTTTCCAATGTGTCTATAGCTGATAGTGTGTATTATAATTAGTTCTGTATAGCAGATATGCTACACCTCCCCCCTTTAATAGAATAACGTAATGAATTACAATGATTGAAGTTATTCTCCTGTGTACTTAATTAGTCTGTTTTTGTGTACTGTAGAGGTTTTCTTTGTTGTATTGTTTTGTATTACGCAATTAGGCCCTTGGTCACTTACTACTGTGAAAGGTCCAATGTAGACTGGATCTAATTTTTTTCTGTTTTCATTTTCCAAATATACCTGATCTCCTATCTTTATAATGAGTGGTACTGTATCTTTATTTAAGATTTGCTGTCTTCTATTCTTTGCTTTTATCAAATTTTCTCTAGCTATTTCGTTTGATTTTTGGAGTTTATATTTCATTTCGAAATAATATTGTTCAATATTATAAACTGGTTCTATTTTTGTTTTGAATATATCTTGTGGTAAATTCGCTTTTCTTCCGAATACCAGTTCGTATGGTGTGTAGTTTGTGTCAGTGTGTTCTGTTGTATTGTAAACAAATTCGTAAAATTTTGTCCAATCATCCCAGTCATCATGATGTTCGTTTGTATAACTTCTTAGGTATTCGTTTAGACATCTATGATTTCTTTCTAATGATCCTATTGTCTGTGGGTGGTAAGCTGTGCTAAAAGTCTGTTTAATTTTTAAGATTTCTGAGATTTTGTGTAATATTTCATTGTTATATTCTAGCCCTTGATCTGATTTTAATTCTATAAATGTTCCAAATGTAAGAATAAAGTTTTCTACCAATGCTCTTGCTATAGTATTTGCTTCTTTGTTATGGATAGGTATTACTACGATGTATTTCGTTAAGTCACATTGTATGGTTATTGCATACCTGTTGTTTTTGTTAGTTTTTGTTAGAGGTCCTACTGTGTCGATTGAAATTATATTAAAAGGTTTTGTCGGTGTTGTAGTTACAACTGTGTCTTCTTTAGTATGTCTAGTCGTCTTATTAACTATGCATGCCTTACAATTTCGTACGTATTTCTTGATATCATCTTTCATATTTTTCCATTTGTATTTTTCCCTTATTTTCTGGTACAGTCTGTACTGGCCTATATGTCCTCCCGAAGGGGTCATATGATAATCTGAAATTATTCTCAGCCTATCTTTCTCTGTTGTTATCCATCTAGTTGGAGTAAACAGGATTATTTCAAACTTGGTAATAGCTCTGTTGGCGATTTCCTTAATAGTTTGTTGGGAATATTCTTTGAATAAGTGGTCTTCTTCTGACCACGCTAGCTTATTTCTTCCATATTGCTTCGCAATTTTGCACATTTCTAGAAGAGCAAACTCTAATGCTTGACTTCCATTTACATCTTTTCTCAAAAGAAAGTTTCCTAGTGCTTTACCATATGAATGGTTGTATATAATGAATTCAACGTTGTTCTTATTTCTCTGCGTACCTATTTTCAATACCTTTCTCACTTCTGAAGGTCTTTCTGTTTTCCACATCGCGGGGTGATCAATCCCTGTTGTTGCGATTGGTTTATCTTTGTTTGTATCAGTTTTCACGTTATTTTTCTTAACCATGGCTCTCGTATTAACCATTAAAATCGTTTTGGATTTTGGTATTGATGCCTTTAGGTCATCCGAGTTAAGGATTATTCTTGATAGTGCGTCTGCCGCAACATTAGCTTTACCTGCTAAATATTCTATTTCAAAGTCAAATTCTTCTAAATCTAGTCTCATTCTAGTCAGTTTAGAAGTAGGGTTTTTCATACCAAATAAGTATGCTAATGGTCTATGATCTGTTCTAACTATAAATTTTTGACCATATACATAAGGTTTAAAATAATTAATTGCCCAATGTATAGCTGTAAGCTCTTTCTCGATTATTGGTTTATTTTTCTCTCCTGGTGTAAAACTTTTACTCGCAAACGCGACTGGTAAATCGTTTCCATCTGTTATTTGTGATAACACTGCACCACATGCCATATCCGATGCGTCTGTCGTAATTATGAATTGCTTTTTAAAATCTGGATATTGTAAAATTGTGGGTGAGAGTAAGCTTTGTTTCAATGTATCGAAAGCTGCTTGACATTCTGAAGTCCATGCAAACTTAACGTCTTTCTTAATCAAATTATTAATTGGTTTAGCTATCTTAGCAAAATTCTGTACAAATTTACGATAATAATTACAAAATGCGACAAAACGTCTTGCTTCATCAGCATTAGTAGGAATCGGGAAGTTTTTAATTGTATCAAACTTCGCGTCGTCTGGATAAATTCCTTTATCTGTTATTTTATGACCTAAGTACGTTACTTCTGTTTTAAAGAAACAACATTTCTCTGCATTTAGTTTAAGGTTATACTTTCTTAGCCTATCAAAAACTTCACCTAAATTACTGATATGATGCCGTGCACTGCATCCAGTAACTATAATATCATCTATATATACAAATGCTAGCTCTGGTGTTAAACCAGCCATAGCGATAGCCATCATTCTTTGAAAGCTGTTTGGGCTAATATTGAGTCCAAATGGCATTCGTGTAAACTGATAGTGGCCTGTAGGTGTGGAAAAAGCTGTATATTTTCTGGAATTTTTATCAAGCTTGATTTGATGAAACCCTGACATCAAATCCAATGTGCTGAAATATTTGGCTCTTCCTAACTGATCTAGTATGGTGTCTATGCGGGGTAAAGGGAATTTGTCTGGTAAAATTTTCTTGTTTAACTGCCGAAAATCCACCACTAAACGCCATTTCTTCTTGCCTTCAACTGATTTCTTTGGTACTAATAGTATCGGTGAATTATATGACGAAACAGAATGTTCAATAATGTTATTTTTCAACATCTTTTCTACCTGCGATTGCATTTCCTCACTTTGTGAATGTATTTGTTTATAATTTGGTATATAAGAAGGAATGTTATCTTTCAATGAAATTTCCTGGGTATAAAAATTGTTAGTAGAGACCGGTTCATCTTCTAAACAAAATATATCCGAGAATTTTGTGATCAGATTTTCTAATTCTTCTCTTGCTATTTGTGGAATATTTTCTATGTGAATTTTGTTATGAATTTTCTGAATTCGTTCCCTAGCTGTGTTTGGTTTTCTCTGTAGCTGCTCATAATCTCTTAAAGATTCGATTTCTGGTGTATAGGATTTTATTTCAAAAGAAACATCTTTGTCTGTGGTATTAATGAATTTGATATACTGATTACGTTTTGAAACTATTGTGTTTCCGCAAAACACTCCTGGTTGGATTTCCTGCGATAAGATGATTGAATCCTCTGTCAAGTTTGGTATGGTTATTTTTCGTACTACTTCACTTCGTTTTGGTAAAATATAATTTCCATTTACATTGTCTTCTATTGGATGTGAAATCAATCCGTTATCAGATGAGAAGTATATCATCCAATTAACATAATCAACAATACATCTGTGCTTTATAAAGTCTTTTCCTAACAGTCCGTCAGAAAAAATGGATTCTACGTCTTCTATTATATGAAATTCGTGTATAATGGAATAATCACCAAAGTGAATTGTTGTCATAGCAGTACCTAAAGTCTCTGATTCATGGTCACTAGAGCTTATCAATGTTAATTTTTTAGATGTATTGATCTTGCAACCTGGTTTTAATTTACTAGCTTTAAGTACGGATACGGTTGCTCCTGTATCTATGATAAGTGTGCTATAAATTTCCTTTGCAATTTCTATTTTAACTTTAACAAAATTATCAGCATCAGTGTTTATGGTTAGTATAGGGTATTTTCTGGTACTTGAGAGTGGCCTAAAAAATTATTCTGTTCTTCGGCTGTTACTGTGTTATGAATAGGCGCTCGATTATTTTGCCAATTGCTATTATTTCTATTTGATTGTACGTACTGATTTCTGTTGGAATAATTTTGTCGATTTGCATGCTGATTTCTGTTGTTGTTAGTGTTATTGTTGTTATATCTGAAGTTATTATTATTTCTGTTGTTGTTCTGTCCATATCTTGCGGGTGGGAACCTGGGTGGGATTTGTGTCTGATATCTATTATTATTTGAGAATTTGTTGAAATTGTTCCTTCCCTGGTAGTTGTTTCCATACCCTCTATTGTTCCTGGTAGCGTTTGAATATAGGATCTTTGTCTGATCATTCTTTCCCTTTTTCGTTCTATCTTCTAGCTCCAACTTTACCGCTTGCTCTATTGCTTCATGCAAGGTTTCGAATTTACTCGATCTCATTATAATTTTGGTCTCGCCATCTTTAAGTCCATAACTCAATGCACTGATTCCTGATTTAGTTGCCTTTTTTCTAGCTACTTCTGGCGCTATCTCTTCTGCAATGTATGCCTCTTCTAGTTGTTGCGTTAATTTTTCAATAACGCTTCCAAAATCTTCTATCGTTCCAGTCTGTTTAGTATTGTCCATTTTTGATACTACGATCTCTGGTGTTACCTTTATGCTGCACCTGTCTTGTAATTTGCTAACTATATCTTCAATTGAAGTTGGGGCTTCCCCTACTACAATTCGTGCTTTTCCTGTTAGACGTCCTAGTACCAGTTCTATTACTGTTTCTTTATTTTCTGGCTTTACTATTTTCTTTAATACATTTAAGTTTGACACCACACCTTTCAAATCCTTCTCATTACCATCATACTTTGATATGAGAGAAGTGGTGATTTTAATCAATTCCATAATGTCAGCCATTTTGTCAGGTTTCGTTTCTATTGTTATGTCAAATTGGTTCTCTGATAATGTCGTATTTAACGAATCTGGATGTCTCTCGAAGTGTATTTTTATGCACTTATTTATTTCGTAGTATACGTATCTACTCTTTTTAACTAGCTTTGTTAATATTTCATCTTTAATAGACGATTCGTGCTTTCGTAGGAGTTCTTGTATTTCGTCGTATATTTCCTTAGTATTATCCCTTAATGTTGTTAACGCGCAAAGCCTATAACATCTGTTCAGCTGTTTCACCTGATCATAAATTCTATCTAATATTTCTATTTTCTCGAATACAACTGGATTCGACTCCGGATCAGTCCGGATCAGTCCGGATCACTCCGGATTACTCCGGATCACTCCGGATTACTCCGTATCACTCCGGATTACTCCGGATCACTCCGGATTACTCCGGTTCTCTCCGGATTACTCCGGATCACTCCGGATTACTCCGGATCACTCCAGATTACTCCGGATCACTCCGGATCACTCTGGATCACTCTGGATCACTCTGGATCACTCCGGATCACTCCGGATCAGTCCAGATCACTCCGGATCAGTCCGGATCACTCCGGATCAGTCCGGATCACTCCGGATCAGTCCGGATCAGTTTTCGTACATATTAGATGTTCGACTTGAAAATCAATGAACTCATCAAGAATTGTCTAAACGATAATGGACAATCATTCCGAATCCGGAGTAATCCGGAGTAATCCGGAGTGATCCGGAGTGATCCGGAGTGATCCGGACTCGGAGTCGATGAGTCCGAGGGTTTTCCCGTACGCACCCCCCCCCCCCCCCCCGCTAAACAGTCCGGAGCAACTCCGAGTCCGACTCCGAGGGGTGCCGGAGTCGGATCAATCCGACTCCGGAAAAAAATTGTATTTACCCATCACTAGTCTAGGGGCCCCTATACTTGTTTTGCAGATGTGTGCCGAAAACAGACAGCTGTTTTCACGCGAAAAATGGTATTCACATCTCAAGCCTGAGATCGTGGAGCGTGCCTGCTTTTAACGCAAAACCTTAAATTTTCACGCGGGGCCTTACTCAACTTTTGTGGTCAACTGACAAATAGGGGAAATCGGGAAGGGGTGGTATTTATATGTCCAAAAAGAAACTGTGCCATGTTAATATTAAAATATTAAATTTTATCACTATTTACATACAACTTTTTGCGTGAAGACAAGATAAAAAACCGTTACAGCTATGCTGAAACTAAAACTCAAAGGTGGTTTACGAGGCCCCAACTATTATGTGGACTCTTCGATGAAGGGGCCCCTTCGGTAAGGGCCCCCGTCGGTAAGGAGGCCCCGTCGATAAGGGGCCCCGTCTATAAGGGGCCCCGTCAATGAAGGGCCCGTCCATTTGGTGTCTTGGTGTGGATGGTCGATGTACGAGCTCACCAAAAAAAAAACGCGGAGACACTTGCTGCTAAAATCCAATACACAGCACACAGAACAGAACGCTGCGTTTAACCACAAAGAAAACCCGTTTCAACAGCCACAAGCACACATCATACACAGACAAAAATTTAAAGGCCCCTAAACAAAATTTCAATACACCGGCTCGTAGCCGGAGAAATTAGCAGGAAAAAATGACACCAAGCTCGCGTCGCTTTAAAAAGCCTAGGAAGGTCGTTTGGTCAACGGTGGGTTCAGTGGGTTGAGGTTTCATTCGAGGAATGGTTAAATCGATGTCATCGTGGGCGCTCTTGGCTGGGATGAACCGTCCTGTTGTTGTATACGGGGCCCCTGCTACCGCTTTGCGATTCTGTGCCAAAAGCAGACAGCTGTTTCACACGAAAAATGGTATTCACATTCCTGGCCTGGGATAGTGGATTGTGTGTGTCTTTTAATGCAAAAACTAAAATTTTCATTCTTGGCCCTAATCGAACACATCCAGTTTGTGGACCGAAGAGAAGGGGAAATGGGAAAGGTTTCAGTTAGAAGAAAGGGGGGAAGGGTATAAAAATACTCAAGGAACCTATGGAACATGTTCATTTATATATGGTTTTTATCGACTATTTCAAGTTTTGCGAATACAACAAGACCAAAAACCGTTACAGATGCATCTACATACAGCCATACACAGCCATAATACGAAGAACAATCTCCATTGCCGCGTCCATTTGGGGCCCCGTTGATGATCCCGTCGATTGAGGGGCCCCTTCTATTTGGTGTTGTCAACCCAATATACCCCCATTTTCCCTCCGGGGGTTATGTTTACAATCAGGTTTGCTATTACTACCAGACCTATCAGAAGCATATTTATTTTATTTATCAGAAGCATTTTACTATCAGAAGCAGAAAACATTTGCCTTTTTAACATGTGCAATATTTTTACCTTAGTTGGAAGCGCAGAACGCTGCGATACATGCCCACAGCTCAAAACAATACCATTTCATCATCGTTGGCCCAAAGCGTTGGATCAAATGCATTGAACGCTACGCACGAATTGGGTAAAGCGAAAATCCGTTATAAGAGATGCCTCACGCAAACTACAAGGACATACGACATTAAAAGGATCCGAAACCGATCTCAACACAACGGTTCGTAGCCGGAGAAATTAGCAAGAAAAATTGGCTGACACCAAGCACGCTCTTTTTATCTGTTGAGGTTTCATTCAAGAATCGATTCCGATGTCGATGTGTGCGTTTTTTAATTTGGCTTGTGTCTATGTTATCTCGCAAAAACTAAGAACTCGTGCCCCTGCTATCTTTTGGGGACTGGACGAAGTGATGGTGGAAAAGCAAGCTGTTGAAGGGTGTGGGTCAAATTTGGAAGGGTCGGCGGAAAGGAAATATCGATATGAATGATCGCGTAAAATTTGACGGCAGCGGTCGGCAAAGTCCGGCCCGCCACAATATGCAGTCAGGCCCGAGAAAATATTTGCGCGATTTTGAAAGATAGGAAGATCCTATTCATTACAAATTAACTGAACATATTTTAATATGACAATTCATATCGTTGAACTATTCCAAATTTGATCACCACAACATGGATTGTCGGACCAATCAATATGGTCAAATTTGAGGAGAAATTAGAAAATAGAAACGAATAATTCCATAAAAACCTGACTGTTGATTTTACGAGAACAATGGTTACACACTATTGCTTTTTAAGGATGCAACGATTTTCTTGGAGCTTTTTTTAAAGAAATGCACTATCAATTGGTCTGACCTGGCCTTATTTGTCCGTGGCCTCATAATAGTACTGAACGATTGTACTTTTGTCTCGATAATTTTTCAGCTGTTAAGGTTTTTGTACCATCTTCAGATATATCCTGAAAACATTTTGCAACATGGAAGGAAGGGTACATTCAGAAGCGATATTGCGATTTTGCTTAATTGTTTTGAACTTTTTATGACTTTTGCACAGTATGCTGCAGACTCTTAATTGAAGAATCTTTACAATCAATTTTAGTTATTTAATAAAATGAATTTGAAACTTGCTTGGATGATATAATAATTTAAGAAAACCAATAACCAATCGCATTGTTTAATATCATAAACCAGTTATTTGGGTATTAACTGTAATAATATAATAATATATGTGTAAAAAAATGCATTCTCCTGGCCCTCACCGCTCGACCTGTGGTCCGTGGATTACTTGAGACAAACATACTGCAATACAAGGTATTTCCAGTTACTTTCGAATGAAAATATTGTTTTTCCCGCGTGCAACAAGTTATCGCTCTGACCGATTGAAAATGAAGTGGCCGTAATTCGAAGCAAGACGGTACTTCAGTATTCATTGTAAAGGTAAACACCAACGTAAAAGCAAAATATTGTTTTCATGTTA
This sequence comes from Anopheles gambiae, assembly GCF_943734735.2. Classification (NCBI taxonomy): domain Eukaryota; kingdom Metazoa; phylum Arthropoda; class Insecta; order Diptera; family Culicidae; genus Anopheles; species Anopheles gambiae. The sequence goes on from NC_064602.1 coordinate 53,521,618, forward strand.
TGCTCACGATGACGATTTTAAATCAAATCGTCCGTATTATGAAACACGAGCTAGAAACTGTAAAGTAGGAAAGAAAATATCGTTTAGAACCATCGTTCTTGTCAATAAAAGACAAATGTAACTAGCTTAGCGAAAACGATAACTTTCCGACCTTTAACTTCTTTTGAGTATAGATAAAACCAACTCCGATCATGGCAGGTCAGATTTGTTCGGATTGTCAGGATAGGACTAAGCCCATCCATCATCTATCGACTTCTCATTTAAGGAGTTTAGTTATGTCCTCCTACCCAAGGTAATCCCTCTAAACTCCAACGTCCGAAAGGTTTTTATGATCGCCTAGACGATCAAGTGTCGAAAGTCCGCTTCGAAACAGTATCCACAGTACCCAAAATTTGAACATACTACAAAGCCTTTCTGATATTACTGATTGTTTAGTCATTGATATCGATTAAAAATTGGCGAAAAAAAGTATTGAAATTGGAGTTTTTATTGATGCGCGGGTGGCAGTCCATGCTGCTCTTGTTCATCTCTGTTTCATAAAGATTTATACAGATGTGAACTGTATTTTGTCGAAACAAGTTTGTTGATTTGGTACGCACTCACGGTTATCATGAAATTTCAGCAAGAACAGCAAAGTGGTGTGAAGATTTTTCTCAACCAAAACGTTAATTCCGCAAGCCGAATACGCACCTAAAATTTATCGGGGTGTAAGCGGTTACCAAATCAAATGTTTGTTCATCACGAGCAAGTGGGCATCGCATTATGTTTTATTTTGAAGCTCAGAAATGTCGTTTTGACAGAATAAATAGCTGCATTTTCAGTAATTTGTTTTACTGATATTCAGTGAAACGAGAAAACCATGTATTACTCAATAGCTTTCAGTAAAAAATGTAACTGCAGCAAACTTATAAAATTTGCAGTGTATGATTCGTACACCAAACCCCCCCCCCCCCCCCCCCCCCCCCCCCCGTCGATGGATTTGGTGAAGGGGCCCCGTCTACCATAACGCCTAGGGCCTCGGAGAGGCTTAACCCGCCGCTGCTACCACTTTGTTCCACGACCTTTCTCAAGCGCGCGCCATATCTTTCTCCTCGATCGGCACTCACGCATCGTGCCGAGCGCGCGTTCGCTGACCTCCCGATAGATCGCACACACACTTCGATCTACGCCCGATGAGTGTCCTCGGTAGCGATCTACGGGATCATCAGGTTGGCCCATAACACAAATGAAGTTAAGGGTTTCGCACATTTGGTTCCGGGTTTTATGTTGGAAAGTTAATGTTTTCACTCAGCTAGTTACGTTTGTCTTTTGTTGACAAGAACGATGGTTCTTGTCACTAAGTTCCTGCTTTGGGTTACATACTGTTCCTGCTTATGTTGTGCGTTTCGGTTGTTTTTGATATGTGTGTCACATCTGTTATTTGTTTGAATGGACGGCCTGAACTCTTCCGGTTGCGGTGCTATGGTACAGTATCGGACAGAAAGATAGGGCATTGGTTTTTTAACGCACCATGCACCCGTTGGGTCAAGTTTATGTGTGGTTTGTATGTGTTTGTGTTTGTGTGTGTGTGCATGTGTGTGTGTGTGTGTGTGTGTATGTATGTTTGAATGTGTATTGATGTGTGTGTTTGTTTCACAAGTAGGTCGTTTCGGATAGATTTGTCAGTAGTTTTTTTGTGTTTTGGGTTAGGTTTTTGTTGTAATTTGCAGGACCACCGCCCTCGCGAGCAGTGATCCCTATTCAAAAATGCAATAAGCTCAGTTTTTGATCTTATTGCCGTCGCCCACGATGACATTAATCATGCGTTGACGCATCGACATCACCAGATTCTGGATCGTTTCAGGTGGAATTTTGCTCCACACCTCTTGCATGTGATCGAAGAGATGATCCAGATCTTCCGGTATGTTTTTACCCAGCCTCTTCTTGAAAATTGCCCAGAGGTTCTCAATGGGATTGAGATCCGGGCTAAGGGCTGGCCACTTCATTGTTTTGACATTGTTGTCAGCAAGCCAAGTTTGGACAGTCCCGGAAGTATGCTTAGAATCGTTGTCTTGCATAAACATCCAAGACCGAGGAAGGTTTTTCCTAGCGTGTGATAGCAAATGAGTATCAAGAATATCTCGATACCCAAACCGATTTAAATTACCGTGGATTCGAACCAACGGACCCATCCCATAGTAGGAGAAGCATCCCCACACCATGAGACTACCACCGCCATGCTTGAAAGTTTTGAAGCAGTACTTCGGATCAAGAGCACAATTAACAGGGCGCCGAACCAACCTACGTCCGTCCGACCCCTGTCGATTGAATTTTGACTCGTCTGACCACAAAACCCTGCGCCAATCCTCTTCATCGAAGAACATGTGCTCAATTGCAAATAACACCCGTGCGTTTTTATGCGCAGGTGTTAAATTGGGCACTTTGACTGGCACTCGCGCGAGTAGCCCGGCACTGACCAATCTTCGCTGAACTGTTCTCGGCGTCACCGCCAATTTCAGTCTGCCTCGGATCTCTGGTGCCGAGCTAAACGGATGTTTCTTCGATATGTTAACAATCTTACGGTCTTCCTCCGCCGTGGTCTTCCGAGGACGTCCGGGTGACTTGCGCGTTTCGGTTGTCCGAAGCGCGTTCGCCACAAAAGTGCGCGATCGTTCCATCACGAACTCGATCGTTCTGCGCTTAATGCCAGCAGCCGCCATTCGCTTAATGATATGGCGCTGATAATCGGTACAATGTTTACCTCGACCCATTGTAATAAAAATTGCTTGCTTAGACCGTCAAGAACACACTGGTTAAAAACTTGGACACGACTGATGCCGTGCACTGCCTGCGTTCTGCTTTTATACGCGATGAATCACATCGTTGTCGAGCAGCAAAAAAGCGTATGGATAAAAACAATCAATGAGTAAGCGAGTGAGCATGTATCCATTCAAAACCAGAACAGAATACTGCCGCGCTCATGAAACAAAACGCCCATTGAAAAGAACACCTGCGCGCTTGCTCAATGCACACACAAAGTTTCCCATGCGCACACAACGTTCAACGCAAAGATGCACGCATGCCTTTCAATGGCGTGCACTGGAGAAACACCTGTGAGGGAATGCCGAGTTCATTGCTATTGTGCGCGTTTTCATTTCGCACCGGTGTCGTATTCACATTCATGAAACAGCACACCTGCGTTCTCGTCCGGGGAACAAGCGCTGCTGTCGATGCAAACTTTAGCATTTATCCAAGTGTAAACGCACGCTGTTTCACATGATAACACACATAAACAGAATGCTTTCAATGCAATATGAAACCATGTCAAGCTACGTTTCTTCAGACAAAAACCCGCGCACTCGCACACACACACACAGACTCGCACACACACACACACACACACACACACACACACACACACACACACACACACACACACACACACACACACACACACACACACACACACACAAACACAAGTAACGTGGCAAAACAAGTGTACGGTGCGTTGAAAAAACTAGGGTCCTATCATTCTGTCCGATACTGTATGATCTGATTTACTGAATGTGTTATAATGAATGTGTTACAATGCACAATGGGCATTTGCCGGGATGAAATTCAAAAAATCAACTTTGTAATAGCGCAATTCCAAATAATAGGTTGTAATACTAAGGGTTAAACTAAGAAAAATACCAAATATGAGCTCTTTATCTGTTCTGGTTCTCTAGAAAAGACTTCTCAAAGTCGAGATTTGTAAAAAAAAACGCAGAAAATTTTTCACTTTTTTGGAAAACTTTGAACCTTTGTAACTTTTTCAAATATGAACCGATTTTGATAAGTTTAGACATTTTAAAAAGGATATTTAGTCAGGTTTATAAATACATTAAAGATTTTGAGTTAAGTTAATTTTATGCAAAAATATACGATAATAACTGAAAAAACTTCCCAAAAATTTTCATCATTTTAATTTTCGACTTGATGCCATTATGGAAGTGGCGTAGAGTGGCGTTGTCTCATATATGTCACATAATAGTGTAATATATATACTATCAATCTGTGAAGAAATATTCTGCGAAAGTTTGCGAACGCGAATTTTATTGAAGTTTTTTCACATCAACTTTTTATAAAAACAGACACATGCTAGACTAGGCGGCTCCATAGGAGCCTAATGTAGCGTATTTAGTGTATTCTACAAAACTATATTCTACGTGATTTTGATTACCTTTAATTTCCATTACGAAGCTGTGTATCTTAGTTTCAGCTCATGTGCTTATCTAATATGTAAATTTCTATTCCAACTTAACTTTATTATTAAAGATAATGAAGTAGATCAGAACCAAATACCTTTTGGTCCTACATCAGATTATAGATTATAGGATGTAAGGAAAATAATGTAAGTGAGTTAATTTATTGCACCATCATCTATTGGCGTTTTGGGAAAAGAAACTCCCAAAAGTCATGACAAACTAAATATAAGGATAGAGGGGAGTATGCTACAAAGAATATTTTGCAAGAAAGAAAATGCATCCAGAAGGACATTTTGTATAATGAGCTGTATTCCTCTGATTCGTTAACCAGTTCAATATCAGTAGCTACACGCACTAAAACAAAGACAGAGTTTAACTTTACAAACGAAGTAAATACTTTGTTTGTAGCTATCGTTGAATTTTGGATAGTTGTAAAACCAAGAACATCGGATTTTTAGTTTTATTACCCCTTCTGAAGGCAGTACAGGACTTGGAAAAGTATTGGATGAATATTCAAAGACTAACAATATGTGTTGCTTTTCATTACGAATTTGGGAAGAACTTTATTTCAATGTACCTGCTCTATCTAATTATTTAAATGCCTTTATTCATGTCTTTAGAAATGTGAACTAGACGTCAGGAGCTTGTAATAGCATCCACCTAAGTTGTGTATGTAAATTTTTAATATTTTTACTACCAGTGAGTAAAAGTGATGTCTATAATTGTCCTATACAAAGCAGAAAATATTATCTTATTCAAAATTATTATGTTTTGTTCATATATTATGAAACAACAAATACAAAAAAAAACACAAAATTAATAACACTATGCAAAGATCCCTTAAAACACTATTTTATGTAGCGCCACCTGGTAGTATGGATGTGAATTACCTATAAAATGTTATTAACTATCATAACTCTTTACTACAAACGATAAAAACTAACTATTTCTGCAAAAATAATTTTATCCCGAAATTTGTTCTAAACTGCCCATTGTGCAATGGTGTGGTTTGGCTTTCCAAAGTGTGTTACAATGTGTCTATAGCTGATAGTGTGTATTATAATAAGTTGTGTATAGCAGATATGCTACACAGGTATGGTATAAGAATCGAAATCGCAAGCGTGTTAGTACAGTTCGGATTAACAGCCTAAGGTGTGTGAACCGCAATAGCCTGAATGTTTTTCTAAATGGTCTGTCTGTCCGGATGATGGTGGATACCGGTGTCGATCTTCTTCTTTGGCTCAACAACCGATGTCGGTCAAACGGCCTGCCTGTGCCCACTTGTAGGCTTGGCTTTCAGTGACAAATTGATTTCCCCCCATAGCAGGATAGTCAGTCCTACGTATGGCGGCGCGGTCTATTTGGGGATTGAACCCATGACGGGCATGTTGTTCAGTCGTACGAGTTGATGACTGTACTACGAGACCGGTGTCGATATCAGTATTATTTCGCATGAGGAGTGGATCCGCATAGGAAGACCTCCATTAAAGCCGACAAAGGTAAAGGCTAAAACGGCATCCGGAGACCCCTTAAAGCTTTTAGGGAATTTTATATGTGAAGCCAAGATTGTAGACCAGTGCCACCAGTGTGTTATACACGTCGCAGAAGCTGATTTGTTGCTGTTAGGTGCGGATTTGATGGACATTTTTGATCTCTGGAATGTGCCATTGTCATCAATCAGCCGGCGCATTGCGACTGCAGTAATGAATGCTGAGAAGCTGAAAGAGGCATATCCTGCGTTGTTTGCTGATGGTCTGGGAAAATGCATGAGGACACAGGTGCAGCTAGTGTTGAAGGAAGGAGCGATTCCGGTTTTTCGCCCAAAAAGGCCAGTGGCGTATTCTATGTTGCAAGCGGTTGATGATGAACTTCAGCGGTTGGAAAGAGAAGGTATCGACACATACGTAGAATATTGAGCCGCGCCGATTGTGGTTGTGCGTAAGGCAAATGGAAGTGTCCGTATCTGTGGGGATTATTCCACCGGCTTAAATAATGCATTGATGGCTCACCAATACCCATTGCCTCTTCCTGAAAATATTTTTGCTAGCCTGCAAAGTTGTTGCGTATTTAGTCAGATCGACCTAAATATCGAGATCGAGACCAACTGACGTCTCAGGAGTGAGATCTTTCCTGGGAGCGATCAATTATTATGGTAAGTTTGTGCGGAACATGCGAATGTTAAGGCAGCCCCTAGATGATTTGCTTAAAGAGGGGAATGTTTTTTACTGGACCCAGAAGTGTCAGCATGCCTTTCTACAATTTAAAAAGATATTGTCGTCTGATCTTCTACTTATGCATAATAAGTATGCATAATAATTCGCGATTGGAAATAATTGTTTCAGCAGATGCATCGTCCATCGGAATTGGTGCTACAATATCCCATAGGTTGCCAGATGGGAGTGTTAAGGTAGTACAACATGCATCGCGTGCTCTGACAGCAACTGAACAGAGGTACAGCCAACCAGATCCACAATGGGCAGTTTAGAACAAATTTCGGGATAAAATTATTTTTGCAGAAATTTTTTTTCGTTTGTAGTAAAGTGTTATGATAGTAAATAACATTTTATATGTAGTTCGCATCCATACCACCAGATGGCGCTTCATAAATAGTGTTTTAATGGTTCTTTGCTTTTGTATTTTAATTTTGTGTGTTTTTTTTCTTGTATTTCTTGTTTCTAATAGTATAAACCATTTTAAAATATACTGTAATGTTCCATAATATATAAACAAAACATAATAATTTTGAATAACATAATATTTTCTGCTTTGTATAGGACAATTGTAGCTAATACTATTACAAGCTTCTGACGTCTAGTTCACATTTCTAAAGACATGAATAAATGCATTTAAATAATTAGATAGAGCAAGTACATTGAAATAAAGTACTTCCCATATTCGTAATGAAAAGCAGCCCATATTGTTTGCCTTTGAATATTCATCCAATACTTTTCCAAGTCCTGTACTGCCTTCAGAAGGGGTAATAAAACTAAAAATCCGATGTTCTTGGTTTTACAACTATCCAAAATTCAACGATAGCTACAAACAAAGTATTTACTTCGTTTGTAAAGTTAAACTCTGTCTTTGTTTTAGTGCGTGTAGCTACTGATATTGAACTGGTTAACGAATCAGAGGAATACAGCTCATTATACAAAATGTCCTTCTGGATGCATTTTCTTTCTTGCAAAATATTCTTTGTAGCATACTCCCCTCTATCCTTATATTTAGTTTGTCATGACTTTTGGGAGTTTCTTTTCCCAAAACGCCAATAGATGCTGGTGCATTCATAAAATTTTTCTGTTATGTGTATAATTTTAGAATTATTTTCCTTACATTCGTTTATAATCTGGAGCAGGACCAAAAGGTATTTGGTTCTGATTTGCTTCATTATATTTAATAATAAAGTTGGGTTAGAATAGAAATTTACATATTAGATAAGTACATGAGCAGAAACTAAGATATACAGCTTCGTAATGGAAATTAAAGGTAATCAAAAGCACGTAGAATATAGTTTTGTAGAATACACTAAATACGCTACACTAGGCACCTATGGAGCCGCCTAGTTACGCATGTGTCTGTTTTTAGAAAAAGTTGATGTGAAAAAACTTCAATAAAATTCGCGTTCGCAAACTTTCGCAGAATATTTCTTCACAGATTGATAGTATATATATTACACTATTATGTGACATATATGAGACAACGCCACTCTACGCCACTTCCATAATGGCATCAAGTCGAAAATTAAAATGATGAAAATTTTTGGGAAGTTTTTTCAGTTATTATCGTATATTTTTGCATAAAATTAACTTAACTCAAAATCTTTAATGTATTTATAAACCTGACTAAATATCCTTTTTAAAATGTCTAAACTTATCAAAATCGGTTCATATTTGAAAAAGTTACAAAGGTTCAAAGTTTTCCAAAAAAGTGAAAAATTTTCTGCGTTTTTTTTTACAAATCTCGACTTTGAGAAGTCTTTTCTAGAGAACCAGAACAGATAAAGAGCTCATATTTGGTATTTTTCTTAGTTTAACCCTTAGTATTACAACCTATTATTTGGAATTGCGCTATTACAAAGTTGATTTTTTGAATTTCATCCCGGCAAATGCCCATTGTGAGATCGCGTAGGTTTAGCCGTCGTCTATGCTGTTACTAAATTCCGTCGCATGCTTTTTGGTAGACATTTCCGCTTGCAAACTGATCAACAACAACTACGGATTTTCGGATCGAAAAAAGGAATTCCCATTTACACGGCCAATAGATTGCAAAGATTTGCACAAACACTGTTCTTGTATGACTTTGATATAGAGTTTGTGACTTTGATATAGAACAAATAAATTTGGGAATGGCGATGTTTTGTCGCGTTTGATCAACAAGCATGAAAAACCAGAGGATGATTATGTTATTGCAAGCATTGAGCTAGAAAATGATACAGCAGCTATTTTGCAGAGTGCTACAAATGCTTTACCTCTGGCTTTTTGCGACATAATGAGAAAAACTCAGAAGGATCCGGTGCTTCGATCGTTATCAAACTTCATTCAGAATGGTTGGCCAAAAAAGGAAGTGAAAAGTCCTGAGATGAAATGTTTTTTCGCAAGGCGTGAGGGCCTTTCAACGATCGACAACTGTATAGTTTTTAGCGATCGCGTAATTGTTCCTGCATGTCTACGTAGTCGGGTGTTGAAACTGATGCATAATGGGCACCCCGGAATCGAAATAATGAAGGCAATAGCTAGGAGTTATGTTTATTGGCCCCTGATTGATTCAGATATAGCTGAAATGGTCAAATCTTGCAAAGCGTGTGGTTCTGCCGCGAAAACTCAGCCTCATAACGCTCCAATACCCTGGCCTAAGTGCAGCGGTCCATGGCAAAGAGTCCACATGGACTTCGCTGGACCAATAGACGGCTTGTATTTTCTACTAGTGATCGATGCTTATTCCAAATGGCCTGCACAACGACAAGAATTACTGCAAAGGCCACAGTAGAAATGCTTCGTGGACTTTGCTCTCGTTTTGGTATGCCGAACACTATCGTTAGTGATAACGGGCGACAGTTCACGAGCTGGGAATTTGAAGATTTCTGTAATAGTAATGGCATAGAGCACATCAGAAGTCCACCGTACCATCCGCAGTCTAATGGCCAGGCTGAACGTTTTGTGGACACGTTCAAACGAACACTCAAAATCAGCAAAATCAGGAAGGAGAAGGTCTCGTTGCAAGAAGCGTTAGATGTATTTTTGCTGACTTACAGGAATACACCTAATAAGTTGTTAGAAAACCAAAAAACTCCAGCGGATGTTATGTTCAACAGAAGAATACGCACAAATTTAGAGCTGCTACGACCACCACCGCGACCTTCGCCAAGCACGTATACTGCTGAGCATAAACCCAAAAAGTTCAATGCTGGTGATCCTGTATATGCGAAGCTTTATGAAGTCAACAAATAGAGATGGGTTCCTGGTGTGATTGATGAGCAGATCGGAAGTGTGATATTTAAGGTTTTAACCACATCTGGCAGAACGCTCCGTTCACACATAAATCAGCTGCGTCATTCAAAGGATTGTTAGATGCTTGGGGTATGTTCTTCCTCATCACCAGTACCTGATACCTGTTCCATCCCTAAGCCGTCCTTGTATTCGTCTATATCATCAGATGCACCATCCTTGAGTGTACCGTCATCATCGTCATCAACTGCAGCATTGCAGTCATCATCATCAGCAACAACATCAACACAGCCATCGTCATCGTCATCAATGTTATCGTCTTCAGTTTAGTCGAAGACGGTAAGTCTTCTGTGAATGTTTGTCCGGAGCCAATTGAATCTTCTGAGGTTGCGACGAATGACGTAATATCATCTCTACCCGTGCAGCCTCCACGTCGCTCTTCGCGTGTCAGAAGAACGCCACCGTGGATGGAAGCGTACCGGCAGTATTAAGAAGGGGGGATGTTGGCAACCACCCTGTGCCTGTACCGCTGTACCAAGACAGCTCGCAATGACAGTTGTACTGTGCTTGTAGAGGTGTGTGTGCGGTGCAGGACACGATCGACAGATCGTTCTACGAAGAGAGGTCGTTGACCGTTCGGACAGAACAGACCACCTTTTAACGTGTCATATTATTTGTTATAATTTATATTTTAATGTGTTAATAAATAAGCAATAGTACCAAAGAAAACAAAAAAATGAAACACAAAGAAAAATAATCCCCGGCACCGTGGCATTAAGAAGCTTTAGAGGCGCTATTTAGAAGGACCACCTGGAACTTTGATGCTGTTTATCTACTGCAAAAGGCGAATTCAAGCAGCGATGTTTAGCTTGCCAAAATTGTCTGCTTAAGCAATTTTGGCTATTTGGGCAAGTGCATATTATTATAAAAAATTATTACTTAAGATGCTTAACATTTGCATTTATTGGATACCCTTTATCCAACTCGAAGCATATCATATTTAAAACAAGAAATTATAAATTTCATGTGTCTTAACCTTCATTTCTATAGCCACCTACCCGGGTATGTTTTACATATTCTTTTTATGATAACTTTTTATAGGATTTTCGAATCGATCCAACAAAATTAGAATGCCTAGAGAAACATGTTTTACAAAAGAGGTAAAAAATTCAGAATTTTTAAATTTTTTGAAATGTGCTTTAAAAAATAAAATCAACTTTTACCCCTTACTTCTATAACCACCTACCCAGGTAGGTAACACATACAATAAAGGATTTTGGTTTCGATTCGTCGCTAACTTTCCCAAATACCCAGAATTGTTTAAGCAGCTCATTTTGGCACGCTAAAGATCGCTGCTCTAATTCGCCTTTTGCAGTAGATAAACAGCATCAAAGTTCTATGTGGGTCTTTCAAACAGCGCCTAAGCAGCTTCCTTATGCTACGGTGCCGGGGATTATTTTTCTTTGTGTTTTATTTTCAAGCAAACGTCATCGATGAAATAAACAACAAGATTTGTTTCGTTTAAAAACATATGTATATTTCTAAATCTTTTGTATTGATGAATTACACACAATTTTACACAAATTACTGATAATTCACAATCACTTCACTCAATATTCATACTTCAATTAACGAATCTAACTTGTGCAGCAGCATTGAGATTATTGCCGGCGTCCGTCTTTGACACTTTGACAAGAGCCACCTTGAACCGATGTCATGCATTAAAAAGCTATAAAGTTCCACCAAGTTCAGTACCCTTTCTTAACAAGCCTTCAAGTTCTATTATGAACCCTACACATAGTGCTAATCAGCCGCAAAGTTCCAAAGAGTACCATGTACCTGTTAAAAAGCTCCATAGTTCCGCAAAGTACCGCCTATCTGTTAATCAGCCACAAAGTACGACATCGGAACGATTTTTCGTTAAACAGCCCTAAATCAGCTATAAAGTACGAGCTGGCTATTTGGGTTGTAATGATATGTGTAGCAATGCATGTACCCAAATAGCCAGCTCGTACTTTATAGCTGATTTAGGGCTGTTTAACGAAAAATCGTTCCGATGTCGTACTTTGTGGCTGATTAAGAGATAGACGGTACTTTGCGGAACTATGGAGCTTATTAACAGGCACATGGTACTCTTTGGAACTTTGCGGCTGATTAACACTATGTGTAGGGTTCATGATGGAACTTTAAGGCTTGTTAAGAACGTGTACCGAACTTGGTGGAACTTCATAGCTTTTTAATGCATGACATCGTTACAAGGTGGGTCTTGTCAAAGTGTAAAAGACAGACGCCGCCAATCATCTCATTGCTGCTGTACAAGTTAGATTAGTTCTTTGAAGAAGGGATTTTGAAGGAAGTAATTGTGATTGTACAGTAAATTGTGATACGTTTCGTGTAATTTATGAATATTAAGGATTGAAAAATATACACATGTACACAAACAAAACAAATTCTGTTGTTTATTTCATCGATGACGCTTGCTTGAAAATAAAACACAATGAAAAATATTCCCCGGCACCCTGGCCTAAGGAAGCTGCTTAGGCGCTATTTAGAAGGACCGCCTGGAACTTTGATGCTGTTTATCTACTGCAAAAGGCGAATTAGAGCAGCGATCTTTAGCGTGCGTGGGATTATTTTTCTTTGTGTTTTATTTTCAAGCAAGCGTCATCGATGAAATAAACAACAGGATTTGTTTTGTTTGTGTACATGTGTATATTTTTCAATCCTTAATATTCATAAATTACACGAAACGTATCACAATTTACTGTACAATAACAATCACTTCCTTCAAAATCCCTTCTTCAAAGAACTAATCTAACTTGTACAGCAGCAATGAGATGATTGGCGGCGTCTGTCTTTGACACTTTGACAAGACCCACCTTGTACCGATGTCATGCATTAAAAAGCTATAAAGTTCCACCAAGTTCGGTACACGTTCTTAACAAGCCTTAAAGTTCCATCATTAACCCTACACATAGTGTTAATCAGCCGCAAAGTTCCAAAGAGTACCATGTGCCTGTTAAAAAGCTCCATAGTTCCGCAAAGTACCGTCTATCTCTTAATCAGCCACAAAGTACGACATCGGAACGATTTTTCGTTAAACAGCCCTAAATCAGCTATAAAGTACGAGCTGGCTATTTGGGTATATTTATAGAATCTATTCCAAAAGTTTTCTAGCTCTTAATATTCTTCTAAAGTCACATAGATTGAAATGATTGCACCGACAGTCGGGAAGAAATGGCGGTGTATTAGTGTCAGTTGAACTAATTGATATGCATTCAATTTATGTAACTAAAAGCCATACTTCATAAATTTATAAAATAAAAAGAAATATTGTTATTATAGCTGCATAGAATAAATTGAATAAGACATTTTTTGACCAAATAAAAATACAAATTCCCTTATAAAATGTATTACTTACCCGGGTAGGTGGTCATAAAGATGAGGGTGTATTTTTGGTCATAGAAACGAAGGTTAAAACACGTGTTTTCTATCCGAATCTTTAACCGTAGAGTTGGCAACCAGATTTACACACCTAAGTTGGCAACCGGCATACCCGGGTATTCCACACGTTTTGAGGCAAAAAATTAACGATTTTCATGGGTAAACAATTCTTTATATATTTTAATGCTGTATGCAAGTAATGCCGACCATATATTCTCTTCTATTTCATTTATTCATTAAGTTTTTTTCATTTTATTATAAAAATAACGGTCAAATTGAAATTTGGAATCGCTTGAATTTGACTCGAAAATAAGCACAATACAAAAAGAGGAAGAAGAGAGACGTCATTCTCCATACAAAATGTATGGAATACTCGGGTATGCTGCCCAAATAGCCAGAATTGCTTAAGCAGCTCATTTTGGCCCGCTAAAGATCGCTGCTCTAATTCGCCTTTTGCAGTAGATAAACAGCATCAAAGTTCTATGTGGGTCTTTCAAACAGCGCCTAAGCAGCTTCCTTATGCCACGATGCCAGGGATTATTTTTCTTTGTGTTTTATTTTCAAGCAAGCGTCATCGATGAAATAAACAACAAAATTTGTTTGGTTTAAACACATATGTATATTTTTAAATCTTTTGTATTGATGAATTACATAAATTTTTACACAATTTACTGATAATTCACAATCGCTTCACTCAATATTCATTCTTCAAGTAACGAATCTAACTTGTGCAGCAGCAATGAGATTATTGCCGGCGTCCGTCTTTGACACTTTGACAAGAGCCACCTTGAACCGATGTCATGCATTAAAAAACTATTAAGTTCCACCAAGTTCAGTACCCTTTCTTAACAAGCCTTCAAGTTCCATCATGAACCCTACACATAGTGCTAATCAGCCGCAAAGTTCCAAAGAGTACCATGTGCCTGTTAAAAAGCTCCATAGTTCCGCAAAGTACCGTCTATCTCTTAATCAGCCACAAAGTACGACATCGGAACGATTTTTCGTTAAACAGCCCTAAATCAGCTATAAAGTACGAACTGGCTATTTGGGCTGGTTGCCAACTTACGTGGTAAAGTTAAAAAAATTCAAAATAAAATACTTACAGACTGTTTAAAATTACAACTTATACACCAAACAATCATAAATTAAAAGTTGGGAGGCTACGGAAAATTTCAGGTCAATAAAAGCAATGAATCAAAAGTTATTGCAGTTCGAAGTTGAAAAAAATACCCGGGTATCCGGTTGCCAACTTAAAGGTTAATGCACATTAGGCAGCGGTCTAATGTTGTTGGAGCGTTTCTACATACACCGAGACTGCAGCTGAGAGATGGCTGTGAGAGAATTGACAACCGGTTTCTCACGCCGGTGTGTGTAGAAGCTCCGGAAAGCGCCGAGATGAGACTTTTTCAAATTATGTTGGAAAAATCCATTTGAATCGCTAAAATGAAGTAAAAAAAATTCTTGTACTTTTTAGTAACATTTCTACGATTATTAGACTGCAAAAATACAAACAATAATTGATGATTCGCCATAAACTGCCAATTTAATTTTTTCTCAGCTCCATCCAAGATGTATGGATATTAGGAGGTGAAGTGCTTCAGAGCAAATTGACATTTCACGACTTGACATAACAATACTGGGTGCTCCGGTATTAAAATCAGGAAGGGCTGGAGGGGGGTATAGAAAATTGTATGCGATTTGACATAACAATACTCAATGATGGCGCCCGGCAAACGCGCTAATAATTCACCTTCTAAATAAACACACCTTGGCTCCATCGTTCTTTGCATGCTGAGCAAGGTGGAATGTATAATGAGGTGTAGTTATAGCGCTTTTGGCGATCCCCCCCCTGGGCTCCGATTTTGACAGATGGTTTTCCGCTTGTATATGTATTGATGGATTGTTTACGTTTTGCATGGTCAATATTTGGTGGAGATCAATTTGGGTGAATATTTTAGTTTATTAGAACACAGTCCGTGATTTAAAATGGAAATTTTTCTTCGAGAACTTGAAGCGTTCGTCAAAAGCGGAAAACTGTCAGTTTTCTTCGTCGATTCTTCTTCCACCTAGCTGTCAAAACGGGCTTATAACTTGACCTGATATCTTTACGGTCCTTGCAAAAGTTCACAAAATTTGACGTTCGTGAAAAAGCGTAAACAAACAGCTATTTATCGGAGTTGTGACCCATTGTTATGATAATAATGCTAAAATGCATTATTCTAATTGATTTATGTACCTAGTTAGTGTTTCTTAAACAAAATATCGATGATATTCAGATGTTGGAGCTTTTTGTCGCTCTTGTGTATGTTTTTGGTGCGGCCACGAGAAAAGCTCTTTTTTGCAGTTGACAAGCAATTTTGACAAAGTTGAAAAATTTTTCAACATTTTTTCAGCTCCGTGGCCACGCGCTACCACATTTTGAAAAATTTGTCAGCATTTTGTCACTCCCATGGCCTCCGCTTATTTCGTTTTCATTTTTCTACAGCACGGCTGTCAAATTGTTCGGGATAAGTCCACCTGTCTAACCCCGCGGCTACATGAGGTGAAATATACAGCGAAATGAACTATTTGACAGGCGAAATATCTCACAGGTACAGCAAAAGGGCTGGGGGAGACACAACATCCGCTTTCGAAATTCACTTAAAAATAATATCTTCTTAAGCAGAACATTCCCTAATTGGAAGAAATTGTGAACTGTTGACTAAAAATTGACGAAGTACTGGATATTGAAGTTATTTAATGGATTTAGTTACGATTTTGTGCACGTTATTTGTTTACATTGCACATCAGCTGGTTGCTGTGATGCATTATCCGTCAGATATTTCGCCTGTAAAATAGTTCATTTCGCTGTATATTTCACCTCATGTAGCCGCGCGGTAATATACCCACTTTGGTATGTTACAGGTAGTCCCCAAGATACACGGTACCTCTTATACGCGGATTCGAAGATAAGCAGTTTTCTAAATTTGACAGTTTTTTTAGCAAATTGTACTGATTTGACACATTAATTGCAAAATGCCAAACAAATTCCTTTTGATCGAATGTTAAAAACCATTTAAAAAAGTTGAAAACAGTTCAATTCACTCATAATCATAGCAAATAATTAATTTATAGGCTAAAACCACCTCCAACTTGCACAATTATATAAAAATTAGCTATATTTTGGCTAGAAATTACGTGATTCGACTTAGGCCCGTGGCAACGCTCATCGGATGCGATTTTATCGGACGAGATTTTTATGGGATTTGACAGATAACGTCGGACGTGCGATTTCGTCGTCCGACGTTATCTGTCAAATCCCATACAAAAATTTGACAGGCCGTCCGATTAAATCGCATGCGAAAAAGCGTTGCCATCGCCCTTACGCGGAAATTCGCACGGTTTATACACGGCTTTTTGCGGCCGTTTCGGTCCCCATTAAGGCTCGTGGCAACGCTCGTCAGATGCGATTTTATCGGACCAAAGTGGGTAGAAAGGAGGTGTCGTCATGTAGAACAATTGGGCATCGAGGCTTTAGAAAAAAGCACAAAACCAGGATCGACGGCAGTTGTCAAATGCGACGAATGTTGTTGGTATTTGGATATGATAAATGAATTGTTTTCGTTTAATAAACATTTGTTTAGCACTAAAAATGTGTATTTTGCATCCACACTCCATAAATTGGCATTTTACACATTATAATGCAGCTGCTGCTTGTAATCAAATATCGACGGCTGTTGTCAAACTGAATCTCAAAATGGCAACATGCCAAACGCTAAGACGACACCTCCTCTATATTCCACCTTGTATCGGACGGCCTGTCAAAATTTGGTATGGGATTTGACAAATAACGTCGGACGACGAAATCGCACGTCCGACGTTATCTGTCAAATCCCATAAAAATCTCGTCCGATAAAATCGTATCCGATCAGCGTTGCCACCGCCCTTACGCTGTATCTTGCGGCCGTTTACCGTCCCCATTAACCGTGTATCTTGGGGACCGCCTGTACCTTCTGCAAATCGGCTGTCATAAAAGAGAAGTTCTGAGACATAATTAAACATAGTATTTCTTGAGCTGAACCTTATTTAACGAATTAACGCCAGCAAAGTTGAGGGTGAAGTAACCAAAAAATAGGCACTTAAGCCAGGATAATTCCTATCAACATAGCAGGGGCAACATTGAAGTACTGCGACACGGTACATTGTAATGGCATCTCGGAAAAGGTCTGGATCTGGTACAAAACGGCCCAAGGAAAAAGTGGTCCATATTTACGAACAATTATGCCGCGGCGAAGATCCAAAACTACTAAGCATACAGTTTTGGGAAGAATTTTTCTTACTGCAGCCAAACATGGACATGTTGGAATGTGAATTGCTCAAACTGAACCCAGAGCAATACTCTTCTGCGAAACAAAATATACTGAATTTGTTTACGGAATGTATACACACCCTGTCATTCGGAAATTCCAAGCGTGTGCACAATGCGTTACAAACGATAGCTGTGTTCATACATTTTCTATTCCGCAAACAAACTGGCACAGGAGGTAATGCTAATGATTGTCATAATGGCGCTACTATGTCCTTAAATAACACACTAGTTCCGTTTATTACCATAAACGATATCGAAGATGATATGCGGGAATTGCTGAAACAGCTTTACAATATATTGACAAGCAATATTTCCACTGATCGCCCCAAAGTTCTATGTTTGAAGATTTTGTTAATAATTGCGACAGGAATCGATAATGTCAATGAGAACAATCTAATAGAATTCATAATAGGACAAAATTTATTTGAGGCATTTAAACACATCTTAAGTGACTCCAGTTTGAGAAACCTGCATGGACACGATGTTGTAACGCTGCTCACAATTTTAGTAAATTATAGAAAACACGAGGGTAGCAATCCATATGTCGTCGAACTTTCACTACTTGCGGATGAGTTGGCTCTGAATGGGTATGTTACTAAACACATTTTTTCAGTGATAGTTAATGAGATTCACAGTTCAATTGTTTTTTCTACAGCTACGGACAAGTTATCTCATGTGTGCTAACTATGTTCTGCAAGCAACATCTTTTAAGTCTTACAGAGCTAACTACGTCTTCGTCATGGTTTTCATCATTGTCAAACATAGTTGGAAATATGTTTATATCGGACGAATTATGCTATCGAAGCCAGCAGATTCGGTAAGTAAATAAAACAAATATACAGTCAACTCTCTCTTATTTGAGAGACGATGGGACTGTCGAATAAGAGGGGTTTTCAAATTACAGGGGTTGAAAGTGAATGAAAGGTCCATACAAACTAGAAAGAAACAGAACATTTAGCATGCAGCCTTAACTGTTGCTATAGGAAACTGCGAACTGAATTCAATTTGAGCATACATCTTTCAATAACCATGGCAACACCATACACAAATAAGAGGAATACAGATTTCAGAGGTTGTCCAACTAAGAGGGACAAAAATGTACTGGAAATCAAGGGACTGTGAAAAATGTTCAAATAAGAGAGGTTTCTCAAATTGGAGAGGTGTCAAATAAGAGAGGGTTCACTGTAGTAAGTGTTCATGACTAGATGCTTTTTAACTAGATATTCGCCAACTGGGGTGGATCCCAGTTAAAAATCACTTAAACGACAAATGTAAAACATCCGGCATCATTTGGTTAGCGGAATTTGGGTCAAGTGTGTCATCTTAAGCATTTCAAGTTATAACTCACTAAAACTTGTTTATCAAAAGCCGATGTAAATCGCATAGCCATTTTACATCTATTTCCTCACTTATAAATGAGTTTCGCTTGATAAAAGCGCAAACAAAGCTCTTTTTGATGCGTTTTAAAAGGGTTGAAAAATACGTTGTTTTTTGAGCTATGGGGCGCACTCTTGCACCCGTATGGAGCCACACGGCCTCCTGGTTAAAATGAACGTATTTCTTAGATAATTGGAGATTTTTACGTTTGTGGCACTAGTTTATGTATTCCTTCATGTCTTGAATCTCCAATGAACCCTTTTTGACCACAAACTCTGTACCGCAATATGGTCTACAACTATGTTTACATTTTTGACAGCTCGTGCCTATGAAATATGATGGCACACTTGCTTCAAAAAGAGGAGGTTCTTTTGTCCTTAAAGGTGTAACTTTTTTAAAATTATATTTTTTATAGTCAAAAAGAAAGTTTGTTTCAACTCAACATACCCCACATAAAATTTCACGTTTTCTCAGCTTTGCGGTGGTATAAATATGTTCTCGATTGATTGTTCGTAAGTTTTTGAGGGCTTATTTGGTATGGTTAAAAAACTATAATTTTCTGTTCAATTTTGATACTCTACATTATGCAGCTTAAAGCAATTGTAAAAATCGATTAATCCATGTAAAATTTGACACAGTATACCTAGATATGAGAACAAAACCATATGTATACTCTATTGGTCAATTAATCAAGATTTAAAGGGAAAAATGCTTGTGGGCACTCTTAGCCCTATGGTACTTTTGCCCCAAATTCCACTTCGTACGGATGCGATTGGAAAAAGTAAATCATGGGAATAGTTCTTTTTTTGGTTGCTTTGATGGTTATATTGTCATTTCAGTTAACGAATATCGGTCCGCTGACTGAAAAGTAAAAACTTCTCAGTTAGCGAATACTTACTAATAGCCGGCATTCCAAAATAAATTGTTAAAAATTAATAGTCATTTAAAATGAATCCTTGAGGCCCTTTCCGTTTTGAGTTCGTAGGCCTGTCAGCTGTTTGCTTTGTTTAACAGTTTTCGAGCAGCTATGTGGGTATAATATACAGGTGGGATTTTTCCTAGGTGTATGAATTTAGAAGGCTGATTTTTATCGCTTCTGCTGCTGAGTGAAGATTTTAAGAGTGTTTCGTGTATTCGTATATTCTGTCCAAAATTAATGTTCAAATTTGGTTATAAAAACATGCAATTAGACCACCTTGACTACATACACTTTGATTCTAGATTCCACCACTTGATCTCTTTGATCCACCTTGGGGTAAATTTAAACAACACCGTCCCAAGTGACATTTGCTCGAAAATGTTTTCCCATTTCTGCTCGATTAGTACTCGATACGCTTGAAATTGTGAATTTGTGTGTGATCAAGTATGTTGAAAGCGCCAATATTTGGTGTGTTCGTAATGACCAATTGTGCTGTCAAATCTTCCGCACCTCCAATCGTACCTGCTGTTTCGCAGAGATACCCATCGAACCGATTATAGCGAACCGAATACCGCTTTTCTGATAAATTTGTTTGAAAACTTTTATCGTGATACGAGTGTTGTATTTTATTTTGCATAAACTTTGTCAGTCAGTCTTTCCCCGAGTTACGCAAACAATGCGTTCCGGAGACATTCGCGTAATTCGGATGTTCGCGTATGTCGAATATCACGTTTTATAGCCAAAATATACTATACAGTAGAACGTCGATTATCCGGGCAGCTCGGGACCGGACGGTTGCCGGTTAATCGATTTACACGGATAATGGTCCAAGAAATGTCAAATTCATGTAAAAATTATAATATTCACTAGTTTTATGATTAATTCACTTTGAATTAATCGATTATTCGTTAGTAGTATATTATTTTAATCAATAACTATAGGTTTAACAACTGTTCATGAACAAAACTGAATTTCGAAAATACCACTAGACACTACAGAGCAGCACAAAAAACTGGTTGCCCACTTGACTATCGCTGCAAATTTTCGCCGTATGTTTGAACAGCTGTCACATTTATGGGCACGGTTAAGCCGCTCAACGGTCAATCCGACCCCGGATAATTAACGTTCTACTGTATTAATCATCATTTTTTTTATTTAATTTAGTTTATTTATGTAATTTATTACTTCATTAATGGTGGTGTGGAAAATTCGGTTATTTCTGTATTTTTAATGTCAGAAAGATTTTTAAAACTTTTGGAATAATGCAAATTATTTTTCAATTGACAATTAATTTAGAAAATTGTATATGATATGACATCTAAACTGTCAAGAATAAAAATTCGCGTAACGCGGGCATTTCGGAGTGCACCAACGGCTCCGGAGCCGGCTCCGACTTTTTCCCGGAGCCGACTCCGCACCAACGGCTCCAGAGTCGGCTCCGTATCAACGGCCGTCGACGAATCAATGGCTCCGGACCAACGGATCCGGACCAACGGTTCAATAGACACAGCATTGTATGATAGCGTAATAAAAATCGAATCGAAGAGGGTTCGAATCGCTGGCTAGTTGGAGGCTTCGATTGCCGTGGTTGTGGACACTTTTAGTTCATTTTGCGGTTTGAGTTGAACAGCATCGAATGTGATGTGATAAGATTTAAAATTCAATTCTCGAAGTGCAAGTGCAAATCACGGTGTCGTTTGAATTAGTTGATATTCAGTTTATTGAAGTGTGTTTGTTCAAATTATTCAATTTGCTATCAGGTAAGTTTTATACAGCACTGGCTGCAAATTGGTTAATTTATTAATTATTAATAATAGTCTCCCATAGGTTGTCTGCTATGCCTACTACATACAATCCAAACTATGAAAATTCATTTCCATGGTGTTCTCCTGACCCGAAGGACGTATATGCAGCGGTTTGCAAAGGGTGTAACAAAAAAAATAAAAATCAACACTATGGGTAGAGTGGCTTTGGTTAGTCATGAAAAAAGCAAAGCACATCAACATAATGTGTTGGTTCGAAAAACTAACCTTCCAATCAGCCATTTTTTACCAAGTAAGTGAATAACCGTTTGACGGTAGTTAAAAACTTAACTTTTTGGTTTTTGGTATGTGTAAAAGTTATAACGTGTTTAGAATTTTAAAGTAGCAAACTTAGGATGGTGTTCTATATGGAAGTATTAAAAAGAGTGTTTGCAGCAGATTAGCCCTTTCCGACCGATGCTGATTGCGGGAGTAACAACAATCATCGTCAAGAACTGTAATTATTGCGGTTGACAAAAATCTCATCGCACACTTAACAGTATTGATGTACTGGGAAGAGTTTAAATCGTAATACAAAAAAAAAAAAAATTGCTGCAGCATATTAGGTTTAAAAATTAACAAAAATTAACTGCTTGCGTTGGTGTTGCCGGCGGAACGGAAAGTTAATGAAAATCAGCATCGGGTAGAACGTGTTAACACTTTCATAGTTTTGCGATAAAAAAAAGTTCAACTAATTGTGTCCCATTTTTATATAGCGGAAGTTGGGGCAAGTGTGCCATTCGGGGCAAGAGTGCCACCAAGCATTTTTCCTTAACAACTTTAGTTTAATGATCCATTGTGTATACAGTTGGTTGCTTTCCAATGACTAGGTATACTGAGCCGAATTTCATATAAATCAATCGATATTTCTCATTGTTTTGAACTGATTTATGTTGAGTTTCAAAATTGAGCAGAATATTATAATTTTTTAATCCAAACAAATAAGCTCTCAAAATTGATGCGAACAATTAACCGAGAAAATTTTTACACCACCGTTTAGCTGAGAAAACGTGAAATTTTTTGTGGGGTTAGTTGAAAAAAACTTTCTTTTAGTCACTGAAAAATTCAATTTCAAAAAAGTTACAACTTTTGAGGTAAAAGAGCCATCTCTATTTGGGGCAAGTGTGCCACCATCTTTCATAGGCGCGAGCTGTCAAAAATGTAAACATTGTTGTAGCGTGCTGCGGAATGGTGCGCTTTTACGAGCGGATTCTACTCCGGAAAAAACAGACCAGCAGCAACCCATATTGTGGAACAGTTGGTGGTCAAAAAGGGTTCATTGGTGACTCAAGACATGTAGGAATACATACACTAGTGTTACAAACGTAATAATTCCAAATATCTAAGAAATAGCGGAACTTGGGGCAAGTGTGCCACCTTAAGCATTTCAAGTTATAACTCACTAAAACGTGTTTTTCAAAAGCTGATTTAAATCTCATAACCATTTTACATCTATTTCCTCACTTATAAATGAGTTTCGCTTGAAAAACGTGCAAACAAAATTGTTTTTGAAGCGTTTTAAAAAGGGTCCAAAAAGACGTTGTTTTTTGGGTTATGGGGCAAGAGTGCCACTCGTATGGGGCAAGACGGCCACTTGGTTAAAATAACCGTATTTCTTAGATAATTGGAAATTATTACGTTTGTACCACTAGTGTATGTATTCCTACATGTATTTAGTCAACAATTAACCCTTTTTGACCACCAACTGTACCACAATATGTTTTTTTTTACTGTTCTGTTTTTCTGGCGTGGAATCCGCTCACAATAGCGCACCATTCCGCAGCCCGCTACAACAATGTTTACATTTTTGACAGCTCGCGCCTATGAAAGATGGTGGCACACTTGCCCCAAACAGAGATGGCACACTTGCCCCAAAAGTTGTAACTTTTTTGAAATTGAATTTTTCAGTGACAAAAAGAAAGTTTTTTTCAACTAACCCCACAAAAAATTTCACTTTTTCTCAGCTATACGGGGGTGTAAATATTTTCTCGGTTGATTGTTCGCATGATTTTTGAGAGCTTATTTGGTTGGATTAAAAAAATATAATATTCTGCTCAATTTTGAAACTCAATATAAATCAGTTCAAAACAATGGGGAATATCGATTGGTCTATATGAAATTCGGCTCAGTATACCTAGTCATTGGAAAGGAACCAACTGTATACACAATTGATCATTAAACTAAAGTTTTTAAGGAAAAATGCTAGGTGGCACTCTTGCCCCGTATGGCACACTTGCCCCAAATTCCGCTACGCTTATTTTAACCAGGTGGCCGTCTTGCCACATACGACTGGCACTCTTGCCCCATAGCCCTAAAAACAACGTCTTTTTGGACCCTTTTTAAAACTCTTCAAAAACTGTTTTGTTTGCACTTTTTCCAAGCGAAACTCATTTATAAGTGAGGAAATAGATGTAAAATAGTTATGAGATTTAAATCGGCTTTTTAAAAACACGTTTTAGTGAGTTATAACTTGAAATACTTAAGGTGGCACACTTGCCCCAAATTCCGCTATGTGTTCGGTTATAAATTCAATATTTTTCTATTTTTTGAAATTGTTAAAATCATTATTACATGACTTAATATTAAAAAACGAATTAAGAGTGTATCATAAGACACTTTCCTAATAAAGTTTTTGTTATAATTCATGTATTTCAAAATAATCCAGAAGTACAAATAACATATTCTAGTACAGGTCTCAGAGAAATAATTTTTGATGACGATTTTTTTAAAGTTGTATTACAGGTTTTATGAATTTTACAAGGATTAGCCTGTAATTTTGAAAAATCTTAATTTTTCCTAAAAATAATTTCTTCTCAGAAGTTTTGATTGTTTTGAGAATACAAACCAAAATGTGCAAAAAGGTTTTCAAAAATTAGTTTAAAATAGCCTAACAGCATTACCCATAAAGTGAATATAGATTCAAAGCTAATCCGATCAGACAAAAGCCAGATCAGATCACTAAAACCTCAACAACGTTTTGAATATTATCATAACCTGCTTTTTTTTAACCCAACACCCACTTCACCTAGCCCGCTATAAAGGCGCCCACAGCCGGCCGTTTGTTTGTGTATTCGCAATGTATTTTATGAGTATAAATAATGGCTGGATGTTGGCGATATTTTATTTACAAGAATTAGTAAAGAATCTGTGATCCTGGTTGTAGTATGTATAAAAGGCGATCTTTACTTCGTTTTTTAATAATAAGTCATGCAATAATGGTTTTAACTCTCCAACCTTTGTAGGATCACTGACCACTTGGCTTTGATAATACATTTGATTTCAGCCCCAAAATTTCACGTTCAATTTCACTTTATTCTATACGTAACTGTTAAAATTGTTATCTTGATTGTGGGAAAACAATTGCACTATGTGTATGGCAATAAGCAATTGTTAGAAAAAAAAAACATTTTTTTCGCGGACTGTTAATGCTGCGGACCACAGGTTGGAGACCACTGATTTACAGTTATGGTAGTTGGTGTATAACCCAATAACTAGCAATTAATTTACAGTCTCACTAATTCTGTAACTAAAGCTTAATGGTTAAAACTATATATTGTGGTCTAATGGTAGTGCTATGTACGCAAAAAAAAAAAAAAAAAAAAAAAAATATATATATATATATATAATTGTGAAATTGTGTGGGCTCTGGAAACTATTGCCACTCATAACTCCTATCGCAGTGCTGGGGCTAACACTAATTTGTTCAAGACAATGTTTCCGGACAGCCAAATTGCTGCCAAGCTCGAGATGGGACGCACAAAACTTGCGTATCTAATCAAGTTTGGTTTGGCACCTTTTTTCACAAATTAAATTAAAATTAATTTTATTAATTTAATTGAATTAAAAATTAAAAATTAATTAAAAATTATCAAAGTATGGTGTTCACACAAATGTTGTTGAGTGGTTAAGAAGTTATTTAACTGATCGTTGCATTAACGTTAAGATATGAACTAGTTTATCTGCCACATTCCATAATTTATCTGGTGTACCTCAAGGGAGTATATTAGGACCATTACTATTTATTATATTTATTAACGATGTCGTGTTTGCTATTCCTCATGTTAAATTGTTGAATTGTAATTGTAATTGAAATGTTACAAGACTCGTTAAACTATTTTTCTGCATGGTGTTTTAATAATGAAATGTTACTTAATGTTAGCAAATGTAGTTGTATAACATTCTCAAAGAAAAAAAATCCTATTATTTATAACTACAAAATCAATGAAGACAGCGTTCCACGTTTTTCTCAGGTTCGGGACTTAGGAGTTATTTTAGACAGTAAGCTTAGTTTATCTAGCCATTATCAAACTATCGTCACTAAAGCTTTTAAACTGTTAGGATTTGTCTTACGTGTCTCAGCCGACTTTAAAGATCCTTTCAGTTTAAAAACATTATACTGTTCTTTAGTCCGTCCCATCCTGGAATTTGCCAGTGTAGTTTGGTGTCTCCATCAGATTACATGCATAGATAAAATTGAAAAAAATCAGAAAAAAATCACACGTGTTATGTTTCATCGTCTTCCCTGGTCAAACCAAATTCCACGTCCTTCGTATAATGTTCGGTGTTTACTATTTGGCTTAGAGACTTTACAGCATAGGAGAACTACGGCTCAGATAACTTTTATGCAAAAAATAATTCATTGGAGATTTTGATGCACCTGACATTTTAAATTATATTTGCTTTTCTACTCCCTCTAGAGGTCTTAGAAGTAGAGAGCTACTAAGAAGCCCTTTTAGATCGACTGGTTTTGGTGCCAATGATCCACTGCTCAAAATGATTGATGTGTATAATAGGTTAGGGTTATCAGCAGATTTCAATCAATCCGTTAGTCAGCTGCGTCAGCATATTCAAGTTAGTTCTAGGGCCATACTTTAAACATGTACTCTGTAAGCATTAAGTTATTTAGGCATGCTGCCCGATAACTTTGATTCAAATAAATAAATAAATAAATAAATAAATAAATAAATAAATAAATAAATAAATAAATAAATAAATTAATAAATAAATAAATGAATAAATAAATAAATAAATAAATAAATAAATAAATAAATAAATAAATAAATAAATAAATAAATAAATAAATAAATAAATAAATAAATAAATAAATAAATTAATAAATAAATAAATAAATAAATAAATAAATAAATAAATAAATAAATAAATAAATAAATAAATAAATAAATAAATAAATAAATAAATAAATAAATAAATAAATAAATAAATAAATAAATAAATAAATAAATAAATAAATAAATAAATAAATAAATAAATAAATAAATAAATAAATATATAAATAAATAAATAAATAAATAAATAAATAAATAAATAAATAAATAAATAAATAAATAAATAAATAAATAAATATTTAAGCAACTTGATGTATGTTCCGAAATAGTAATTGGTTTCGATGAAACATTGAATAAAGTTTCACAGCGCCAACAGATGGATGTTAGTGTGAGATTTTGGAATGAAAATAAGGAACAGGTAGAATGTCGATACATTCGATCAGCGTTTTTAGATTCTTCTCACGCAGTCGATCTCCTGATCTGAGAACGGATTGAAACAGTGCACAGAAAAAAAGCCTGCTCTACTAAATAATGTGATTGAGCTAAGCATGGACGGGTCGAATATGAATTGGCGTTTAATGAAGGACTTAAGCGAAGAACTTCGAAATCTGCATGGGGTACCATCTTTTGATTTGTTAAACATAAGTAGTTGCGGCTTACATGCTATTTATAATGCTTTTAAAAATGGCATTAAGCACACTGAATGGAACATTGATGAGCTTTTGACATCCCTCTATTATTTGTTCAAAGACTTTCCGTTGCGTCATGCAGATTATAAAGAAACTACCGGATCCAATTTATTCCCGCTGAAATTTTGTCCTGTTCGATGGTTTGAAAATTTGAATGTGACTGAGCGCGCTTCTAAAATGATTCCTCATTTGAAAGTCTATGTGGCTGCAGTCAAAAACCAACGTGACAAAAAACTCAAGGAAGGTCACCATGCTTTCAAAAGGAGTTTTGCAGCAGTTGCTCAGTCGAGGCCATTCGCTGTAACAGAAAAGGCAATTTCTGATGAAATGTTGAGCCCAAAACTTGCCTTTTTTATTTCATCAGCAGGATGTGTAGAACCCTTTTTGCGAGAATTTCAATGTGATGCTCCTATGGCGCCATTTTTGTTTGATGAGTTAACTTCACTTACCCATACTATAATGAGTAAGGTTTTAAAATCGAAATGCTTAAATGTAAAAGTTGAAGCGATCACCGATATCGAGCTCAAAGATGACAACATTCTACCGACATCGTAAGTTGATATCGGTTTTGGGAGTCAAAGCGGCAATTAAAACAATAATGGCACGTGGAAAAATATCTGAAAAGATTATCCTACAGTGTAAGAACGATTGTAAACCTTATTATTTTGCCTTTTTGACAAAAATTGGTGACCGTTCTCCACTATCACACAGTTTTACACGATATATCTTATGTATAAATCCAGAGACCTCGACAAAATCGCTTGATATTGCCTTGAAACGGTTGGGGTACTGCCTGGATTACATGATCCAAAGAGAACATTTAACGGGTAATGTAGCTGACAAAATTCGTCAAGAATTAACATATGCGGTGGAAATTTCTAGCATGAAGTCATCTCTAGCTGCCTACAAGCGACATGAACGTCGACTAGATAATTTTTGGTTTAAAGTTCTTGCGGATTCGGGAAAAGAATTCTCAAACTTGAGATTTTTTTAATTTTTTTTTTAATTCTATCACATGGCAATGCAACACTGGAGCGAGGATTTTCTACAAACAAAGAGTGTCTGATTGTTAATTTAATTGACGAAAGCCTAGTGGCACAGCGAATAGTGTACGACGCTATTTTGAACGCTGGTGGGGTTTTAGGGGTTGACATAAATAAATCACTCATCTAGTACGCTCGAAACGCGCATGGACGATACGTCGAGAACCTAGAGCAAAAGAAGAAGGAAAGGGCACAAACGGACGATGCCAGTGCTAGAAAAAAGAGAATGCATCACGCACTCAAGGAGTTGGAATCAGTAAAAGCCAAAATTCTCGTAGATGCTCAAAAAGAAGTAGCATTGATTGAAGAGAAAATGAATAATTTGAATAAATAAGCTGTTTCAGCCATCTTATAAAAACGTTTATATTGCTTAATAGGTTTATTTTTAAATAATAGTTTAAGGTTGTTGTATTTAATTCTTGTTTATTTTTCTTACACTGTACAAATTCGAAACTAGAACTCATCCGCCGATTTCCGAAAAAATACAAACAAATCTCATGGCTTGTTCAGAATAAATTCAAAACTTTTTGTATGGAAAAACTTTCCAAATAAAAAGCATTCATTCAATCATTAACAGTGATTCAAAGTTCAACCAGTGAAGTCAGTCTGTATTATGAAATATATCGATAACATGTAGCTTTGCACTTTCCTACTAATTACAGATGAAGTTATAAATACTATTAGAGTTATCTATAAAATTGTTTAAAAAATGCTTTGAAATTTCGTACAATGCTATCAACTACGGGCAACTGAAGTGTAATTAACCGGGAAAATCCCTAAAAAATCCGGGTAAAACCGGAAAAAACCGGGAATTTCAAATCCTGATTCGAGTGGCCACCCTGTAATACCGGCTCCGGAGCTGTTGGTGCAGAGCGAATGGATTTGTATGTGATAAAGTGTGTTGAAAGCGCCAAGATTTGTTGTTTTCGTAAATTAGACGTTCCCCTATCGATGGACGATGCCGTCGAGCTCATTTTTCATTCATAGCTATGGTTTTTTTTTCTATGAAAAACAAAAGGTAATTTTTTGTGGTTGCCGGTCTCGTAGTACAGTCGTCAACTCGTACGACGTAACAACATGCCCGTCATGGGTTCAATCCCCAAATAGATCGCGCCGCCATACGTAGGACTTGACTATCCTGCTATGGGGGGGAATCAATTAGTCACTGAAAGCCAAACCCACAAGTGGGTACAGGCAGGCCTTGACCGACATCGGTTGTTGAGCCAAAGAAGATAAGAAGAGAGAATTTTTTGTGACGTTATTCTATAAAAAATCAGTATTATTTAAGTATTAAATGGGTATAAATTGCGTTTATTAGTGTTATTTGTGCATCACCTTCTCCGGGTGAAGCGGCTGTTCAAGTCAAGTTTGCTTAAAAAATACATTGTAATCGTTTGTATAAGTTAAGGAAAATGGATCTATTAAACTGTAATAAAATTCATTTCGTGTTATTAATTAACATTTTGGCCGAAAAAAATAAAAAAAAAAATAGAGGAAGGAATAGGATCTGTCAAAACTGCTCGAATGGGTAAATTAAGGACTGCTAATTTACCATTAAATTACGGTAAGATAGGGGTAAATTAAGTCCGATTTGTCTGACTGGGTGGAGCCTTAAACTTCCCTTAAACTGAACCAGTTTAAGGGAATTTAGTATAAGTCCTTTAAAATTAACTGTAATGCGGCTTTTCGTTGTTTTCTTCTAGATTCACTCACCGATTTAAATAACACCGATTTTTGATAAAATAACTTCACACAAATTTTGCTTTTGTTTTTCATCAAAAATCAAAGCTACGAATGTAAAATGTATCGAGTACTAATCGAACAGATATGGAAAAACAATTTCGAGCAAATGTCACTTGGGTTGGGTACTCCTCATTCGGGACGATCCGAACTTCCTGAAACCATGGGTCGGAGTCGCTTATGCTTTCTCGCACCTACTGAACGTTCGGGTCGACACGAACTCGTTGCACCCGCATGTCGGATTTGATTCTGACTCCGACGTAGTGCACCCTCTGCACCCACAGGTCGGAATTGATTCCGACTGGCTCGTACCCGACTCCAGGTCGGGTCGTGAAATGAATCGTATGGCCCACCTTACTACTCGATACTTGATAATTTGTTAATTAATCCAAGCGTTTTAGTTATAATAATATAATAATTAATTTCTGTTTTAGGGCAAACAACGCACTGCTTTTGGCTCTGTATGAAGCAATACATTTAAATCGAAATTTCATAACCACATTAGCGCATACACAAGCAGATTCTACTCCGCCTTCACCGTGCAATACGTTGAATATAAATGATGGATCGCCTGACTT
This sequence comes from Anopheles gambiae, assembly GCF_943734735.2. Classification (NCBI taxonomy): domain Eukaryota; kingdom Metazoa; phylum Arthropoda; class Insecta; order Diptera; family Culicidae; genus Anopheles; species Anopheles gambiae. The sequence goes on from NC_064602.1 coordinate 53,552,291, forward strand.
ATCCGCGGCTGCCATTCTAGATGCCTCACATTATTCTACTAATTTGTTTGTGGCCCTATTTCAATACTGGTATGACATAAACTCCTGTCCTTGTTAACAATATTTTATATTTCTTTCAATGGGGTTTCTTTATAGCTCAATCGTGATGCAGGATCACAAAAGTGAATTAAGTTCAACTAATTTGAAACTTTGTTTGTTGATTTTGACATGCATTGCTGAAGATCAATATGCGAACTCAATGATGCATGACACCAACCTTACGTTCAAAGTTTCATTGCATCGAGCTCATATGAGACATAGGAAATTGACATCAGAAAAGGTTTCTAAACCACAACCGCTGGCAAACACATTATTAGGTGAGTAAAGTTGAATTCAGATTTAATCTTCATATCATATCTATGTTGGGATTCAGTTTATCCTAGTGCCTTTATCCGGATTAAGAGTCGTGTCTGTGCTTCATCGGCTGCGATTTTATCGGAAGGCCTGTCAAAATTTTATATGGTAACTGACAGATAACGTCAGATGTGCGATTTCGTCGTACGACGGAATTCAATTTTATAGATATTGTCGGACGCCGCATCCGATGTTATCTGTCAAATTAATTGTGCGGTGTTACGTAGGCACAATCTCAAATTATTTTTTCCCCGCTATACCCGGATATTCCTTACATTTTGTAAGAAGAATGAAATTTCTCTTCTACTTCTTCGTATTGTGCTCACAGGGTTCACCAGTCCAATAAGCAACTGTTCACTTGTTTTTATAACAATAGTCGTTTTCAATAGACACCGCTGTCTACCACTTGCTCACACGTCAGATGGTGTAAGCTACTCTGTCCAATTTAAGAACACAATTTTCGCCTTCGATTAGGATTTGGCACGGTTGGTTTTGTTAGACCAAATTTTGCAAAAACAAAACGTATTCAAACACATTTCTATTATTCAAGTAATATGCAGATTATACCTTACATCCCAGTACATCACAACATTAATTTTGTAAATACTGCAACAACCACAAGAAACCGTGCCGAATCCGACCCTTGTGCGGATAAAAGGCGAAAATTGTGTTATTAAATTGGACCAAGGTAGGGTAACTCCAGTTTTCGGCAGTGTACCTGTTTTCGGAAGTGTACCTATTTTCGACAGGGTAACTAAAAACGTTAAATTTTGCACAAATGCGGTAAAATTTTTCATAAAACACAAACTGCCGAAAATAGGAGCAAAACCAATGTTTACATTTTCACGAGTATTTGTAAAAAAGGACTTTGAAACGGAAAATAAAAAATAGCTTAACATATTACGATAATTTATCAACCAAAATAATATAACTTTCATGAAAAAATAAATAAAAATTGTAGGTGCATTGCATGAGCAGTTTTTGTGAAACTGCTGCACTAGCCTGCCGAAAACTGGTACAGTTACACTAGATTAAAAATATTAGGCCAAAAATACACGGATCGGAATTTCGCGGCCGCGGAATTCCGCCTGCTGTCAAACCCATATACAAAGTGTCAACAGCAACTTTCCCGAACTGTCAGGCTGGAAATAGACGAACCGAGATCGTCGCGGTGCCGCGAAATTCGCGCTTTGTTTATAACAGTTGTAGAACAGTAGAGCTGTCAAATCTTCCGCGCCACCAATCGCGCCTGCTGTTTCGCAAAGATACCCAACTTCGGTATTGCTGAGATTTTCGCGGTAGCGCGAACCGATTATTTTTACTTTTCCTGGCGGATTTGTGTGAAAACTCGTGTCGAGAAATGAGTTTTGTATATTATTTTGCATAAACTATGTAAAATAAATAATTTGATTCGCAAATTGATAGAAAAATATTTCTTCTTGGCACATTCAATCGTCACCAGATATCGGATGGTTCCATAAACGAACCGCGATTATCTCGCCTATCTGTCAGATTTTATAACATAATTAACAGCTCAAGTCATACGCGATTTTCGCGGTACCGCGATGATCTCGGTTCGTCTATTTCCAGCCTCATATCCATACATTTTTCAGCAAGCGGAATTCCGCGGCCGCGAAATTCCGGTCCGTGTATTTTCGGCCTTAGGTGGTGAAATCTAGAGCATTTTGACAATTCGTCACATGACGTAAGGTCCCCAGGATTCAAGCATTGTTTACATGTTTTGGGATGGTTCATTTAATTTTTCTATCACAATTTTTCGATTAAATATTCTTTAACAATATATTTTGGGCTTTGTGAGTTCTTTTTTAACATTAAAACATGAATTGAAGTGTGTCATTTCGTGTTATTTCGTGAATTTATTCTATTATTCTTTGTGTTTTCGACATATTTGTGGATAAAAATTAAGAAATCATTTATTTTTCCTATTTTCACTTTTATTCCTCATTATGTGCGCACCTCAGCGACAATTTAAATAAGATTAGAACTCTTACTCACAAGATTTTAAATTTCGTGACTAAAAAAATCATCCATTATTTTGTTAATATATCTCATTTTCCGATAAAATCAATAGACATACAAAAATGTACGTAGTAACAAAGAAATCTGTTCTATTTGCTATAATTCGTGTGCGGAAACCATTGGTTAATGGGTTTAAAATGACCTAAAGTCCCTCAACTATGGCGACCCTCCAAAGGCCCTTTTCCACCTGATATTTTTAATCCACCTTGATGAATGTCGTTTTTTAGAGGCAGCAGCCGCAATATAACTTAGTAAATGCCGATCTATGGAGTGTGGTTGCAGAATACATGTGTTTCGATAGCTCTTATTTCGACAAGTTTTTTTTATTGCTACTAAATTATTTCATAATTTTCATCTTAAATCTCTACCCGCTGCGCAAAGCGATGGAAGAAATCATGCCGTTCGGAGAATTTTATCATGCCATCTTTTTCCCTCCAACGGTTTGGATGTGTTGGTGCGTCAGACGGCCAATCGCTGTCAGCCGTCGTCCGTGCTTTTTCCCTCCATAGCGCTATCTCTTTCTCGCGTGTGGTCAATGCTCGCGAGCTGTTGTGGCGCCTAAAAATGCCGGCAACAAACATTGCGGCGATGAAGTTACATTTTCACAAATCAAAAAAATAAAGCGCAATAAGTTCAATTGCTGCAATGTAAAAATGACTAAGGAATCGCTAGCTAATGCTGGTTTGCTATGAAACGCGCTGAATCCTAATTCGCATTAACACGTTCATCCCGCCGCTGATTTTCATCAACTTTCCTTTCCACCAGCATCCAGGCTGGAAAGTTCACTGGCAGTTCCTGGGGCCTGCCATTGTTCTGAACGTGTTAAGCATTAAGCATAACTTTGTTACACTAAGCTTTTGCTTTCGTATGTTGTAGATTACACAGATATGCTGTGCCGTCTGCGCAAGGGTATGAGCGTGCGTGTGTGTGCACAACTGTCGCCAAATGTGTTTTCTTTCGGAATGTTATGATCCATCGGTCAAATAAAGGAAGGTGTTGATGAAAGGTGGAAAGACGAATTGAGGCCCCTGTCGATGGTAACTGATGACCGGGAGGAGGGGGTACTGATACACAGCTGTTGGAAGATTGAACAGTATACTTAAATTGCCGGTGGATGGAGAGGGGGATGGCCATGGGACCCCTACGATCATCGGTCACAGGCCCTAAAATTGTTGTCGCCATGGGGGGAGGGGAGGTGCAAATGGTTCTTCAGCCACGGGGCCCCAACGACCATCTTTCCGGGGCCCTTGTCGCTAATACTCTGTCCACTAGTAAGCATACTGCATACTACAGACTAGAGATCTTCGGCGACCACCTTGTCCGCCTACCGTTAGATCCGCCGCTAGTCCATGACGGGGTTTTTTTTTATTGTGGAGGTGCATCCTTCCCCCTGCCTGCAGCGTATGCATCGAGCAGGAGACAGTGTGGCAGTATGCAAATTGCACGCTGGATAGGAGCGGGCCCGCGGCACCGCCATCATTCCGGACATCTGCATGCCCGTCGTGGGTTCTAACCGCGTATGAACCGTCCGCCGTAGCAAGGGCTGACTATCCGGCTACGTGGTACTCAAGTCCTGAAAAGACCGGCATGATCGTGTAGACCATTACGCCAATAATAAGAATAATAATAAGAAGAACTTAGCATAGCAGTCCACACTCGGGGAAGGTTTTTGTTTTGACTTTGGTGCTGCCGGGTCTACCGCTGTGGCGCGACAAATGCACGGAATGCACTCGACCAAAACATGAACCTACCGATCCGAACCCATTCCAAGGCATTGCCGGTCAATCGGCGTCATGATAACTACTCCAAACCAACAAGCCACCAGATTCTGGACGAACAGGTGCAGCACCATCCTCTTTTGTATGGATTCAATTCAAAATGTTGTTTCCACTTGCGTCCGCTAGCTGAATCAGAAATAAATGTGCAATATATCACACGCATGTTTGCTTAGATCGTGTGTCTTTTTAATACCCCCAACAGCAGAGCCGATCGCAAAGATGCCAATGCCAATGGTTGTGTTGTCTCCAAGGTAGCGAGATCGAAAATGAATGGACTTTGTAGCCGCAGCGGATGAAAATGTACGCATCAGAATCAAATAGTTTTGGGGTTTCCAAACGCACACATACAAACACGCGCGCAAACTAACACACACACACACACACACGTACACATGCACGTACGCGCGCACGCGAGCACGCACGCACGAAAGCGCGCACGCCAGCACGCACCCACGAAAGCGCGCCCATGTTCAAATTAAAAAATATTAGATTAGTGTTAGACGTTCTCCTACGCTTGTTTTAAATAGGCTTTGTCACCCTCGATTGGCACGGGCATCGAATGGTCTCATCAGCAGCGGCACGAAATAAAATAAACCTCAATACACCGATAACACTTTGAATCCCAATCCAGCTTCTCCCACAGCGTCTCAAGGTCGCACACAAATTAATAAATGCTAACACCCACCAATAACAATACACAACCGCAATGCACATATAAGCATCAACGCATACACCACAACACCCAATCAGCTGGCGGCGGAAGGCACGGGCAGTGAAGCGCAAGTAAGGCAAGGCAGGGTGAGGGAGGGAGAAGAAGCGGACGAAAAAATGGGCGCCAATATTTTTAAATTTTTTGACCGTTTTTTTTCTCCGCCGCCATAAATAGTTCGTCTATTTCGCCAACAGATGGCGCTAGTGATGGGTCAAGTAGCACTTTTTACTGTGTGGTGCGGTGCTACCACACACAATTAAGTGTGCGGTGTTTTGGTGGTACCACTTTTGTGCAACCGCACAATTTTGTGCAACCGCACAATTTTGTGCAACCGCATAATTTTGTGCAACCGCACGATTTTGTGCAACAGCACAATTGTGTGGTACCGCACGATTTTGTGGTACCGCACAATTTTGTGGTATCGCACAATTTTGTGCTATAGCACAATTTTGTGCGCGCACTATTTTGTGCTATAGCACAATTTTGTGCGCGCACTCTTTTGTGCTATGACGCAATTTTGTGCGCAAGCAATTTTGCGGTAGAGCACAATTTTGTGGTACAGCACAATTTTGTGGTAGAGCATAGTTTTTAGCTAGCGGGAAGTAGGGCAATACCACGATAGTTGCTTACTTCAGATTTACTGCCTTTTTTAAAATAGGAGGGAGCCAACCTGTTTTCCAAAGAGCAGGGAAATATTTATGTTGAAATGAGAGATTTAAAATGAATGTCATTATGGGACCAATAGCGTTGGTGCACTTTTTAAGGATGATTGCAGGTATACCATTGCCGGTCTCGTAGTACAGTCGTCAACTCGTAGGACTTAACAACATGCCCGTCATGGGTTCAATCCCCAAATAGACCGCGCCGCCATACGTAGGACTGACTATTCTGCTATTATGGGGGGGGGGAAATCAATTAGTCACTGAAAGCCAAGCCCACAAGTGGGTACAGGCAGGCCTTGACCGACATCGGTTGTTGAGCCAAAGAAGGAGAAGAAGCAGGTATACCATCTGGGCCAGGAGAATAAGAAGGTTTTAAGGACAATATAGCTGGAGCAACATTTTCGACGGTACAATTTAGGGAACGGGAACACAAAACATCGTGAGGTGTAGTAGAAAGTCCACCCTCTAACAATTCCTCATCATTAATGTAATCAGAGTAGGCGTTGGAAAAGTGATCGGCGAAAAGTGCACTGGTTTGGCTGGTCTCCCGCGCGGGACTCCAGCGATTCCTGCGCAGGCCTGCGCAGGGTTAGCGCCATCTAGTGATGGGTCAAGTAACACAGTGCTACCTCGCACGCACAGCACATCAATATGTGCGAGCACATTTGCACACTAAACAAAATTGTGGTACCACTTTTGCGCAACCGCACAATGTTGTGCAACCGCACGATTTTGTGCAACCGCACGATTTTGTGCAACTGCACGATTTTGTGCAACCGCGCGATACCCGCTGCGCAAAGCGATCGAAAACTTCTCAATCTCAAACTGCAAACATATTTCACTGCCCATGGCTGTGAAATATTTCGCATTCAAAATTGCTGCATATTTATCAATGAAATATTTCGAATGTTTCAGCGCTGAAATTTTAGGATTGAAATATTTCTTCGATCGGAATCCAAGCGTTTTCCCTGACATTTCTGCTCACTTTCTCGATCGCTTTTGGCGGAAAGCGATCGAAAATCCGAGCTACAAAACTGCTCGATTTTGTCGTGCGGGTATTGTGCAACCGCACGATTTTGTGCAACAGCACAATTGTGTGGTACCGCACGATTTTTTTTCCAACGCCTACTCTGATTACATTAATGATGAGGAATTGTTAGAGGGTGGACTTTCTACTACACCTCACGATGTTTTGTGTTCCCGTTCCATAAATTGTACCGTCGAAAATGTTGCTACAGCTATATTGTCCTTAAAACCTTCTTATTCTCCTGGCCCAGATGGTATACCTGCTTCTTCTTCTTCTTTGGCTCAACAACCGATGTCGGTCAAGGCCTGCCTGTACCCACTTGTGGGCTTGGCTTTCAGTGACTAATTGATTTCCCCCCATAGCAGGATAGTCAGTCCTATGTATGGCGGCGCGGTCTATTTGGGGATTGAACCCATGACGGGCATGTTGTTAAGTCCTACGAGTTGACGACTGTACTACGAGACCGGCTCGCATAATGACATTCATTTTAAATCTCTCATTTCAACATAAATATTTCCCTGCTCTTTGGAAAACAGGTAGGCTCCCTCCTATTTAAAAAAAAGGCAGTAAATCTGAAGTAAGCAACTATCGTGGTATTTCCCTACTTCCCGCTAGTGGCGAGGTATTGGAAATCATCGTTCATTCTGAGCTTTTGTTTTTATCGAAGCAGTATATAACGTGGATGGATCGTTGCATATTGTTCAATCTCGACACCCTCGAATCTAGACGAACTAAAGCATGTGTGTCATTTATCAGCAATTTGTTACGAGGGAATATAGATGCTCCAGACTTGCTTTCCCAACTTAGCTGGTATGTTCCTTCCAGGTGTTTAAGAAATCGGACTGCTCTTGAAATACCTTTCCGCAATACAGCGTTTGGCATTAACGACCCGTGGCTAATTTGTTTGCGTCAATTCAATGAACATTACCGCGATTTTAATTTATAATTTTATGTTCCGGCTATTTGACATTAGAAAGAATATAATTATGTCTCTTTTATTCTTAATTTTTTTTGTTTTAAATATTTTCTTCTTATCCGCTGCTTATTTTTCTTTTCACTATGGATTTCCATTCTGTTACATCCTTTTCTATTTCCCCTTAGTTATGTTAAGTTACAGTTAGTTTAGTACCAACAGGGCCAACTAGGTTTTAAGCAATTATATGTTCAACCCCAGAGGCAGACATATTGAAATTAATAAATGAAATGAAATGAAATAACTCGATGTAGAGGAAGATCCGCCATTGGTTGCTGCAATAGTGTTGGTTTGCATCGTGTGCACCGTATAGGGGAAGGTAGGTAAAGACGGACACGTTAAGGGAAATGAAAAGGTTAGAAAGTGAAGAGTTTTACAGTATTTTAACAAATTCTATCGCTTTCCACGTCCTGGTACGTTTATAAACCAATTCTAGGCCAATTGCAACGACGGTTCATTCAGTCGTGGTTTTAGGAATTGTAAGTAGCGATTGTAATATATCGTAGAATGCAGCATCGAAAGCATTATTGAAATATCGCGCACTAACAGCTGGCGTTGCTCCAGCTTACAGAACAACAGTCTAGAACTTCCTTTAAAGAAATTACTCCGCGAAAAGACCACGACCCCAGTATTTATGAGGGACTTGTTAATAGTTTAATCCATTTTCCACCATGTCAAAATTCAACATTTGATTTTTGTAATTCCATAGAATTTCTCATCTATTCCTGAACATGTCGTATAAATGCCTCATCTTTTTATTGTTTAAAGTTGTCCAAGTCGTGAGAAGATATTGGATTTCGTGAAGCGCCTCATCAGCGTCGAGCGAGTAATAGCATAACGAGTGGCTACTATTTTGACCGGTGTTTCATTTCTCGCTTATTTCAATACTTTCTCTAGTTACTGATTGATTTATAGCATCGGAATACCCTGATTTAAGGTTTTTGAAGAAATATATTCATCACCAATTGATATAAGAAGTAAAAAAATCAATAAATCCGGTGTCCATCTTTCCCTACAACAAGGTGTCCGTCTTTCCCGCTTTGGTGTCAGAATGTTTAAACCTCCAATAAACAATATTTTGTATTGCTTTTATCCTCGTTCTTTCGCCAGTTTTTTCATTAATGATCACGACAACCCATTCATGAAATAAAACTTCCGGAAATATAAACAATACAAGTTGTAGAGCTTAAGATCGGCAGTAGTCAAATTAGATCCACAAAGGTGCACATGATTGAAAATTTGTTTTGTTCGTGTATTTAACCAATTTTATTTATATTATGCCAAAAATGTTCTCAAATGTGTTGTTTTACCTTCAGTTTGGATTCTACATTGTTGAATTACTCGAAAATTACCTTTTTCATGCATTTATGAGAAGTGTCCATCTTACCCGCAGTGTCCGTCTTTACCTACCTTCCCCTACAATTATGGATGATACTCTTAACGACATTTCGACCGCCTACTATCCAATACTTCTGCTGAATAGTATTTATCATGATTTGAGCTCCTCCATGCAATAGCGTCTTGTGATAATGGTTAGCAATTAGTATGCGATGTTTTCCTGGCACTAAAATTGGATGTTTATGCTCCTCATCTATGCCTGAATTGCACAACCGACCTCTCACTCGAATAAGACCATCGTCCTTGCAGATTGGACTTAACAATTTCAATGGTGATGAACGACTAATAGGTTTCCCCTGCTTCAGCGATTCGATTTCCTTTGCATTGGAAACTCTTTGCACCAAGCGTTTTACGATCTTCTTCGCTCGTTGTAACGATTTTATCTCATTAGTTTCTGTGTTGTGTGCATCGCCTTTTCGTTCATCAAAGAATTTGTAGACGTAGGATACTACTCGCTTCAATTAATCAAAAATATCAGCCTCGCAAGCACGATTGATGAACGACTCCACATCTACCGCACTAGTTAGTGCGCATGTAATGCGCTCTTCTTCAACGACCTTCAAATCCTCGGCATTTGAAATTTTGTAATTTGGCCAAGCAGTTTTGTCCATTTGGAGCCAATCTGGCCCACTCCACCAAATATCATCTTTGATTATTTCGGTCGAAAATCTTCCTCTTGACACTGCATCAGCTGGATTTTGTATACCAGGAACATGTCGCCATTCGATACCTTGAGTTGTGCATTGGATTTGTGATACTCTGTTTGCCACAAAAGTTTTCTATCGATTGGGAGAAGATTTCAACCAATATAACACAGTAGTAGAATCGGTCCAGCAGTATGTTTGTACTTCCATGTTGATCGATTTTCTCACTTTAGCTATCAGTTTGCTAAGCAAATGAACAGTGCACAGTTCGAGTCTTGCTATGGTGTACTTCTTAGATAACACTAGTGCCACCTTTGATTTGGACACAAATAGCTGTGACAACATTGTCCCGGTTGAATCAATACATCGAACTGCTGAAGTTTACAATTGATTTAAGTATACTATGAAATATTGGTGTACAATTGATCGTAGTATTCTATGAAATAGTGTTAACAGAATGTAGTTAATGAAATGTTCATTCCTCTTAGAATCATCAAACAGTAAAGGTGTTTTAGCTCTGTTAATACGAACATATGCACATGCACCGTAGCCGCTTTCTGAGGCATCGCCGAACCCATGAAGTTGAATGGAATCCGGATGAGCAATAGCAACCAGCCTCGGAATGCTGATCTCCTTTAGATGAACAAGTTCTGTTTCAAATAGTTGCCATTCCTCACGCAGTTGGCGTAGAAGTTTCACCACCGACAAACCGACGTGACACTGGCGTTACAAAAGTGTCCCACACGAAAGTATTGTCATTTACCAGTGAGGCGATCACTTCTGTCAAAGTAAGCTCTGTTCACTGCTGCTTCGATGTAAACAACTTTTATAAATACAAATTGCGAAGGAAGTGTGAGGCAAGATTTTGTGAGAATTATTGGACAAAACACCCAGGAAAATCATTTTATAAGTTTCCAAATCAATGCAAAAGATGTGAGAAGTACATAAAACAATACGCATTGGAATTTGTGAAGAAAAACAAAAAGGGAATTTAGCAGTGTTCGGTAAAAGTAAGGCTCAGCCCTCTACGTTACATTGGAGAAGCGTTACATCCCTTAAAATATTCCCAAGCAGCATTTTTATTACAGTTTTGTCATCCAGGCGACTGACCAGTGTACATTATTAGAATACAAAATATTTTAAATTGCGATGAAAAAAAAAGTTAATTGCTTTAAGATGAATAAATTTCTAGGAGATTTAATTTTTAAATAACAATTAAATAACAGGTTTGTAAACCTCGAATTTAACTAATTTGAATTTAACGTTGAACGTATCACAAAAGGACAAATACGCAAGGCAGAAGAATAAACCGAAGGCTGAAGGTGTTGTCAGTACAACGATCCGTAAACGAATGATCTTTATTTTTGACATTCAGATTTTCGCACAGTTGTCGCGGTGATGGTCATGTTCCGATCCGGCACTATGGTCTAATTAGGGGTCAAATCTCCACAATACTACACAGCAAATTTTCTCATCCTGCTTCAGTAAAGTTTTTTACTGAAACGGTTCAGTAATAGAATATTTTACTGATTTTCAGTATGAATGTCATGTTTTTACTGACTTTCAGCAAAACAATTTACTGAACGCATTTCAGTAATACACATTTTACTGAAAATCAGTAAAATAAGTGTCAAATTAGTCGTTTCACTGGATATCAGTAAAACAAATTACTGAAAATGCAGCAATTCATTCTGTCAAATCGACCTGTCAGTTAGAACATCAAAACAAAACAATGCGGTACCTATTTGCTCGTGATGTGCAAAAAGTTGATTTTGTAGGCGCTTACAGGCACCCTGGTGAAATTTCAGGTGATATTTCGGCTTACGGGATTAATTTAAAGCAATTGGCAGCCGTGTTGGTGTGTAAAATGTTTGCTACAATCCACTGTGCTTGCTGAAATTGCGTGGTGTCTGTGAGCGCCTACTGAACCATCTACACTTGCGGCGGTGAAATACAGTATAAAAACTGTATAAAACAACACAAAACATGTATTAATATGAACTGAGCGACTAGCAATATCTGCGTATCAATAAAAACTCAATTTAAAAGAAGTATTTCGTCATTTTTTTAATCGCTACTAACTACTGAAAAATCAGTAATATGAGAATGGCTTTACTGGGATTTCAGTAAACGAGCTGTCATTTTGGTGAGCACCGGACATTACTGAATGATTCAGTAAACATTCTTTTTACTGAAAGGATTACTGAAACTTCAGTTAAAAAAAATTCAGTAAAATTTTACTGAAGTTCAGTAAAAAAAGTTTTCTGTGTACAGGTTTAATATTTTTCATTGTTGCACTATGATTAATGAAAAAAGTCTGAAAGAAGGAAGCTCATGAACACCCCAAAAGCTTTCAATTGGACTAACATTTCCTATGATTAGAAAATATAAAATATAAAAAATATTTATAATTAAATTATATATTTCAAATATAATTATTACCTTTTCAATCAATGTTTCCGGCCATTTCGAATAAAAATTACTTTAGATGCAAGGGCTCTTTTTAAAAATGAGGTTAATGAAGTTAATAACCCAAGCGCCATAATTAAGCTTAAACGACTGGAAAATTTAATATCCATAGAAAAAAAATGAAAGCTCCACAACAGCTTCATTGGTTAGATCAATAGATGGCGTATTACAACTCATCATTATATTGCTATCCTTTTCTTGAAATGTGTTTCGACAAGTTTCATCTTATCATGACCTATATAGCCTTCTAACTTTCTGAGCAAAAATCTATATGAATGGTCGTGTGGTCGGATACGCGGGTATCAACACCAATGACCATTATTCAAATCTCACTTGCTTCAGTGCTGGTGGTTTCCATTAGAGTTTAGTATTTAAACAATCGTATCGCCGTTCTAGTTCTAGCGATGCATAACTTCAATGCGAAACCATACAACAGTACAAAGGAAATGAGAAAGCTCTCCTCCAAGCGATGAAGCACAACTGGTTGGGGTATCCCATCAACAGGTAGCGCCACCAGCTTTTTTTGCTATTTTTAGAATGCATGAGTCGTTTGCCGTCTGCTAAACGAAGTCTTTCTATATTCCGTTTAGGTAGAGAACTTGAGTCGTTTAAAAGCCGTTTAGTGGTCGTTTAGTGGATTTGTGGCACTTGGAAAATACTTGTAAGTATTTCATTATCCTACTTTATCAATAACTGGGTAAATAGATAAAAAAATCATTTTTTATTATTTACCCTATTTATGTAAAAGATTGGTATAATTATAATTCTTGAAGTTGTTACAACTCTGATTGCTGTTAAAAATGATAGCCTAATAATAATATTAGTATATATTTATACTAAACAATTATCAATGAATTTATCTTTATTAGCGATTGCTGTACTTATTTATGTTTGTTCAAAAATTTTAGATTTTCTAATTATCATATAAAAGAAAACAATATTAAGCCATAATAATCTATTAATTTGCTCATCCACGGCGGTTAAAACAAACGTTCAAAAATGCTGCTTGGGTTTGTGATAAACAGGCGTTACGCGTAACGCTAGCGTAACGTAGAGGGCTGAGCCTTACTTTCACCGTTTGTTCTCTGTGTCAGTGTAGTAAGCGAATCATTATAGAGATGGCGCTAGTGTTTAACGTATTTTCATTTGAAATAGAGAGACAACTTTTGAAGCTCATTTTGTTCGAAGTGTCATGTCGGTTTGTCGGTGGTTTCACGTTCCATCCATATTGCTTGTCGTCTTGATTAGCGTCCATAAATGTTGCATAAATTGTTTCGCTTTAGCATTTACAGTATCGATTTTACTCAGCGGATTATATATTCGAGCTACAGTCCGATAAACGCTACGCCTTGTTACTACCTGCTCACCTTTGATCGTACTCGTATACTCAGGGAATCAGTAACAGGATTCCAAACTAGGCCTAAAGTTGTAACTGCGCAGTTTAAATTTGATTCATACAACAGCATCAGGCTTTGAGGACCCTTTGTGCATCTGGCAACACTTGCGGGCAATTTGACGCCCACTCGCAACGGAAACCCACCTCTATCTAGTAAGGATTTTGCTTCAAGACGAAGTTGTCTTGATTCTTCTTCGGTATCAGCACTCGTAATAAGATCATCGACGTAAAAATCTTCCTTTCTTTCGGAGCAGCGAGCGGAAATTGCATTCGATTATCTTCGATTATGCTATTATGTGCTCGAATGAGTAGGAACAGTGCTGCTTCAGTACCGTACCGTTCAAATAGACATAGAGCGACAACGTCTCGCGTGACAAAAAGTAGCTCATTTGGCCCAGTCAACCAACATGCTTAAAAAAACATAAAAAATGAGTTAAAATGTGTTCTAATTTATGTATTTGAGTTTTGAACATTATCAAACTCGATAATTAGATTGTTTCAGACCCAGTACAAAAGTCGCGCGAGACAAAAACACTGTTTGCAAAATTGAGCTACTGTTTGTCGCGCGAGATGTTGTCGCTCTATGTGTATTTGAACGTATTATCTATATGTAACCGTCTATGTGTAAGTGACGGTATTAAGCTCAAAGCAGGGTGGCCACTCAATCGGGAAAACCGGGAATTAGCCTAGCTGGTTGGTCCATGACTTCCGGTTACTCTTTTTTAAGGTTGTGTGATGACATCTGTCAATCAACAATTGATAGCAGATGAAAAATATCTTTGCCACGGGGTAAAGTCTTTACACGTTAGTGTCATGAAGCTAAATCACCAAAAAGCAATATTTGTAAAGCTTTTTTTTGTCGTTTTTTCATCAGTTATTAGCACATATAAAACTTCCGAAAATGTAAAGAATGCATATTCAAATAGCTTAAGATCTTTATTAGCAACTCAATAAATAAAAAAATCGAATTGAGATGCTATCAACCGCATACCAAAGATATCAAAGCCAGTTTTCTTTACATTAATATGACATTACAGTGCTTCTAGTGATAAACGCTTATAATTATTCCTTACAGGGTAGACAGTAAATCCAGGCTTGTAGCTGTATATTATTTAAATAATCTTTTATCAAGTAGGCCGGTCTAGTGGTACAGTCGTCAACTCGAACGACTTAACAACATGCCCGTCATGGGTTCAAGCCCCGAATAGACCGTGCCCCCATACGTAGGACTGACTATCCTACTACGGTAACAAAAAGTCACTGAAAGCCAAGCCCACTTCACTAGTGGGTACAAGCAGGCCTTGACCGGCAGCGGTTGTTGTGCTTAAAAAGAAGAAGAAGAAGTTGTGTTTAGGTAAATCCTAGTCAGTTTTTATTATTGACTTCATGCTTTGCCAAAGAGAATATTTGAAATGTTCCATGATTCAGAGTTATTTTTGTTATGACAATATGCTCTTTCAATATGCTTTTTCAATGTCAACTTTGTATTGAACTGTCATTTTTCAACGGCATGGATAACCAAAGAGCCGGATAAAAGGTACCCGGATAAACGAACAAACATGTAAATACAGTGGAACGCCGTTTATCCGGGCTTCTCGGGACTTGACCTCTACCGGATAAGCGATTAACACGGATCATGAGTCAAATGATATATTTTATCACCAATTCCTGATACATTTTTGAAAAATTATTTTATTTTTTGGTAAAAATAACCCAGTTTTTATTCACTTCATGTTTTTCCATTGAGAATATTCGAAATTTGCCATGAATTATAGTGTTTTTGTTATGCCAATGTGCTCTTATAACCGCTTTTTTAAATATCTTCCTCATAACGCAATATTACCTTTGTATTGAACTGTCATTTCTCAACAGCACGGACAATCGGAAAGCCGGATAAAAGGTACCCGGATAAACGGCGCTCCACTGTATATCAATGTATCATGTATATATTTACACTTTTATTACTCTAAATAAATCGAATTGATACGACTGCAAGGCGAAATAAGACTGCTAGGTGGTCGTTCAAGAGTTGCTCCCATTGCACAATGGGCAGTTTAGAACAAATTGCGGGATAAAATTATTTTTGCAGGAATGGTTAGTTTTTATCGTTTGTAGTAAAGTATTATGATAGTAAATAACATTTTATTTGTAGTTCGCATCCATACCACCAGGTGGCGCTACATAAAATAGTGTTTTAAGGGATCTTTGTTTAGTTTTATTAAATTTGTGTGTTTTTTTTCTTGTATTATTTGTTGCTAATAGTATAAACCATTTTAAAATATACTGTAATGTTCCATAATGAAGATTAAATAAATAATAATAATAATAATATATAAACAAAACATAATAATTTTGAATAAGATAATTTTTTCTGCATTGTATAGGACAACTGTAGCTAATTCTCGTCACTTTTACTCACAGGTAGTACAAATATTAAAAATTTACACACACAACTTAGGTGGCTGCTATTACAAGCTCCTGACGTCTAGTTCACTTTTCTAAAGACATGAATAAAGGCATTTAAATAATTGGATAGAGCAGGTGCATTGAAATAAAGTACTTCCCATATTCGTAATGAAAAGCAGCACATATTGTTAGTCTTTGAATATTCATCCAATACCTTTCCAAGTGCTGTACTGCCTTCAGAAGGGGTAATAAAACTACAAATTCCTTCTTGGTTTTACAACTATCTGAAAAAATCAAAATTGTACGATAGCTACAAACTAAGTATTTACTTCATTTGTAAAGTTAAACCCTGTCTTTGTTTTAGTGCGTGTAGCTACTGATATTGAACTGGTTAACGAATCAGAGGAATACAGCTCATTATACAAAATGTCCTTCTGGATGCATTTTCTTTCTTGCAAAATATTCTTTGTAGCATCTCCCCTCTATCCTTATATTTAGTTTGTCATGAGTTTTGGGAGTTTCTTCTCCCAAAACGCCAATAGATGCTACTGCATTCATAACGTTTTCCTGTTATGCGTATAATTTAAGAATTATTTTCCTTATCTTCTTCTTCTTCTTTGGCTCAACAACCGTTGTCGGTCAAGGCCTGCCTTTACCTCTTGTGGGTTTGGCTTTCAGTGACTAATTATTGATTTCCCACCATAGCAGGATAGTCAATCCTACGTATGGCGGCACGGTCTATTTGGGGCTTGAACCCATGATGGGCATGTTGTTAAGTCGTACGAGTTGCGAGTATTTTCCTTATATCCTTATATATAATCTGCAGTAGGACCAAAAGGTATTTGGTTCTGATTTGCTTTATTATATTTAATGATAAAGTTAGGTTAGAATAGAAATTTACATATTAGATAAGTACATGAGCTGAAACTAAGATACACAGGTTCGTAATTGAAATGAAAGTTGATCAAAAGCACGTAGAATATATTTTTGTAGAATACACGAAATACGCTACACTAGGCACCTATGGAGCCGCCTAGTTACGCATGTGTCTGTTTTTAGAAAAAGTTGATGTGAAAAAACTTCAATAAAATTCGCGTTCGCAAACTTTCGCAGAATATTTCTTCACAGATTGATAGTATATATATTACACTATGATGTGACATATATGAGACAACGCCACTCTACGCCACTTTTATAATGGCATCAAGTCAAAAGTTAAAATGATGAAAATTTTCAGGAGGTTTCTTCAGTTATTATCGTATATTTTTGCATAAAATTAACTTAGCTCAAAATTTTTCATGTGTTTATAAAGCTGACTAAATATCCTTTATAAAATGTCTAAACTTATCAAAATCGGTTCATATTTGAAAAAGTTACAAAGGTTCAAAGTTTTCCAAAAAAATTTCTGCGTTTTTTTAACAAATCTCGACTTTGAGAGGTGTTTTCTAGAGAACCAGAACAGATACAGAGCTCATATTTGGTATTTTTCTTAGTTTAACCCTTAGTATTAAAACCTATTATTTGGAATTGCGCTATTACAAAGTTGATTTTTTGAATTTCATCCCGGCAAATGCATTGGCTGCTTTTCCCCTGATACCATGTTGACTGTTGAACTATCAGATTATATGCTGATGCTTTGGAGTCACGTTGGTCAACATGGGACCAGAATTTCCAATGCAGTTCAGCGTGTGCAACATTTTTGTAACATAACTATGTACTATTTTAAAGTAATTAAAAAAATGCTTTTGTATTTTCAGATCTTTTAGTGGAGTTCATCGTTTCACATTTGCTGAAAAAGTTTCCTATAGAGCTTTATCTTTTATGCGTTGGAATAATACATCGCGTAATTATCTACCAAAAACGATGCCGCGTACGAATAGCATATCACTGGAAGGATTTATGGACGGCAATAATAAGTTTATTAAAATTTCTCATCTACCAAGAACAAAATCTCATGAAGAGATGTAATATATTTGATTTAGCATTACAGGTAAAAAATAACTACAAAAATAATGTTAAACTGAAAATAATTCATGTTTTAATGCTACTAATTCAAGTATTTGTACATTTTTAGGTTATTAATATTTTCAATCTTTTTATAACTTATGGGGACACGTTTCTTGCAACAACCAACAGCTATGATGAGCTTTATTACGAATTAAACCGCGAGGAAAAAGTGTTCTGTGAATTACATGCCATGGTTCTACGATATGCTTCAATGCAAGACTGCGAATACAAAGAAGATTCAATTCGTTTGTTAAATGCACTTTCCAACATACTAGCAATAATCAAACATTTTCAGATGAAAATCAAAGAATGGCTTGCCAGTCAAAGCTTATCAACACCTACTGAGCAGCAGATACTAGAGCAAATTCAAAAAAACTATGATCTGACACTGAAACTACAAGATAGTCTTGACCAATACGAAAGGTACAGCGAACGACCAAAGCATGTGATATTCTTTGCCAATCTAGTGAAGGAAGTCATGGCGGATACTAGAAAAACAGTTTACTATTTAGTAAAAGAAAGTAGCAAAGGAACTATTGTAGAATGTTTGCCTGGAGCTGTGAGTGTACCAAGTACTTCAGGGGATACAGAAGTTGGAATGATGCAATCCTCCAGTTGAAAATTATAGGCGACTGATTTACAATGCTTAGTGTTAAAAAGTTCAATAACATTTTACCTTACTTTATAAAAGTATGTACATAAAACATCTCGTTTTTCTATTGATGGCAATAAATAGGGAGGTATGTAGAATATCGCGGTACAGTCATGGTCTTTTGGACCATGATGATGGACTCGCTTTGCGAGCATCCACACGACGCCCACGGGCCTGTCCATGCCCGAATGCAGAGCCTATAGCATACGATTATATCTTCACCATTAACGTAAGAGGGATAGGCTTATACAGTAGGTGACCGCTATCTAAGAGGTAAACAAGCTTAAGTTAACGAACAACGTTCGCTAACTGGAGTAACGTTGCTATGGATTGATTGTTTTCATTGGTGTCAACTTGAATAAACATATCAATTTTTTTTTCATTTTTGTTGATATAAAGTGTAGTAATTCGTGTGATGGCATAAATTAGTAACAAACATAGGTAATACATCCTACATTTGTGTGAAAAATGTACATTTGCGATAAATTTCTTTTCGTGAGATTCCGGATGTTTCATGTTTTGACGTTTAAGAGTTTTTTAAAACTAAGAATCACTCCAGTTAGCGAACCTCCAGTTAAAAAGCACTCCAGTTAAAAAACATCCCGTTAGTGGTCACCTATTGTAAACGAACGTACCCGGAATGTATGCATGGATGCGGGTCGGGTGGATGCCGGAACGCAAGGGCGCAGACTTTTTCATGATTTTGTATTACTTCGGCCGTTTTGGACCTCATTTGTGGATGCTTGCATAAGATACACAGATTAATCAAAATATGTAGGTTCACATTCACTACTGTCACACTTAAAAAATCTTTTATTTTATCTAGGTGGCCGTCTCTGCCTCATAGCTTACAAAATCACGTTTTTTTTTTAATATTTCTGAAAAACTTCAAACACAGTGGTTTTTGCATTTATTATTTCTAAGACTCATGTGTAAGTTAAAAGTGTAAAATGGGCAAAAAGGAAAATTTGGCTTTTATTAAACATGTTTTAGTAAGTATAAAGTACTAGGGTATTATATCCCAAAATTCCGCTATAGCAGGATAATCAATCTTGGGCATCAAGGATTCAATCCATTCAAAATTTAAAACGGTTACAGACATCCCATTGAAGAAAAAATAATAAAAAATGATATAATTCTATTCAAGAGTGTTTTCTCTTAACCCATTCAGTGTTTTGGCACATTTCGCACATCATCTTTTGTGCAATGGTTTGCAGAATGGGCCAACATTACAGTGGAGCGCCGTTTATCCGGGCTTCTCGGGACTTGACTTCGCCCGGATAAGCGAATAACACGGATAATGGGTCAAATGATATATTTTATCACCAATTTCTGGTTATTTTTTGGAAATTTTTCTTATTTTTTGATAAAAAATAACCCAGTTTTCATTAACTTTATGTTTTTCAAAAGAGAATTTTTAAAATTTGACATGAATTATAGTGTTTTTGTTATGACAATGTGCTCTTATAATCGCTTTTTCAAATATCCTCCTCATAACCCAATGTCACTTTTGTATTGAACTGTCATTTCTCAACAGCACGGATAAAAGGTACCCGTGTAGACGGCGCTCCACTGTATTTTATTTTGTGTATTTTTTGCCATTATTTTATTATGGGTTTGTGCCAAGGTGGATTTAAAAATATCAGGTGGTGGACTCTAGTGCATTTTGACAATTCGTCACTTGACGTAAGGTCCCCAGGATTCAAACTTTGTTTACATTTATTAAATTTGTTCAAATAATTTATCTACTCCATTTTTTCGATTAAATATTCTTTAAAAATATATTTTGGACTTTGCGAGTTCTTATTAAACATAAGAACATGGATTAATGTGTGTTAGTTTGTTTTATTCCGTGAATTTATTCTATAATTCATTGTGTTTTCGACATTTTTGATGATAAAAACTAAGAAATCATTATTTTTTTCAATTTTCACATTGATTCCTTATTATCTACGAGCCGCATGGACAATTTACGTGAAATTAGAACTCTTACTCACATGATTTTAAATTTCTTGCATAAACAAATCATCCAATCTTTTGTTAATATATCTAATTTTTTCGATAAAATCATTAGACACACAAAAATGCACATAATAACAAAGAAATCTGTTCTTTTTGCTATGCTTTGTGTGTGGAAACCAATGGTTAACGGTTTTAAAATGACGTAAAGTCCCTCAACTATGGCGACCCCCCAAAAGCCCTTATCCACCACCTGATATTTTAATCCACCTTGGTTTGTGCATATTTTTGCATCGTGGAACTGTCAAAGGGTTTACGCACCCAGGAAACATAACACAACGATTTTGATATGAAACATCTAGCTCGGCGATGTCATACGGACGTCACACGAGGCGTAAACTCAAAAAGGTTACGCTTGATTTGTATGGGAGACCGTAAACTTCCTGTCAAAAGATTATAGGGTTGTATGGCTGAAATTCAGTTTACGCCAAAGTTTACGCTTCGTGTGACGTCCGTATCACACTCATTTAGGATCACGGGCCGAAATACAGATAAAGATATTCCCATGGGCGGCAGTCTAGCGGAAATGGGGAGGTTCCTCTGATTCAATATTCCAGTTAGAATCTGTAATAAATCCAATTTTTTATTATTTATTTATTTATTTATTTATTTCATATATATAACCGACGGACCATCGTGTCTAATTGGCAACCTTATACAGTCTGTTCCCGAGTTACGCGGTTTCTGCGTTCTCGGCGAATCCGCGTAACTCGAATATCCGCGTAAGTCGAATTTCACATTTTTTGAATAAAATACGATTCATTACTCAGAGTTTTTTAATTTAATTTAGTACTTTTATACACTTTATCATTTATTTGATATGATTTGTGCAAAAAATTCTAATATTTCTGGCTTTTAAGCAGTTTCAATTTGTAAGCCAAAATGAAATTTTTACCGAACTTGAAGCAAATTGTACTGATTTGACATATGGTCTGTCAAATTTAGAAAACCGCGTATCTCCGAATCCGCGTAAGTCGAGAACCGCGTAACCCGGGAACCGACTGTGATTAAATTAAGGAGCATATAAATAAACCTCTAGTTATAAGCAAACATTAAATGTGACGTAGACGCAATTTCTCCTTCAACGTGGAAGTAAACATACTAAAATCGAACAAATCTAACACTTCATTGAACTCGAGGGACATACGTATAATGGAGTGTCCCTGGCTATGGTTGTTGCGGGTACGCGGTACACGGAGATGGAAATTAGATCTAAGAATCCGACAGGGAGCGAACAAATTGATTCTAGCTAGTAATGCCGGGGAATCGATCTCTCCGTTAAGGAGCCGGAATATGAAAAGGCATTGGGCGTTTTTGCGTCGAGAGCAGAGTGGTTCAGGTCCGAGAAGCAGACACCGCTGATGGTAGGAGGGCCGAGCATGGTGGGATTGCCATGGAAGGAGTCGAACCGCGTACCTGGTGATTCTCCGTTGAATGGCTTCGAGGCGATTGATGTCACCAACGCCAAGCGGGCACCAGATCGGGCAGTAGTACTCCAGGCACGACCTTACGATGGCACAGAAGATCGACTTGACGCACATGGGATCGGTAAACTCGCTACAGGTCCGCGTAATTAGACCAAGTAGCCGATTTCTCTTCGCAACAACGCTATCAATGTGAGGGCGAAATGACATCTTCTGATCGAGTAGCACCCCCAGATCACGGATACATGTCGTGCGAACCAAAGCCGTGTTGAGCATAGTTTATGTAAACGTGATGGGGTAACGGGCTCTGCTGAATGATATACACTGACATTTATCAGCACACACTTGGAGCGCGTTTCTGCTGCACCAGCTGTCGAGATTCTCAAGGAACATTTGAAGGCGTACACAGTCACTGTCGTTTCTAACTGGAGCGAATATTTTTACGTCGTCGGCGTACATTAGGTGTTGGCCTGGCGGTAAAACAAAAGATAGGTCATTTATATAGATGAGGAAGAGTAGCGGTCCCAAATTACTCCCTTGAGGCACACCGGAGGAGCTGGTGAAGGAGTGAGAACGATGAGATCCTATGCTTATGTAGTACGAACGACCAGTTAAATAAGAACGCAGCCAGGTGATGTGCCAGTCGAGGAAACCGAGTTTTTTTAGCTTCGAGAGTAGAATATCATGAGAGATACTATCGAACGCAGCCCTGAAGTCGATATATACTGCATCAACTTGAGTACCACGATCCATGTGGTCGAAGCAGAAACCAACAAATTCAGCAAGATTTGTGGTGGAAGATCTCCTTGGGAGAAATCCATGCTGACTAGGGCTCATATAGTTTTGAACTGCTGTGAGTAGCGGATTGTATAGAATGAGCTCAAACACCTTTGCACAAGCGCATAGGGAAACAATGCCACGATAATTACTAGCATGAAGTCGACTGCCTTTCTTATGGATAGGAACCATTCGCGCGTGTTTTCAGGACGCAGGATACATGCCACGCATAAGGGAATCATTAAATATTTTGGCAAGAATGGGTGCGAGTGATTGACGGCAGTGCTTCAAAATGTATGCGGGAATATTGTCAGGTCCAGATGATGTAGATGGTTTTATATCGCTGAGTGTGCGCGCAACTAGTGCTTCGTCAATTGTGGGTAAAATAAAGTCGATAGCATCCGATGGAGTGTTGCGAGTGGCCTCAGCTAGTGTGTTAGGATTGTGAACAGGAAGGGTGAATGCATCAGCGAACTATTTGGCGATTGGCGAAAGTGTTGCAAATATCGGATGTATCGATACTATTTTCGCCATTTTAGCTCATTGACGGAGGGATACTTCTTATATTGCACCGTTTGTACCAGAAGCTCCAGAACCGTTTCGGCTTAGAAAACAGCTGCCTTTCAGTACGGCGAATGAAGGAGCGGTAGAGCACACGATTTTGTCGACGATAATTGTTCAGTGCATTGAAAAAAATTCTCCTATGCAGCGATGATCTCGTTCTACTGTAATCCGCGTAGGCTTTAGATTTTATTTTTTTTTCAACCGTCTTAAAGATGCATTAGACCAATCGGGGCCAGACTTTCGTTGAGCAACAGGAACGCAGAATCGCTGAGCGCATAAAAACGCTAAAGAAATCGGTGGCTTCGTCGATAGTGGCAAAGTTGGAGCAGTCAAAATTGCGGTCAAACGACACAATAAGAGAATTCATACGTTCAACATTCGTTTTGAAGAAATTTCTATTGACTGTACTGCGAGTGTGACTGTTGGTGGTGTGGGATAATTGTGCGGGATAATAAATCATCATATCCAATGAAGGATGATGAAAGTCCTCACTGAGAAGTGGAATACTACATTGTGTTACGTATGGGAGGGAGTTCTCTAGAGCCGAAGTACCATTCACAGAGTGCAGAGGTGTGATTGAGTCGCACAAAATATTGGTTGCGGCTAGGTTTGCGAAGACCAGATCCAATTGACGCCCAGATTGATTTGCAATACCGCTCAACTGAAATCCGCTACTATGCAACCCATCAACGAAATCGGTATTAGCCACGGAATTGCATAAAGGTGTATAATGCATGACAGAATAACATGGAGAGCATTTAGTGGCTTCTTATGTATTAGTCAGCTCTCATCTGATGTCAGGTTTATTGAAATCTCCGAAGACGTATAATAAATCGCTCTCTTTAATGCGGCTTGAAATTTCACGTACACTATCATGTAAAGCGTTCATCACTGCGGGGTCATTCACATGACTAGGCGGAATGTAAACAACGCCGATGTAAACAGAGACACCTGGCAGCAATGTTTTGATCCAAAGTTGTTCCAGTATGGTATTAGGCGATGCGATTTCACATGTCGGTATTGAAAAGGAACATGCAATTAAAACACCCCCACCGCGTGAGAGGGCACTGTTGGAAAGATTCCTATCGCACCTGTAGATATGATAATGATCGTCAGTGAGGAGCGAAGAAGATATGGACTGAGTAAGCCAAGTCTCAGTGAGGATGATAAAATCATATACAGATTCTGATAGCGCCAGGCGAAGATTTGTAGTTTTCGTTCGTAGACCACGTACATGTTGGTAGTAGATAGAGAGACTAGGATGAGCTGAGCGAGGTGCATCGCCGGATGCAATGCTAGATTGCTATTCGTCCGACGGGCCATCGTCAGCAGATTCATCGGTCCGTTTAGCGTTTCCGCGCTTCGGTCTTTTTTTAGGAGCGGTGACCTGGTAGGTGTGGTGGTAACAAGCATTCGCTCATTGTTTGGGCATTTTTGTTGTTTTTAGATCCTATATCTAGTGTGAGACTTGTGTTTATTTTTATTTGTGTTGTTAAGTCATTATTCTTGGCTGTATACATATTTTTTAGTATATGTAAGTCTTTACCCAAATAACCAAATCGGCCTTAACCCACTGTAAAGCCACTTCAAACCCACGGTGGTTAGTGGTGGTCTATTCAGTCGTTAACCCACCAAATTTTAGAACAATTGGAGCTGTCAGTTCTAACAAGATGTATTGACCTTGCCCACGCTTGCCCCACCTTTTCCAAACATGTTGACGAGAAAAAGATGCATCAAGTGCGGGCTAAGGTCAACATGCTGAACATGATTTTAACACATCGATTACTTCAACACATTCACTTACATCAGAGCATAGCTTCGGCAATATTATTGATATATAAACTGTGCACTGACCAGCGCAATGAAAGAGTCCATTTGCAAATAAACAAACACACGCATCCCCATCTTACACAAATATGTTTCACAACAAATGAACTTAAACACACAAGTTTTATTGCTTTCTTTGCACGATTAAACACATTTTGGGGTGATAAATGTTTAGCAAATTAATTACCCGTGTATAAAAACTTACTTTAACAACATTGAAGTGGCCGATTCTGATGCCGTGTGGTTTAACCCACCAAACTGACAGTTTCTTGGCTTTGTTCGATGCAACTGGATTTTTAGTACAGGAAATTGGTGGCGTTTTCGGTATCATGGTTATTTGGGTATCGTATGTTTGTTCTTGAAATGTTTTTTTTTTCTTTTTGTATTGTGTTCTGTGTTGTTTGTTTAATTGTTGTCTGATTGGTCTGGAGAATACTATATCTTTGGCTAGTTCTTTCCTTACGATAAAATGGCTTCTGATATGGAACGGAATTTCCGATGCTATGGCGTGTAAGGTGTTGAGTGGGGTAGTTTTTGTGCATCCTGTCGCCTTCCTTATTGCTTGGTTTATTAGGGTGTTAATGGTTTTTATGCTGTTTTTCCTGCTGTTTGATATGTATGGAGCTCCTGTTTCTAATATATTTCTAATTGTTGCCCGGTATATTTTTAGGCTGTTTTCTGGACCTAAGTTGATTTGTTTAGCGCTTATTATTTTTAAGAAATTTAATCTTGTTGTGGCTTTATTTCTTATGTGTTCGATGTGTTTTTCAAAGTTTAGTTTTTTGTCTATTATTGTGCCCAGGTATTTGTACGTATTTGTGTTTTCTATGTGTATGTTTTTTATGTTGAGCTGAATATTGTGAGTGTTATTTCCAAAAATCATGAATTTTGTTTTATTTATGTTTATGACTTGATTTAATTTTTCAATTTCCTGAGTGAAGGAGTTTAGACTTTTTTGTAAGTTATTTTTGAGTTCGTTTTCGTTTTTTCCACTGCTAAGGATTACAAAATCATCTGCATATTGGATTATGATATTTTCCTGGGTGTCGTTTATGATTGTGTGAATGTCTTTGGTGTAGATGTTAAAAAGTGATGGGGACATGACGTCTCCTTGAGGTAATCCGTCAGTCACTAACATGTTTTGTATTTTTTTGTTGCTTTCTATTTGTAGGTTTCTATTTCTAAGAAATGAGTATACCCATATGGTAATTTGTAGTGGTATGTTTACTGCTATCATTTTTTCAATTAGAATTTTTGTTGTTACTTTGTTGTATGCTTTTTCTAAGTCTATAAATATTGCACCGCAAATTCTGTCCTGTCTTTGGTTGTGTTTGATATGGTTGTTAAAAAGGTTTATACATTGGTTTATCGTTTTTTTTTTATTTCTGAAGCCCAGGGAGTTTTCAGGTAATATATTTTTGGTTTCTATGATTTTTTTTAATTTGAATAATACTGCAGAATTTAAATTTTTTATGAGGGTTGGTAATAATGCTATTGGTCTGCAATTATTGGGGTTGTTCACGTCTTTATTCGGTTTAGGTATTGCTATTATTTTAAACGGATTTTAAATCTTTGCTTATTTTTCCTTTTTTCCACTTGTTATTTCCATCTTGTATTATTTTCTCTAATACTTCTTCATTTATGTGTTTCAGCATTTGGTATGTAATTTTGTCGTTTCCAGGTGCCGTATTTTTTTCTGTTTAAGAATTTTTTCCCACAAACCTTTATTGATTAGTTCATTATCCATGGGAAAAGTTGGGTCTATATGTAGTCTAAATTTAGATTTTTTGTTTTTAGTAAAATTAAGGTTCATAAATATTTTTGCTTGTTTTTCTTCATTGTGTATCAAGTTTTATTCCTTATTTTGGAGGTTGTTGTTGCTTATTCTTCCCAGTAAATCCCATAATTCTTTAGTATTTGAGTTAGAGTTAATATTTGATTAAAAATTTGTCTGGCTTCATTTCTATCCTGTAGTGCCTGTCTTAGTGTACTGTTCCACCATGATTTTAAACGAAATTTTATTTATTGTTTGCTGTTTCTTCTCAGACTTTGTATGTTAGTTTGGATTATTTTTAAATTATCCATCGTCCGACGTTATCTGTCAAATCCCATATAAAAATTTAACAGACCGTCCGATAAAATCGCATGCGAAAAAGCGTTGCCACCGCCCTTAAGCAGCTCATTTTGGCACGCTAAAGATCGCTGCTCTAATTCGCCTTTTGCAGTAGATAAACAGCATCAAAGTTCTATGTGTGTGAGCGTTTCTACATACACCGAGACTGAAGGTGAGAGATGGCTGTGAGAAAATTGACAATCGGTTTCTCACGCCGGTGTGTGTAGAAGCTCTGAAAAGCGCTGAGATGAGACTTTTAAAATGATGTTGAAAAAATCCATTTTAATCGCTAAAATGAAGTCAAAAAAGTTTCTTTTATTGTTTAATAATATTTCTACGATTATTAGACGGCAAAAATACAAACTATGATTGATCAATCGCTATAAACTGCCAATTCAATTTTTTCTCAGCTCCATCGTTCTTTGCATGCCGAGGAGAATTCTCTCACCGAAAATGCTGTCAGTCGCTGTCAAAGCACGCTGTCAGTTATTTTCTCAGCTGCATTCTCGGTGTATGTAGAAACGCTCTGTCTTTCAAACAGCGCCTAAGGCAGCGCTCTAGCAGCAATCGAACACGACATCGAACATATATGGGATTTGACATGTTCGATTTGATAAACAACAAATCGAACATGTCAAATCCCATACATTTTTCATGTTCGATGTCTTGTTCGATTGCTGCTAGAGCGCCGGGTAAGCAGCTTCCTTATGCCACGATGTCAGGGATTATTTTTCTTTGTGTTTTATTTTCAAGCAAGCGTCATCGATGAAATAAACAACAAGATTTTTTTCGTCTAAACACATATGTATTGTTATGGAGGCATTTTAGGGCGAATTACGGAAAGTGAGCCAATCTGCGTATAAAGTTCGGCTCCGACTGGCTGGTCACTCAGCGAGCCGAGAGGCCACTCAGCACGATCGAAAGGACGATCGTGCTCTCTTCGAATAAGGCGTCCGAGCGGGACGGTCACACAAAAAGGGCTTAGGATTTATAAATTATATTATTGTATTGTTCTAAATAAGTACAAAATCTTTTTAGCCAAGCCCCGCAATATCACAAAATGTATATTTTGAAATCCTTTGTATTGATGAATTACACAATATTTTACACAATTTACTGATGATTCACAATCACTTCACTCAATATTCATTCTTCAATTAACGAATCTAAATTGTGCAGCAGCAATGAGATTATTGCCGGCGTCCGTCTTTGACACTTTGACAAGAGCCGTCTTGTACCGATGTCATGCATTAAAAAGTTATAAAGTTCCACTAAGTTCAGTACCCTTTCTTAACAAGCCTTCAAGTTCCTTCATGAACCCTACTCATAGTGCTAACCCAAATAGCCAGCTCGTACTTTATAGCTGATTTAGGGCTGTTTAACGAAAAATCGTTCCGATGTCGTACTTTGTGGCTGATTAAAAGATAGACGGTACTTTGCGGAACTATGGAGCTTTTTAACAGGCACATGGTACTCTTTGGAACTTTGCGGCTGATTAACACTATGTGTAGGGTTCATGATGGAACTTTAAGGCTTGTTTAGAACGTGTACCGAACTTGGTGGAACTTCATAGCTTTTTAATGCATGACATCGGTACAAGGTGGGTCTTGTCAAAGTGTCAAAGACAGACGCCGCCAATCATCTCATTGCTGCTGTACAAGTTAGATTAGTTCTTTGAAGAAGGGATTTTGAAGCAAGTGATTGTGATTGTACAGTAAATTGTGATACGTTTCGTGTAATTTATGAATATTAAGGATTGAAAAATAAACACATGTACACAAACAAAATAAATCCTTTTGTTTATTTCATCGATGACGCTTGCTTGAAAATAAAACACAAAGAAAAATAATCCCCGGCACCGTAGCTTAAGGAAGCTGCTTAGGCGCTATTTAGAAGGACCGCCTGGAACTTTGATGCTGTTTATCTACTGCAAAAGGCGAATTAGAGCAGCGATCTTTAGCGTGCCAAAATGAGCTGCTTAAGCAATTCTGGTTATTTGGGAATCAGCCGCAAATTTCCAAAGAGTATCATGTGCCTGTTAAAAAGCTCCATAGTTCCGGAAAGTACCGTCTATCTCTTAATCAGCCACAAAGTACGACATCGGAACGATTTTTCGTTAAACACCCCTAAATCAGCTATAGAGAACGAGCTGGCTATTTGGGATATGTGGGATTAGACAGATAACGTCGGACTTGCGATTTCGTCGTCCGACGTTATCTGTCAAATCGCATATAAAAATTTGACAGGCCGTCCGATAAAATCGCATGCGAAAAAGCGTTCCCAAGTGCCACAAATCCACTAAATGATCACTAAACGGCTTTTAAATGACTCAAGCTCTCTACCTAAATGGAATGTAGGAAGACTTCGTTTAGCAGACGGCAAACGATTCATGCATTTTAAAAATAGCAAAAAAAAGCTGGTGGCGCTACCTGTTGGTGGGATACCCCAACCAGTAGAGCTTCATCGCTTGGAGGAAAGCTTTCTCATTTCCTTTGTTCTGTATTGTTGTATGGTTTTGCATTGAAGTTTTGCATCGCTAGAACTAGAACGGCGATACGATTGTTTAAATACTTAACTCCAAAGGAAACCAGCAGCACTGAAGCAAGTGAGATTTGAGTAACGGTCGTTGGTGTTGATACCCACGTATCTGACCTCACGACCATTCATAAAGATTTTTGCTCAGAAAGTTAGAAGGCTATATAGGTCATGATAAGATGAAACTTGTCGAAACACGTTGCAAGAAAAGGATAGTAATATAATGATGAGTTGTCCCAAATAACCAAATCGTCCTTAACCCACTGTAAAACCACTTCAAACCCACGTGGGTTTGTGGTGGTCGATTCAGTCGTTAACCCACCAAATTTTAGAACAATCGGAGCTGCCAGTTCCGATCCGACGTATTTATCTTGCCCACCCTTAACCCACCTTTTCCAAAAATGCTTTGAGGAAAAGTTTGGTCAAGGGTTGGCTAATATGCTCAATATGCTGAACAGGATTTTAACTCTTCGATTGATTACATTCATTCACTTACATCACTGCACTTCAACTTCAGCAATATTATTAGTCTATAAACTATGCACTGACCAGCGAAATGGAGAGATCATTCGCAAGTAAACAAACACACATATACACATATTACACATGAATGTTTTACAACAAACCAACCTAAACACACACGTTTAATTGTTTCCTTTGCACAATTAAATCACATTTTAACACAGGTGCGCGTTTAAAATGTGATTGGTGGAAAGGAAATTGGTGGCGTTTTCGGTATCTTGGTTATATGGGGTAATACGCCATCTATTGATCAAACCAATGAAGCTGTGGAGCTTTCATTTTTTTTCTACGGATATTTAATTTTCCAGTCGTTTAAGCTTAATCGGTGGCGCTTGGGTTGCCACCGCCCTAAGACCGTAATGCATAATCGTTCAAATGGACATAGACTGACAACGTCGCGCGCGACAAAAAATAGTTCAAAATTTCACTTCGCGTAGATCAAAGTAGCTCATTTTGCCCAATCAACCTACATGCTTTTTGTTTAAAAACATAAAAAAAAGTTAAAATGTGTTCAAATTTATTGGTAATATGATTTCTCGGTCAGTATTTTGAAAAAATCTGTGATTGTCGGTAGAAAAAAAAAGAAAAATAGGTTGTTGTAGGAAGCTCATCTGTGGATCGGTAGGCATATGAAAAATCGATGGGAATCGTTATTTCTGGTCACCCTGGTAATTTGACTCTCATAGTTTTTGAGACAGTGTAAACCGTGTCTGGAAGTCTGTCAAAATTTACGATTGATCCAGTTATGTTTCAATAGGTAACTACATTCACAAATCCAAGCTGTGTGCGTGTGTGCGGTATGATATGGTCTTGTGACCAGAGTAATCTGAAATTTTGCTACTCGTGAGTGTTATTTGCGTGTGTATAGTTCGCTTTTATAAATAAAGTTTTTAATATTTTTTCGAGAGAAATCGCAGTTCGCACGATGTCATCCAAGGATAGGATTCCTATTTTCCCATCTCGCGGGTAGATATGTTTAGCCTTAGAAGAAAATATTCTCGGCTGAAATAATTTTCTTAATACTATTTTATATTTCTATTCGCTTGCAGCGCGCAAATGCAAATGAAAGCTCGTCTTGCTGGCGCCCACAAGGGCCACGGACTGCTAAAAAAAAAGGCTGATGCTCTACAGATGCGTTTCCGAATGATTTTAAGCAAGATAATCGAGGTAATATGCATTTTTATTCATACTCTGTACAGAACTTCTGATCAATCGTTTTCGACTACTTTGCATACTTAACAGACTAAAACACTTATGGGTGAAGTTATGAAAGAAGCCGCTTTCTCTCTGGCAGAAGCAAAATTTGCCTCCGGCGATTTTAACCAGGTTGTTCTGCAGAATGTTACCAAAGCGCAAATTAAGATACGAACTAAGAAGGATAACGTTGCTGGAGTAACTCTACCAGTTTTTGAATCCTACCAAGATGGCTCGGACACATACGAATTAACTGGATTAGCAAAGGGTGGCCAACAACTTCAGAAATTAAAAAAGAATTACCAGAGTGCTGTAAAATTGTTGGTAGAACTGGCATCGCTTCAAACATCTTTCGTTACTTTAGATGAGGTGATTAAAATCACTAATCGCCGAGTAAATGCTATTGAACATGGTATGATGTGATGGAAATTTTTGTTTGTAGCTTAAATGACAAAATATGCCGTTTTACTTGATTACAGTGATTATTCCAAGAATTGATCGTACTTTGGCATACATCATCTCCGAGCTAGATGAATTGGAACGTGAGGAATTTTACCGTCTGAAGAAAATTCAGGTACGTATAGTTGATCTGCCTGAAGTTATTTTTACTTTACAATTTCACTAAATTTCCGGTTTTTGTTATATCATCACATTAGGACAAAAAACGTATTGCGAAGAAAAAAGCCGAGGAGAAGAGAGCAGCACTGTTACAAGAAGGTATAGATGTGCGCAGTCAAGCCAATATTCTTGACGAAGGCGATGATGATATCCTGTTTTAGAACAATTACATCGCCATTCCAGAATCAATATGATTTCGACTACAAGCCTTTTAAAGTTGATTACGAACTGCTGGTTAATTTAAAAAAAAAATATTGGTGCAAATCCCTTTGGAGTTATAATATGTTTCCAATATCTATCTAGATATGTTTTTTCTGCATGCGTTTGCGATTGTATTGCTGACGGTAGGGATTTAATCAATGGATTGCGATTGAGAAGTGGGACATAATAAATGCGCAAGATTCAACCTAGTAACACCTATGCTTCCACAACTCGATAATCGTTCAATTGCACACGTTTTAGTCTTAAATACAAATGATGAAATGGATGTGATTAATAGTGGCGTACTTTTATTATTTTATCAAACAGACATCGTACATACGATGGTTGGTATTCGAAATCGGGCACTATTTCCGAATTCGCAACCGAGGCCGGTTGCTCTTTCTGCTTTGTGATGCATCTACAGTGAACTCCCTCAAATTTGGGACCTCTCCAATTTGAAAACCCCCTCTTATTTGAACATTACAGGGTTTTACAAGCTATTTTGCAATGTGTGCTGCATAATTTGTCGAGCACGAAATTTACTTTGACTCCTAGTGCGTAGGGGAAAGCGGGGCAAAATGGGAACCCTCGATATAAGCATTATTTAACTACAAAGATTCTTTTCAATGTTCAAAATGTTTTCATTAGAGTGTTCTATGAACGCCATGTAAGTTTCATAACCCTTACATAACAATTAACCAGGAAAAATGCAAAATAAGATTTAGTAGCACATTGATGTAATTTTTGCCACTTCGAAAATAAGCTTAAACCATTGTCACAAAGATGCGTTGAAGTTTTTCATGATATATTTTTAAAGATATGATATTTCTTTACAATTTGTTTGAAGCAATCAAGGCGATTGAATTCGTATTTTTGCTAATATAACAAAAAATACAAAAATGCTACAAGTGGGGCAAAATGGGCAGTTACTCTTGGGCAAGGACCGTAAAGATATCAGGTCAAGTTATAAGCCCGTTTTGACAGCTAGGTGGAAGAAGAATCGACGAAGAAAACTGACAGTTAGTTTTCCGCGTTTGGCGAACGCTTCAAGTTCTCGAAGGAAAATTTCCATTTTAAATCACGGGCAGTGTTCTAATAAACTAAAATATTCACCCAAATTGATCTCCACCAAATATTAACCATGCAAAACGTAAACAATCCATCAATACATATACAAGCGGAAAACCATCTGTCAAAATCGGAGCCCAGGGGGGGGATCGCCAAAACCGCTATAACTACACCTCATTATACATTCCACCTTGGAACTTTTGTCAACTTTTTTTTCCTGGCTGCTCCAGGTCCAAGGTGGAATGTATAATGAGGTGTAGTTATAGCGGTTTTGGCGATCCCCCCCCTGGGCTCCGATTTTGACAGATGGTTTTCCGCTTGTATATGTATTGATGGATTGTTTACGTTTTGCATGGTTAATATTTGGTGGAGATCAATTTGGGTGAATATTTTAGTTTATTAGAACACTGCCCGTGATTTAAAATGGAAATTTTCCTTCGAGAACTTGAAGCGTTCGCCAAACGCGGAAAACTAACTGTCAGTTTTCTTCGTCGATTCTTCTTCCACCTAGCTGTCAAAACGGGCTTATAACTTGACCTGATATCTTTACGGTCCTTGTCCAGGTCACAAAATTTTGACAAAAGCTCAAAAAAGTGACAAAAGTTCAAAGCGAAAGGCCACGGGAGTGACAAAATGCTGACAAATTTTTCAAAATGTGAGCTTTTGTCACTTTTTTGAGCTTTTGTCAAAATTTTGTGACCTGGAGCAGCCAGGAAAAAAAGTTGACAAAAGTTGACAAAATTTGACGTTCGTGAAAAAGCGTAAACAAACAGCTATTTGGCGCAGTTGTGACCCATTGTTATGATAATAATGCTAAAATGCATGATTCTAATTGATTTATGTACCTAGTTAGTGCTTCTTAAACAAAATATCGATGATATTCAGATGTTGGAGCTTTTTGTCGCTCTTGTGTATGTTTTTGGTGCGGCCACGAGAAAAGCTCTTTTTTGCAGTTGACAAGCAATTTTGACAAAGTTGAAAAAAAATTCAACATTTTTTCAGCTCCGTGGCCACGTGCTAAATAATGATAACAGACATAGCTTCAAAAGATGCGATTTTGTAGATTTAAACGTGTAAAAACTGTTCTAATTTTGATAACATATATTTGAAAGAATGTTAAGGGCTTTCCTGGCCAGCAAAACAAAAGATAGAACGAAAATACAATTCACGAAACGTGCGCAAAAGCATAGACCTTTACCTAAGCGCAGTTGTTGTGGCCCATATTGCCCCAGTGTCTTGACGTTTCGCAGTTTGTTTCCATATGCCCATTTTGCCCCATGGCCAAGGTGGATTAAAAATATCAGTTGGTGGATAAGGGCCAGTGGGGAGTCACCATAGTTGAGGGACTTTGCGTCATTTTAAAAACCGTTAACCATTGGTTTCCACACACAAAGCTTAGCAAATAGAACAGATTTCTTTGTTATTATGTGCATTTTTGTGTGTCTATTGATTTTATCGAAAAAATGAGGTATATTAACAAAAGATTGGATGATTTGTTTATGCACGAAATTTAAAATCATGTGAGTAAGAGTTCTAATCTCACGTAAATTGCCCATGCGGCTCGTAGATAATGAGGAATTAATGTGAAAATTGAAAAAAATAATGATTCCTTAATTTTTATCATCAAAAATGTCGAAAACATAATGATTTATAGAATAAATTCACGAAATAAAACAAAATTACACACTTTAATCCATGTTTTAATGCTTAATAAGAACTCGCAAAGTCCAAAATATATGTTTAAAGAATATTTAATCGAAAAAATGGGGTAGGGTAACTGTACCAGTTTTCGGCAGGCTAGTGCAGCAGTTTCACAAAAATTGCTCACACATCAATATTTTTCACTATTTTTCTTGAAAGTGTTGTTATTCTGGTTGATAAACTATCATAGTATGTTACAATATTTTTTATTTGCCGGTTCAAAGCCCTTTTTCATAAATATTCGTGAAAATGCAAACATTGATTTTGCTCCTATTTTCGGCAGTTTGTTCCTATTTTCGGCAGGCTGTGTTCCTATTTTCGGCAGCGCAAATACGGGTCAGAAAAAGTTTTTATCAATGTTAATATGTACAAAAAAATGTTTAAAGCAATTTAACACTCTTACTTTCCTAAGATTGGTGTTAAAAAGCACTTTAATTATTAATTGTATGTTGCTTATTTTGGTCCGTTTTGACAGCCATTTTGATGCGACGTTTAAACAGAGCAGCCATTGACAGTTTGATGGTTATAGCGTACGGTGCGAACTGGCTTACAAATATTTATTTTTCTCTTAAGTTAGCGCATTGTTTGTAGTAAAATTGGTGATATTTGGTACAAGAAAGGTCATATTATGTGTCGACATACGCATTGTAGTGTTCTGATCAATTTTAAAAGGAATATTCAGCCAAATTCAAAGTGTGTTATTGTTCCGAGTTTCGGCAGGAGCCCACAACATTGAGCTGTCAAAAATGAACATTTACTGTGTACCTATTTTCGGCAGCATTTAAAGTGAAAAATAACCTGTTTATCGTGATTTTAAAATTCCGAACAAGTTAGAATAAATTAAATAAGCATAAAATCTTTAATATACACCACTTTTTCATTGTTTTACTGTTCTGATTCTCTTAATCACAAAACCTGCCGAACGATTGGCTGACAGCAAAGCTGCCGAAAAAAAGCACAATTTATTTGATATTTTGGAAAATACGTAATGAAATGGTGTGAAACTTCGTATGTGAATATCAAATAAGTACATCTTCACTACAAAATTGTATTTTGTGAAATTTTTTACCGCATTTGTGCAGAATTTCACGTTTTTAGCTACCCTGCCGAAAATAGGTACACTGCCGAAAACTGGTACAGTTACCCTAGATAAATTATATAAACAAATTTAAAAAATGTAAACAAAGTTTGAATCCTGGTGACCTTACGTCAAGTGACGAATTGTCAAAATGCACTACCCAGTCACACTGCTTCTAAACGACCAACTTTTGTACCGCGACAAATTTTCTGCGAGCTCTTTGTTCTAAAACAACATCTCAGTTTTAGAACAAAATCAGAGGTAACCGTGATTGTCGCGGGTTTGTGAAATTTTCACAGAAAGGCAACGCTCGCGTTTCGCGACATTACGATCAAAGTAAGCCATACATTCGTGCTAAAACAAGGACGGTTTGACCGATAGAAAGTGTCGCCAAAAATTGTCGCGGAAGATTTTTTGGGTCGTCTAGAAGCAGTGTCAGACAAATCGGACTTAATGTACCCCTATCTTACCGCTAAATTACCGGTAATTTAAGAGTAATTTAATGGTAAATTAACAGTCATTAATTTACCCATTCGAGCAGTTTTGACAGATCCTATTCCTTCCTCTATTTTATTTTTATTTTTGTCGGCCAAATTGTTAATAAATAACGCGAAATGTATTACATTACAGTTGAATGCATTTATTCAATCATTGTCCTTAACTTATACAAACGATTACAATGTATTTTTTTAAGCAAACTCGACTTGAACAGCCGCTTCACCCGGAGAAGGTGGTGCACAAATCGCACTAATAAATGCAATTTCTCGGCTGTTTTTTACATTTTACAGTTTTTTTAAGGGTACCCAGTCAGACAGCCTTCTGTTAATTTACCCATTCGAGCAGTTTTGTGTCTGTCATAACAGTAATTTAAGAGCAATTTAGCGGTACGAAGTGTTGTCGTTTGTTGTCAGTAAAAAGATATAAATTAGAACAAAAAGAATATTGTTTTAATGATATTTTAGTGAAAGAAGACGTCGGCGGTGTGTTTAAAATTGTAAAATGTAAAAAAAACAGCCGAGAAATAGTGTTTATTAGTGCTATTTGTGCACCACCTTCTCCGGGTGAAGCGGCTGTTCAAGTCGAGTTTGCTATAAAAAATTCATTGTAATCGTTTGTAAAAGTTAAGGAAAATGATTGAATATAACCATTAAACTGTAATATAATACATTTCGTGTTATTTATTAACAATTTAGCCGAAAAAAATAAAAACAAAATAGAGGAAGGAATAGGATCTGTCAAAACTGCTCGAATGGGTAAATTAATGACTGTTAATTTACCATTAAATTACTCTTAAATTACCGGTAATTTAGCGGTAAGATAGGGGTAAATTAAATCCGATTTGTCTGACTGGGTACCCAGTCAGACAGCCTTCTGTTAATTTACCCATTCGAGCAATTTCGTGTCTCTCATAACAGTAATTTTAGAGCAATGTTGTCGAAGTGTTGTCGTTTGTTGTCAGTGAAAGGATGTAAATTAGAACAAAAAGAGTATTGTTTTAATGATCTTTTAGTGGAAGAAGACATCGGCGGCGTGTTTAAAACTGTTAAATGTAAAAAACAGCCGAGAAATTGCATTTATTAGTGCTATTTGTGCACCACCTTCTCCGGGTGAAGCGGCTGTTCAAGTCGAGTTTGCTTAAAAAATACATTATAATCGTTTGTATAAGTTAAGGACAATGATTGAATAAAAGCATTCAACTGTAGTATAATACATTTCGTGTTATTTATTAACAATTTGGACGACAAAAATAAAAATAAAATAGAGGAAGGAATAGGATCTGTCAAAACTGCTCGAATGGGTAAATTAACGGCCCGCTGCGCAAAGCGACGGAAGAAATCATGGCGTTCTGAGAATTTTATCATGCCTTCCTTTTCTCTCCAACGGCAAATTTGTCGAGCAGCTCGTCGAGCTACCCATCCCTGGCTCCGCCTCATACCCCTCGCCTGAGCGCGCTGTCGAAGGTTTGGATGTGTTGGTGCGTCAGACGGCCAATCGCTGTCAGCCGTCGTCCGTGCTTTTTCCCTCCATAGCGCTATCTCTTTCTCGCGTGTGGACAAAGCTCATGAGTTGCTGTGGCGCTTAAAAAACCGTTTATACACTTTGCGGCGATGAAGTTGCATTTTTACAAATCAAACCAAAAAAGCGCAAAGAGTTTAATCGATGCAATATAAAAATGACTAAGGAATCGCTAGTTTACGCAGGAGGGTTTGCTGTGCAACGCGCAGAACCCTAATTCGCTCTAACACGTTTCTAATACTAAGCTTTTGCTTTCGTCTGTTGTGGATTACATAGATATGCTAAGCATCCTGCGCATGATTGTGAGTGTGCGTGTGTATGCAAAACTGTCGCCAAATGTAATTTCTTCCGGAATGTTATGATCCATCGGTCAAAGAAAGGAAGAAAGGAAGGTGTTCATGAAAGGCGGAAAGACGAATTGAGGCCCCTGAGGAGGGGGTACTGACACACAGCTGTTTGAACAGTATACTTAATTTGCCAACAGATGGGGGGGGGGGGGGGTGTCCATAGAACCCCTACGATCATCGGTCACAAGCCCTAAAATTGTTGTCGCCATGGGGGGAGGGGAGGTGCAAATGGTTCTCCAGCCACGGAGCCCTAATGACCATCTTTCCCGGGGCCCTTGTCGCTAATAATCTGTCCACTTGTAGACATACGGCATACTACAGCCTAGAAATCTTCGGCGACCGCCTAGTCCGCCTACCGTTAGGTCCGCCGCTAGTTCATGACGGTGTTTTTTTTTTACTGTGGAGGTGCATCCTTCCCCCTGCCTGCAGCGTATGCATCGAGCAGGAGACAGTGTGGCAGTATGCAAGTTGCACGCTGGATAGAAATGGGCCCGCGACACCGCCATCATTCCGCACATCTGTATGCCCGTCGTGGGTTCTAACCGCGTATGAACCGTTCTTCGTAGCAAGAACTGACTATCCGGCTACGTGGTACTCAAGTCCTGAAAAGGCCGGCATGACCGCGTAGGCCATTACGCCGATAATAATACTAATAATAATAAGAAGAAGAACTTAGCATAGCAGTCCACACTCGGGGAAGGTTTTTGTTTTGACTTTGGTGCTGCCGGGTCTACTGCTGTGGCGCGACAAATGCACGGAATGCACTCGACCAAAACATGAACCTACCGATCCGAACCCATTCCAAGGCATTTCCGGTCAATCGCCGTCATGATAACTACTCCAAACCAACAAGCCACCAGATTCTGGACGGACAGGTGCAGCACCATAAGCGCACCGTAATAAACAAATCCAGAATCCTCTTTTGTATGGATTCAATTCAAAATGTTGTTTCCACTTGCGTCCGCTAGCTGAATTAGAAATAAATGTGCAACAAATCACACGCACGTTTGCTTAAATCATGTGTCTTTTTAATACCCCCAACAGCAGAGCCGATCGCAAAGATGCCAATGCCAATGGTTGTGTTGTCTCTCAGGTAGCGAGATCGAAAATGCGTGGTATTTTGTAGCCGCAGCGGATGAAAATGTACGCATCAGAATCAAATAGTTTTGGGGTTTCCAAACGCACGCACACACACAAACACACAAACACGCGCGCGCAAACTCACACACACACACACACACACACACACACACACACACACACACACGCGCGCGCGCACACATGCATGAACGCGCGCACGCCAGCACGCACGCACGCACACACACACGCACGTACGCGCGCCCGCGAGCATGAAAGCGCGCACGCCAGCACGCACCCACGAAAGCGCGCTCGCGAGCACGCACCCCCGAAGCCGCGCAAGCACGCACCCCCGAAGTCGCGCAAGCACGCCCCAACCAGCAAAACCGAAGCTATAGGAAAACTTTCCTGTGTGCCAAAGCGAGAGAGCATGTCTTCTTTCTCTAGATTTTGGACGGCACAACGCCGATCGTGTGGCCAATGAACGAAAAACGGGAGAAGGGGAAACCGATATCCTTCGAGTGACACACACGCATGCATCTGCATGCGTATTCCGCTGAACCGAGACTACACATCTCTCTCGATCTCCCATGATTTTTCTGCTATCGCGCTCATCCGGGTGTTAGGCATCCTCAGTCTGTCCAGAACTTTCACTGTGGAAGGATGTGTTGGAGTGATGTGTGATTTCTTGTGCCCCGTACTTTGATCGTTTACGTTTTGTGCCGTGTTCCTTCTTCTTCAATTATGGAATGAATTATCCTTGTAAATTTCTAAGGTAAGTTTCTTATCCTCGTGTGTGCTTCAATGGATACATTCAACTAACACTTGTCGTTTAAAAAGTTACAGTGCACGCGCATGTTAATCGACGGTTGCCAACATCCCGCAAAACGATCGACGGAAGGAAAACGGTGTCCGGTTTTAAAATATTAAGGTAAGCGTTTCTATAATCCTATGTGCAAAATATTGTTTAGTTTGTTATAAAAAAACATGGATTAATTATTGGTTAATTTTCATCAACAGATTTCATTACAGCTCTTTCGTAGAAGAGCGCACTTCAAGGACGCCTAGGATACGGCTAAACATGCGCAGCACCAGTCCGTGACGTCATTTCCAGACAGGCGCCGGCTGAACACGCGCAGCACCAGTCGAGGATATCCTAGCGCAGAGGGTAGAAGGAAGAACGAGAGGAAGGGTAACAGAAAGCAACCGCAGCATTTGGAAGGGGTGAAGCATCCTGCCGTATACAGAGTGTGAGTGTGCCAAAACGCATGTGGAAAGAGTAACACCAATAAATAGCATGCGAAAGTGTGCATAAAGCAAAAAGAAAAAGCGTCACTACTACAACCAGCAATCCGAAAATATAAGGGGAGGGATAAATACAAATGTATGCGTAAGCAGGACCAGCAATCCAAGCATTTGAATGTGTGCGTCGGTTTGTGCCGTGCTGAAAGTTTTTACTTTAGCTGCTGCTAGTGTAAAAACTTAAGGAAAGCTTAAAGTAAAAATTTTTTACACGGGGCGCCTTCGGAAATTGTTGGCTGGGGCACTCCCCCTCCCCCCACTAGACCACCCCCCCCCCCTCCACGCATGATCGATTACGGCTACCTTATCGGTAGAACGGTTGGTTCAGCTTTCTTGTAGCATCCTCATCCCTAGCGCCGGGCGGGGTGGGGGATCGCGACATGATAGAATGAATGGTCACTTTCCCCGCGCTGTGTGTGTGTGTGACGAGACCCAAAAACTCGAGACGGATTTCAGCACATTAAAAAAAAAATTTCATTGCCACTATACACTGTGCTACATGATGCTTAGAAGGTCGTTGAAGCATCAAACATGTTCAAATTAAAAAATATTAGATTAGTGTTAGACGTTCTCCTACGCTTGTTTTAAATAGGCTTCTTCACCCTCAACTGGCAGGGGCATCGAATGGTCTCATCAGCAGCGGCACGAAATAAAATAAACCATCAATACACCGATAACACTTTGAATCCCAATCCAGCTTCTCCCGCAGCGTCTCAAGGTCACACACAAATTAATAAATGCTAACACCCACCAATAACAATACACAATCGCAATGCACATATGAGTATCAACGCATACACCGCAACAGCCAATCAGCTGGCGGCGGAAGAAGGCACGGGCAGAAGAAGCGCAAGTAAGGCTGGGCAGGGTGAGGGAGGGAGAAGAAGCGGATGAGAAAATGGGCGCCAATTTTTTAAATTTTTTTGACCGTTTTTTTTGCTCCGCCGCCATAAATCCCGCTGCGCAAATTCGAGCAGTTTCCAGCGCAGAAAATGCACCAAAATCTGCGCTGGCCAGCGCAGATTTGGCCTGGTCTCCCGCGCTGTTTTTCAGCGATTTCTGCGCTGGGTCGCGCAGTTCGGGCAGTTCGGACAGTTCGGACAGTTCGGGCGGCGGCGGAGCAAAAAAAAAAAAAACGGTCAAAAAAATTTAAAAAAATTGGCGCCCATTTTTTCGTCCGCTTCTTCTCCCTCCCTCGCCCTGCCTTGCCTTACTTGCGCTTCTGCCCGTGCCTTCCGCCGCCAGCTGATTGGGTGTTTGTGGTGTATGCGTTGATTCATATATGTGCATTGCGGTTGTGTATTGTTATTGGTGGGTGTTAGCATTTATTAATTTGTGTGTGACCTTGAGACGCTGTGGGAGAAGTTGGATTGGGATTCAGAGTGTTATCGGTGTATTGATGGTTTATTTTATTTCGTGCCGCTGCTGATGAGACCATTCGATGCCCCTGCCAGTTGAGGGTGAAGAAGCCTATTTAAAACAAGCGTAGGAGAACGTCTAACACTAATCTAATATTTTTTAATTTGAACATGTTTGATGCTTCAACGACCTTCTATGCATCATGTAGCACAGTGTATAGTGGTTATATTTTTTTTTTAATTTGCCGAAATCTGTTTCGAGTTTTTGGGTCTCGACACACACACGCACGCACACAGCGCGGGGAAAGTGACCGTTCACTCTATCATGCCGCGATCCCCCACCCCGTCCGGCGCTAGGGATGAGGATGCGCTATATGATAGCTGATGTTAGCGGATGGGGAGGGGGGTTTGGTGGGGGGTGCGTGCTTGCGTGCGCGCTTTCGTAGGTGCGTTCTCGCGTGCGCGCGTTCGTAGGTGCCTTATCGCGTGCGCGCGCGCGCGTTTGTTTGTGTGTGTGTGTGTGTGAGTTTGCGCGCGTGTTTGTATGTGTGCGTGCGTTTGGAAACCCCAGAACTATTTGATTCTGATGGGTACATTTTCATCCGCTGCGGCTACAAAGTCCATGCATTTTCGATCTCGCTACTTGAGAGACAACACAACCATTGGCATTGGCATCTTTGCGATCGGCTCTGCTGTTGGGGGTGTTAAAAAGGCACACGATCGAAGCGAACGTGCATGTGATATGTAGCACATTTATTTCCAATTCAGCTAGCGGACGCAAGTGGAAACAACATTTTGAATTGAATCCATACAAAAGAGGATCCTGGATTTGTTTATTACGGTGCGCGTATGGTGCTGCACCTGTCCGTCCAGAATCTGGTGGCTTATTGGTTTGGAGTAGTTATCATGACGGCGATTGACCGGCAATGCCTTGGAATGGGTTCGGATCGGTAGGCTCATGTTTTGGTCGAGTGCATTCCGTGCATTTGTCGCGCCACAGCAGTAGACCCGGCAGCACCAAAGTCAAAACAAAAACCTTCCCCGAGTGTGGACTGCTATGCTAAGTTCTTATTAGTATTATTATTATTATTATTGGGGTAATAACCAACGCGATCATGCCGGCCTTT
This sequence comes from Anopheles gambiae, assembly GCF_943734735.2. NCBI lineage: Eukaryota > Metazoa > Arthropoda > Insecta > Diptera > Culicidae > Anopheles > Anopheles gambiae. The sequence goes on from NC_064602.1 coordinate 53,595,716, forward strand.
TCAAGTCTTGAGTAGCACGTAGCCGGATAGTCAGCCCTTGCTACGGCGGACGGTTCATACGCGGTTAGAACCCATGACGGACATGCTGTTAAGATGTGAGATGACGGTGCGGGCAACTTGCATACTGCCACACTGTCTTCTGCCCGGTGCATACGCATACGCGGGGGATGAACCTCCACAAAAACACCGTCATGAACCACCGGCAGATCTAACGGTAGGTGGACTAGGCGGTCGCCGATGATCTCTAGGCTGTAGTATGCCGTATGTCTACAAGTGGACAGAGTATTAGCGATAAGGGCCCCCGGAAAGATGGTCGTTGGGGCTCCGTGGCTGGAGAACCATTTGCACCTCCCCTTCCCCCATGGCTACTACAATTTTAGGGCCTGTGACCGATGATCGTAGGGGTCCCATGGGCACCCCCCTCCCCCCCCCCCCATCTGCCGGCAATTTAAGTATACCGTTCAATCTTCCAACAGCTGTGTGTCAGTACCCCCTCCTCAGGGGCCTCAATTCGTCTTTCCGCCTTTCATGAACAAAAGAAAGGAAGGCTTGACCGATGGATCATAACATTCCGGAAGAAATTACATTTGGCGACAGTTTTGCATACACACGCACACTCATAATCATGCGCAGGATGCTTAGCATATCTATGTAATCCACAACAGACGAAAGCAAAAGCTTAGTGTTAGAAACGTGTTAGAGCGAATTAGGGTTCTGCGCGTTACACAGCAAACCCTCCATCGTGCGCTAGCGATTCCGTAGTCATTTTTACGTGGCAGCGTTTGAACTCATTGCGCTTTTTTGGTTTGATTTGTGAAAATGCAACTTCATCGCCGCAATGTTTGTTAACGGCATTTTTAGGCGCCACAACAGCTCGCGAGCATTGTCCACACGCGCGAAAGAGATAGCGCTATGGAGGGAAAAAGCACGGACGATGGCTGACAGCGATTGGCCGTCTGACGCACCAACACATTCAAACCTTCGGCAGCGCGCTCAGGCGAGGGGTATGAGGCGGAGCCAGGGACGGGCAGCTCGACGAGCTGCTCGACAAATTTGCCGTTGGAGAGAAAAAGAGGACATGATAAAATTCTCAGAACTCCATGATTTCTTCCGTCGCTTTGCGCAGCGGGTGGGTAGAGTCCACCGCCTGATATTTTTAAATCCACCTTGGTCCGGTTCCGAGCTGCCCGGATAATCGACGTTCTACTGTAGTTACCAAATTTCCAGTGTCGTGACAATTTCTATTTCCACACCATGTTTCCTCCTATAGACGCATCTACAGTTGATTTGCATCTGAGCGAATAAATCGCTGGTTGTCTTCCAAAAATACGTTGTAGTTCACTCTACCGACTCGTTTGACTATTGATGCCGGTTTCCACTCCCAGGAACTATTGCGGTGGACTTGTGCATAAACCGCTTCTCCAAGAACGAAGAGTTTTCTACCGAAGAATTTTCTGAAGGTAGTAGTCATGACTGAACTGTTTGAATAGGCCGCTGAAACATCAATTCAGCTGGAGATTCTTCTGGTTTAGGTGTGGCTCGATAAACTTGCAAAAAGTCTGCAATGCTTCATTTAAAATCTCTCCTCCTGCTCGATTTTTTCGCAATGTACGCTTTAGTGTGTTCACGAAACGTTCTTGCAAACCGTTTGACTGCGGATGGTATGGTGCAGTACGAATGTGACAAATACCCAACTGTTTGCAAAATGCTTGGAATTCAAGGCTGGTGAACTGCGTACCATTATTAAAGACTTTAGTTTCTGGAACACCAAACGTTGCAAATGATTGTGTTAAAAAAACTTGATAGTTGTCTTTGCTGTTGTAGTTTTGGTTGCATATACTTCTGGCCATTTTGTGTATGGACCAACTATAACCAAAAAATACACGTCATCTACAGGACCGGCATAGTCCACGTGTACACGTGACCTTGGCTTTTCCGGCATAGGCCAAGATTCAGGTGTTTTTGTTTGATTGGTTCTTTGCCAGCAGTGCAACATGAAGTACAACGCCGGACAAAGTTTTCAATATCGACATCTATTCCCGACCAGAAGACGAAACAGCGAGAAATGGATTTCATTCGCACCATTCCATGACCGAATGACTGCGATGGAATTGTTGCAGTATCTTTTTCCTGTAAATGTTTGGAACAACAACTCTGTTCTGGAATGATATGTCCGAACTACTCGGACTGTCCCAAATAGCCAAATCATGATAACAGACTCATATCAGAACCGATTTACGACGTCTTATATACCCAACTGACATTTTACAGCACGAATAATCGGGAATTCGAGCAAATTCCCTTAAACTGGAGCCTTAAACTTCCCTTAAACTGCACCAGTTTAAGGGAATTTAGAAAAAGTTCTTTAAAATTAAATGTGATGCGGCTTTTTCGTTACTTTCTTCTAGATTCGCTCGGAAACGATGTGTCCCATCGTTATAGTTGGTCATGTTCCCATTTTATACTTAAATAATATTAATTTTTATAGATTAGCGTCACACAAAACTAGCTTTGGTTTTTCATCAAAAAACCATAGTCATGAATGAAAAATGAGCTCGACGGCATCGTCCATCGATAGAGGAACGTCTAATTTACAAACACACCAAATCTTGGCCCTTTCAACACACTTGATCATACACAAATCCACAATTTCAAGCGTATCGAGTACTAATCGAGTAATCGAGCAGAGATGGGAAAACAGTTTCGAGCAAATGTCACTTGGGTTGTGACTTAAAGATATAGTTACGTAGACCGAATAGCTGAGTCCACGTAATAAGAAGCCAACACGTGGACACGCGCACCGAGCAACGACCGCATCACCGGAACACGCGCGCATAGCAACATGACGCGCATAGCAACGGGAACCGGCACTTGGACACGCGCATACTGGATATGCAGAGTCAGCAGCTATAGGGTAGAATCGAAGGCTAGGTGCATTGTAGAATTTAAGAAATAAGTTAGTTGTAATTTGGATCAGCTCAGTGTAAGAAGCGCTTGCGCTTAAGCAATAAAGTTTTTTTTATGAAACGTGAAGCCTTGCACTTATAATTGGCGCAGCCGTCCGGAGTGATTTAAGTGAGTGTAATTGTGTCAAAAGTGGAAAAGTAAGAGACTGGAAAAACTCTAACTAAAGTGATCCCGCAAGTGATAAAAGTTATCCAACGCATCCGGAGCAACACAGCAAGACAACATCGATCGAAGCTGTATTCCGCCGAGGAGTTGAGGATCCCCCACGCAGTTACCCACCTGGAAGGAAAACCAGCATCGTTAAATCACGAACCCGCGACACGACAGCAAGAAAAAAAATCGTAAGTAATTCTTTTATTTTCATAAAAAGTGCAACAGTGTTTCAGTGGAAATCAGTGCTTGAAAAACCAGTTTTACTCGCGTCCTTAGGAAATACTACCAGATAGGTTTCTTAGGTAGAAAGTGACTTACTACCAGATAGGAGTAGCTTTTTCTCATCGTGGGAGTACTACCAGATAGGGCCCGTGATACAAAGAAAAGAAAGAGATCAACCCAGTGTCGTACACAACGAAAAATTCGTACATGAAAGCAACTGAAAGGATCGATTCTCACAGAGATCTTTCAACCTCCGATAATCTTGAAACAGAAGGAGACAAAATGGAAGAGATCGCAACACAATTGGTCGAGATGATGCGAGCCATCACTTCCCTCCAGAACCAATACACAGCGCTAAGCGCAAGTACCTCATCAAGTAATGCAGGTAATAATAGGGCATTTGACTATTATTTTCGCATTCCTGACCCTATAAAATCATTGCCAACTTTTGAGGGCAATCGGAAACAACTAGCATCATGGTTATCAACCGCCGATAACACACTAGCTTTGTTTAAAGACCTAGTACCTGCAGCAGTGTACCAAATGTACGTTACTGCAGTAACAAACAAAATTTGTGGAAAAGCAAAAGACATCCTATGTCTTTCAGGAAGTCCACAAAATTTCGACGAAATTAAAGAAATTTTAATTTCTTCGCTAGGTGACCGACAAGAATTGTCCACCTATAAATGCCAAATGTGGTAAAATAAAATGACCGATGGGATGAGTATTCACAAATATTACCACCAAACTAAAGAAATTGTGCAAAATATTAAAACCCTTGCAAAACAAAACGAACAATACCGCACAAATTGGGTTGCAATCAATGCATTCATTGATGAAGACGCACTTGCTGCATTCATCGCTGGACTTAGAGGAAATTACTTTGGGCACGCCCAAGCCGCTCGACCTAAAGACATTGAGGATGCGTATGCATTCCTTTGTAAGTTCAAAGCGACAGAACAAAATGCAGGCAGCCTTACCAAAAATGTTCAAACCCCATCCAATAAACCACCTTTTAAGAATAAATTCAGCCAAAATGAAAGTACCAGTTATAATAAACCAACTAAAGCCATTTCAGAAAAGAAATTTTCAATCAAAAACTCAGATAAACCTGAACCAATGGATGTAGATGCTTCAATGCGCAGTAAATACGCACAAAATAAACAGCAATTCCACAACAACGAGGTTGAAACGGAACAAGAGTCCAATGACAGTGACAGTGATGATGAAACTGATCATTTTAACGAAGTAAATTTTCGCCTAGCAGGAAGTCTGAAAAACAATACTTAAATTCCAAAAAGAAATACAAATATCTCCCATATTCACGCACTAAACAAGGTCTCAATCTATTGATCGATTCCGGCGCAAATAAGAATCTTATCCAACAAGGTGTTTTAAAAACAAAAAAGGAAATCAAACAGATCGAAATCACTAACATAGTGGGAAAACAAATTATAGATACCTGCGGAAAAACAAACCTTTTATACAAGGAAATTCCCTCACAAAAATATTACGAATTAAAATTCCACAATTTTTTCGATGGATTGATTGGCTCACAATTTTTAGCAGAAAATGAAGCTATTCTCAATTACCGAAATCAAACACTTGAAATTTCAAAAGTAATTATGCCATTTGAAAAATATTTTTCTAACGAGAAAAACTATAACGGACGGACGGACGGAGAATGGATTGTTTACGAACCGACTAAACTTTGTAAAAAAATTACAGTTCAGCCAGGCGTATACTCAGCCAAAAATAAAAAAACTACAATTTTACTACAGACAAATAGACCAAAACCCCCTAATATACAACATAAAGCGTTAGAAATTACAGTAAATAATTTCGAAACTGTTACTCCTTTACCCATGAAACCCGAATCAAAAATTACAAGCGAAATGCTGAGCGAGATAATTCGTACATCTCATCTTTCAACTTTGGAAAAAGACCATCTTTTTAGAACAATTATTAAAAATCAGAACGTTCTATTAAAAGCAGGAGAAAAACTTTCAGCTACACCAGATGTTAAACACAAAATAACTACCACTAATGATGCACCAGTTTTTACAAAATCATATCGATATCCACACGCATTTAAAAATGACGTAGAGGAACAGATTAATGAACTACTACGAAATGGTATCATAACCCATTCGACAAGCCCCTATTCCTCGCCAATATGGGTAGTCCCCAAAAAGGTTGATGCCTCGGGAAAGAGAAAAATAAGAGTAGTAATCGACTACCGCAAGTTGAATGAAAAGACCATTGACGAAAAATTCCCCATCCCACAAATTGAAGAAATACTAGACAGTTTGGGTAAATCAGTTTATTTTACAACACTTGACCTCAAATCAGGATTCCACCAAATCGAGATGGATTCTAACGATAAAGGGAAGACAGCGTTTTCTACAGCACAAGGCCACTTTGAGTTCAATCGAATGCCTTTTGGGTTGAAAAACGCCCCAGCTGCTTTTCAATGCGCTATGAACAGTGTGCTAACAGGACTGATAGGAAATATTTGTTTCGTGTACCTCGATGACATTAAAATCATCGGTAAAAACTTGGAAAACCACATAGAAAATCTAAACACAGTTTTAGAAAGGCTTTCAAAATTTAACCTCAAAATTCAACTAGATAAGTGCGAATTCCTTAGAAAAGAAACAGAATTTTTAGGACATGTTATTACTCAGGAAGGTATAAAACCGAATCCAGATAAAATCACCAAAATCCTAGAATGGAAACTGCCATCAACACAGAAAGAAATCAAACAATTCTTAGGTTTATCAGGCTACTATCGCAGATTCATCAAAGACTATTCAAAATTAACAAAACCTCTTTCAAAATGCCTAAAAAAGGATACTAAGATAAACACGCAAGATGAAGAGTATAAAACATCTTTCAAGAGTCTAAAACAAATTATCGCTTCGGATCAGATATTAGCATACCCTGATTTCGAAAGACCGTTCATTCTAACAACCGATGCAAGCAACTACGCTCTTGGCGCAGTTTTATCGCAAATCCAAGAAGGAAAAGAGCGACCAATTGCATTCGGAAGTAGAACATTAAACGAAGCCGAATCCAGATACTCCACTACAGAAAAAGAAGCCTTAGCGATTATTTGGTCTGTCCAAAAGTATAAATCTTATTTGTATGGTCATAAATTCACACTCGTTACTGACCATAAACCTCTTACATTCATCAAAACATCCACTAAAAACTCAAAAATTCTTCGCTGGCGCCTAGAACTCGAGAATTTCGATTTCGACATCCAATACAAGGAAGGAAAGGCCAACGTAATAGCAGACGCGCTAAGCAGGAAAACGGAAATTCTTACAAATACCAATATTAACCAAGATTCTTCCATTTCAGGCACTCCTAAGAACAATGTTTCCAATACAATTGACGTCAACTTCGAAGAATCATCATCTATTTCAGAATCCCTTCAGCATAATAACCCCTCACCGAACAATACTAACTCTGATTCACAAACCATGCATTCAGCTGATACATCCGACGATTATTTTATCCATTTCTCCGAGAGACCAATCAATTACTACAGAAATCAGATAATTTTCCGAAAATCCCATATAACAACTGACATTACGGAAACCCCTTTTAACAACTATAAAAGAGCAATTATTTGCAGAAATGATTTTGACGAATTAACAATACTAGATTCTCTAAAAAATTTCCACAATAACAAACAAACCGCGATTATGGCACCGGATGAATCAACTATTTCACTCATTCAATCCGTTTATCGACAATACTTCAACCAACATGGACATTTTGTTCTTACACACTTACAAGTAGAAGACGTTAGTAACGAACAACGCCAAGACATCATCATAGCTAAAGAACACGAACGCGCCCATAGAGGTATTCACGAAGTTCATAATCAACTAACAAGATGCTATTTCTTTCCACACATGATGACAAAAATTAAAAAGCTAATTAATCTTTGCAAGATCTGTAACGTACACAAGTATGAACGCAAACCGTATAACATCAAAATCACACCCCGACCTATTGAAACAACCCCTTTCAGTCGCGTTCACATCGACATCTTTGGAATCGACAAACACAACTACTTGACGTTCGTATGTGCTTTTTCAAAATTTTTACAAACCATAGAAATTCCGTCCAGGAACTTGACAGACATAAGAAAAGCTCTTGCTCATTTTATTACAACGTTTGGCGCACCGAGAAACATTATTTGCGATCACGAAACCACATTTAGAAGTCTTCAACTTCAATCATTTTTAGCCAATTTAGGAACAGAATTAGAATTTTCTTCATCCTCCGAAACCAATGGACAGGTAGAGCGAACACACAGTACAATTATAGAATTGTTCAACACCAATAAACACAAGTTCAGAGATTTAAGCTCTCCGGAGATCATAAAAGTAGTGACAGCACTATACAACGAAACAGTTCACTCCTCAACAGGATTCACGCCCAACGAAATCATTTTTAACAGAACTAGCAATCGGAATCCAGAACAAATAATTCAAACCACTAGAAACATTTACGAAAAAGTATCCCAAAAGCTCCACAATGCAAGTAGAAACATGCAGAAATATAACGATGAAAAAGAAACACCACCGGAAATAGAGACAGGTAAACAGATATTTGTAAAGAAAGGCGTTAGGAAAAAATTAGACCCGCGATTCAACGAAAAAACTTGTCTCAATGCGAATGATAAAACAGTTACAATGGCAAGAAATATCAAGAGGAACAAAAACAAGTTAAGGAGAATCAAGTCCCAGTAATACGTTCTTTCCGTTTTCTTTATCTTTCCCAGGCTTGGAGATCGAAAATGCAATACTTTCCGATAACATTCATGCTAATCCTGCTTACACAACTCTCGCAAAGTAAAGAATTAGAAATCATAGATTTGAACAGGCAACCGATATTTTTTCTTAAAACCAGAACTTGTAGATTACAAACAGGAAGCATAAAATTCATACATCCTATAAACATGTTAACCCTTGAAAATGCTATTAACACCATTACACACTTTTCGTACGAAAACATTAATAACGAACTTAAAGAAATTGTCAGACTAAAAGTAAAATTATTGTACTCAAACTTCCAACAATTAAAACCTAAACATAGAACAGCTAGAAATCTAGAAATCTTAGGAACAGCTTGGAAATGGATAGGAGGAAGTCCTGACGCCGACGACCTCAGAATCATCAACACCACAATGAACGAGCTAACCGAGAACAACAACAAACAGTACCGTATCAACAAACAGTTCGATCACAGGCTACGAACCCTCACTGACACCATAAATCAATTGACAAAAGAACGAGAACAAGTAATGCTGAATGAACTAGAAACCATTAAAACCATAATGAAGATCGATATCATCAACCATGTTTTAGAAGAAATTCAAGAAGCAATCAGTTGGACTAAAGTATCAGTAGTTAGCGACAAGATTCTATCATCACCAGAGATAAACTCCATCAAAACCATACTAGAAGACCAAGGAGTAAAAGTCGAATTACCAGATGAAGCGCTAAAGCTAGTACAACCAATTATCGCGATCAACTCGAATTCGATACTCTACATAATGAAGATCCCTCAGCTAGTTGATGAAGAAGCAACAATGCTTGAAGTATTTCCTCTCAGTATCGATAACAGAATCATAGTAGAGACTCCGACGCACCTTATAAAAACACGGAACAAAGTGTTCAATCCAGCCAAACCTGATGAATACATCCAAAACCAATACAGGGAGTACATCGATAAATGCACATCCAATCTCATCCTAGGGAGAAAAAGCGATTGTTCTACTGCAAGAAAGAACAACACGACGATAAAGCTAATATCCGATGGACTTATCATTGTCGACAACACAAAAGGAGCAGCCCTGAGTTCAAGCTGTGGACCCGATGATAAACTCGTCTCCGGAAATCTTCTGATACGCTTCAACGATTGCAAGGTAACGATAATGAATCAAACATTTTCTTCTAAGACTATCTCCAGCACAGTAGAGCCATATTGGGGAGCAGTATCCATCACCGAAGTCAGATGGCAACACCATAAACCGATGATAAGGCAAGACGCATTCGAGAACATTGGAACGATGTAGCATTCTTATCTCCAGCAGTTCAACAGCACATGGAATTGGAGCCTACTTGGAGGAGTATTGGTCTCAACAATCTTCACGTTATCCCTGGCGATCTTCTTTTTCTCGTTCTACAAACGATCGATACGGACCATCGCAGACGTTCTACCGAAAATAGCGGACGCATGAGGACACGCTCTTCTTCACCCCCCCGAGGAGTTACGTAGACCGAATAGCTGAGTCCACGTAATAAGAAGCCAACACGTGGACACGCGCACCGAGCAACGACCGCATCACCGGAACACGCGCGCATAGCAACATGACGCGCATAGCAACGGGAACCGGCACTTGGACACGCGCATACCGGATATGCAGAGTCAGCAGCTATAGGGTAGAATCGAAGGCTAGGTGCATTGTAGAATTTAAGAAATAAGTTAGTTGTAATTTGGATCAGCTCAGTGTAAGAAGCGCTTGCGCTTAAGCAATAAAGTTTTTTTTATGAAACGTGAAGCCTTGCACTTATAATTATATACTGATAGCAGTAATTATAAGACTTCCCAAGTGACATTTGCTCGAAATTGTTTTACCATATCTGCTCGATTAGTACTCGATACGCCTGAAATTGTGGATTTGTGTGTGATCAAGTGTGTTAAAAGCGACAAGATTTGGTGTGATCGTAAATTAGACGTTCCTCTATCGATGGACGATGCCGTCGAGCTCATTTTTCATTCATAGCTATGGTTTTTTGATGAAAAACAAAAGCTAATTTTGTCTGACGTTATTTTATAAAAAATGGATATTGTTTAAGTATAAAATGGGTACATGACCAACTATAACGATGGGAAACATCGTTTCCGAGCGAATCTAGAAGAAAGTAACGAAAAAGCCGCATCACATTTGATGTTTAAGGACTTTTTCTAAATTCCCTTAAACTGGTGCAGTTTAAGGGAAGTTTAAGGCTCGAGTTTAAGGGAATTTGCTCGAATTCCCTCAAACTGGAGCCTTAAACTTTCCTTAAACTGTACTAGTTTAAGGGAATTTAGAAAAAGTACTTTAAAATCAACTGTGATGCGGCTTTTTCTTTACTTTCTTCTATATTCGCTCGGAAATGATGTTTCCTATCGTTATAGTTGGTCATGTACCCATTATATACTTTAAAAATACCCATTTTTTTATAGAATAGCGTCACACAAAATTAGTTTTTGTTTTCCATCAAAAAACCATAGCTATGAAGAAAAATGAGCTCGACGGCATCGCCCATTGATAGAGAAACGTCTAATTTACCAACACCCCGCTGCGCAAAGCGACGGAAGGCGTTATGGCGTTCTGAGAATTTTATCATGCCCTCTTTTTCTCTCCAACGGCAAATTTGTCGAGCAGCTCGTCGAGCTGCCCGTCCCTGGCTCCGCCTCATTCCCCTCGCCTGAGCGCGCTGCCGAAGGTTTGAATGTGTTGGTGTGTCAGACGGCCAATCGCTGTCAGCCATCGTCCGTGCTCTTTCCCTCCCTAGCGCTATCTCATTCTCGCGTGTTGTCAATGCTCATGAGTTGCTGTGGCGCTTAAAAAACCGTTTATACACATTGCGGCGATGAAGTTGCATTTTCACATATCAAACCAAAAAAAGCGCAATGAGTTCAATTGCTGCAATGTAAAAATGACTACGGAATCGCTAGCTCACGCTGGAGGGTTTGCTGTGTAACGCGCAGAACCTTAATTCGCATTTACACGTTCAGCCCGGCGCTGATTTTCATCAACTTTTCTTTCCGCCGGCATCTAGAACGCAGGCCGGAAAGTTCACTGGCAGTTCCTGAGGCCTGCCATCGATCTGAACGTGTTAAGTACTAAGCATAACTTTGTTACACAAAGCTTTTGCTTTCGTATGTTGTAGATTACACAGATATGCTGTGCCGTCTGCGCAAAGGTATGAGCGTGCGTGTGTGTGCAACACTTTCGCCAAATGTGGTCAAAGAAAGGAAGGTGTTCATGAAAGGCGGAAAGACGAATGGAGGCCCCTGTCAATGGTAACTGATGACCGGGAGCAGGGGGTATTGGCACACAGCTGTTGGAAGATTGAACGGTATACTTAAATTGCCGGCGGATGGGGGGGAGGGGGGTGGCCATGGGACCCCTACGATCATCGGTCACAGTCCCTAAAATTGTAGTAGCCATGGGGGAAGGGGAGGTGCAAATGGTTCTCCAGCCACGGAGCCCCAACGACCATCTTTCCGGGGGCCCTTATCGCTAATACTCTGTCCACTTGTAGACATACGGCATACTACAGCCTAGAGATCATCGGCGACCGCCTAGTCCACCTACCGTTAGATCTGCCGGTGGTTCATGACGGTGTTTTTGTGGAGGTTCATCCCCCGCGTATGCGTATGCACCGGGCAGAAGACAGTGTGGCAGTATGCAAGTTGCACACTGGATAGGAGCGGGCCAGCGGCACCGCCATCATTCCGCACATCTGCATGCCCGTCGTGGGTTCTAATCGCGTATGAACCGGCAGTCGTAGCAAGGGATTAGCCACCGGCACCGGCTACGTGGTACTCAAGTCCTGAAAAGGCCGACATGATCGCGTTGGCTATTACGCCAATAATAATAATAAAAAGAACTTAGCGTAGCAGTCCACACCCGGGTAAGAGTTTATCTTGACTTTGTTGCTGCCGGGCTACCGCTGTGACGAGACAAATACACGGAATGCACTCGACCAAAACATGAACCTACCGATCCGAACCCATTCCAAGGCATTGCCGGTCAATCGGCGTCATGATAACTACTCCAAACCAACAAGCCACTAGATTCTGGACGGACAGGTGCAGCACCATACGCGCACCGTAATAAACAAATTAAGAATCCTCTTTTGTATGGATTCAATTCAAAATGTTGTTTCCAGCAGAGCCGATCGCAAAGATGCCAATGCCAATGGTTGTGTTGTCTCTCAGGTAGCGAGATCGAAAATGCATGGACTTTGTAGCCGCAGCGGAAGAAAATGTACGCATCAGAATCAAATAGTTTTGGGGTTTCCAAACGCACGCACACACACAAACACACAAACACGCGCGCGCAAACTCACACACAAACACGCGCGCGCAAACTCGCACACACACACACACACACACACACACACACACACACACACACACACACACACACACACACACACACACACAAACACACGCGCGCGCGTGCACACACATGCATGAACGCCCGCACGCCAGCACGCACGCACGCACACACACACGCACGTACGCGCGCCCGCGAGCATGAAAGCGCGCACGCCAGCACGCACCCACGAAAGCGCGCTCGCGAGCACGCACCCCCGAAGTCGCGCAAGCACGCACTCCCCCTCCCCCCACTAGACCACCCCCCCCCCCCCCTCCACGCATGATCGATTACGGCTACCTTATCGGTAGCACGGCTGGTTCAGCTTTCTTGTAGCGCATCCTCATTCAAAGCGCCGGGCGGGGTGGGGGATCGCGGCATGATACAGTGAATGGTCACTTTCCCCGCGCTGTGTGTGTGTGTGTGTGTGTGACGAGACCCAAAAACTCGAGACAGATTTCGGCACATTAAAAAAAATATTTTATTGCCACTATACATTGTGCTACATGATGCTTTGAAGGTCATTGAAGCATCAAACATGTTCAAATTAAAAAATATTAGATTAGTGTTAGACGTTCTCCTACGCTTGTTTTAAATAGGCATCTTCACCCTCAATTGGCAGGGGCATCGAATGGTCTCATCAGCAGCGGCACGAAATAAAATAAACCATCAATACACCGATAACACTTTGAATCCCAATCCAGCTTCTCCCACAGCGTCTCAAGGTCACACACAAATTAATAAATGCTAACACCCACCAATAACAATACACAACCGCAATGCACATATATGAATCAACGCATACACCACAAACACCCAATCAGCTGGCGGCGGAAGGCACGGGCAGAAGCGCAAGTAAGGCAAGGCAGGGCGAGGGAGGGAGAAGAAGCGGACGAAAAAATGGGCGCCAATTTTTTTAAATTTTTTTGACCGTTTTTTTTTTTTTTGCTCCGCCGCCGCCCGAACTGTCCGAACTGTCCGAACTGCCCGAACTGCGCGACCCAGCGCAGAAATCGCTGAAGAACAGCGCGGGAGACCAGGCCAAATCTGCGCTGGCCAGCGCAGATTTTGGTGCATTTTCTGCGCTGGAAACTGCTCGAATTTGCGCAGCGGGATTTATGGCGGCGGAGCAAAAAAAACGGTCAAAAAAATTTAAAAAATTGGCGCCCATTTTCTCATCCGCTTCTTCTCCCTCCCTCACCCTGCCCAGCCTTACTTGCGCTTCTTCTGCCCGTGCCTTCTTCCGCCGCCAGCTGATTGGCTGTTGCGGTGTATGCGTTGATACTCATATGTGCATTGCGATTGTGTATTGTTATTGGTGGGTGTTAGCATTTATTAATTTGTGTGTGACCTTGAGACGCTGCGGGAGAAGCTGGATTGGGATTCAGAGTGTTATCGGTGTATTGATGGTTTATTTTATTTCGTGCCGCTGCTGATGAGACCATTCGATGCCCCTGCCAATTGAGGGTGAAGATGCCTATTTAAAACAAGCGTAGGAGAACGTCTAACACTAATCTAATATTTTTTAATTTGAACATGTTTGATGCTTCAACGACCTTCTATGCATCATGTAGCACAGTGTATAGTGGTTATATTTTTTTTTTAATTTGCCGAAATCTGTTTCGAGTTTTTGGGTCTCGACACACACACGCACGCACACAGCGCGGGGAAAGTGACCGTTCACTCTATCATGCCGCGATCCCCCACCCCGTCCGGCGCTAGGGATGAGGATGCGCTATATGATAGCTGATGTTAGCGGATGGGGAGGGGGGTTTGGTGGGGGGTGCGTGCTTGCGTGCGCGCTTTCGTAGGTGCGTTCTCGCGTGCGCGCGTTCGTAGGTGCCTTATCGCGTGCGCGCGCGCGCGTTTGTTTGTGTGTGTGTGTGTGTGAGTTTGCGCGCGTGTTTGTATGTGTGCGTGCGTTTGGAAACCCCAGAACTATTTGATTCTGATGGGTACATTTTCATCCGCTGCGGCTACAAAGTCCATGCATTTTCGATCTCGCTACTTGAGAGACAACACAACCATTGGCATTGGCATCTTTGCGATCGGCTCTGCTGTTGGGGGTGTTAAAAAGGCACACGATCGAAGCGAACGTGCATGTGATATGTAGCACATTTATTTCCAATTCAGCTAGCGGACGCAAGTGGAAACAACATTTTGAATTGAATCCATACAAAAGAGGATTCTGGATTTGTTTATTACGGTGCGCGTATGGTGCTGCACCTGTCCGTCCAGAATCTGGTGGCTTATTGGTTTGGAGTAGTTATCATGACGCCGATTGACCGGCAATGCCTTGGAATGGGTTCGGATCGGTAGGCTCATGTTTTGGTCGAGTGCATTCCGTGCATTTGTCGCGCCACAGCAGTAGACCCGGCAGCACCAAAGTCAAAACAAAAACCTTCCCCGAGTGTGGACTGCTATGCTAAGTTCTTATTAGTATTATTATTATTATTATTGGGGTAATAACCAACGCGATCATGCCGGCCTTTTCAAGTCTTGAGTAGCACGTAGCCGGATAGTCAGCCCTTGCTACGGCGGACGGTTCATACGCGGTTAGAACCCATGACGGACATGCTGTTAAGATGTGAGATGACGGTGCGGGCAACTTGCATACTGCCACACTGTCTTCTGCCCGGTGCATACGCATACGCGGGGGATGAACCTCCACAAAAACACCGTCATGAACCACCGGCAGATCTAACGGTAGGTGGACTAGGCGGTCGCCGATGATCTCTAGGCTGTAGTATGCCGTATGTCTACAAGTGGACAGAGTATTAGCGATAAGGGCCCCCGGAAAGATGGTCGTTGGGGCTCCGTGGCTGGAGAACCATTTGCACCTCCCCTTCCCCCATGGCTACTACAATTTTAGGGCCTGTGACCGATGATCGTAGGGGTCCCATGGGCACCCCCCTCCCCCCCCCCATCTGCCGGCAATTTAAGTATACCGTTCAATCTTCCAACAGCTGTGTGTCAGTACCCCCTCCTCAGGGGCCTCAATTCGTCTTTCCGCCTTTCATGAACAAAAGAAAGGAAGGCTTGACCGATGGATCATAACATTCCGGAAGAAATTACATTTGGCGACAGTTTTGCATACACACGCACACTCATAATCATGCGCAGGATGCTTAGCATATCTATGTAATCCACAACAGACGAAAGCAAAAGCTTAGTGTTAGAAACGTGTTAGAGCGAATTAGGGTTCTGCGCGTTACACAGCAAACCCTCCATCGTGCGCTAGCGATTCCGTAGTCATTTTTACGTGGCAGCGTTTGAACTCATTGCGCTTTTTTGGTTTGATTTGTGAAAATGCAACTTCATCGCCGCAATGTTTGTTAACGGCATTTTTAGGCGCCACAACAGCTCGCGAGCATTGTCCACACGCGCGAAAGAGATAGCGCTATGGAGGGAAAAAGCACGGACGATGGCTGACAGCGATTGGCCGTCTGACGCACCAACACATTCAAACCTTCGGCAGCGCGCTCAGGCGAGGGGTATGAGGCGGAGCCAGGGACGGGCAGCTCGACGAGCTGCTCGACAAATTTGCCGTTGGAGAGAAAAAGAGGACATGATAAAATTCTCAGAACTCCATGATTTCTTCCGTCGCTTTGCGCAGCGGGTATGGCTAGATTGTTATACGCGTTTCCGCGGGCGCGGAAACGCGCGTCGTATATTTGCGGCCTTACTTGTTTAGGTAATAAAGATCATTTGAGTCCAGAAAGTCAAAGCGTACGAATGATACAAAAAATTTCGGTCAAAAGTACAGACATTTGATGAAAAGGATTAGTATTTTTCATTTTTTTAAATACATGCTTACTTTGTATTTACTTTTTAAAAAAGCTCTGGCAGGAGAATCCGCTATTATTGCCCGTCCTTTAATTAATTAATTCTAAATGTGTTTCAAATAGCCTTACCGTAAACTTTGAATTAGACTTTTCCTAATGCCACGGTTCCAGAATGAACCATTTCCCAGATCTTTTATTTTTGGACGCTTTCCATTGGTGTTTAGAAGCGTTCAGGCATCTTTTGGGAGAGCATAATTAGTCTTCGTCCTCAAAATCTTAAGCAACATATTTATCGCCGAGTGCTTTTGATTGGTATACAATGCAAAATAATGCAAACAATCAGAGACTGACATTGTATCAAAATCAATAGCACCTTCGTCTATCTCATCTTCTTCTTCGTCACTCTCAGCTTCTCCTTCGACACTCTCAGCTTCACCTTCACCACACTCGGCTTCTCCTTTACCACTCTCGACTTCTTCCTCGTTTGGACTAAAGATCAGCGGAAATTGTTCGCCATCCCCTGGAAAAGATGCTTCATCAAGAAGTTTCGCTGTAATGTCACTGTTTGGTTGCACCATACCTGCAACAAAAGAACAATTCGTATATTCATGCAATCTGATATGGTTAATAAAAGGAAAATAGCACAAACCATCAGTCGTATCGGTATAGTCGAATTCCGCAGCAGCACCACACTCTTCATCTTTTCTTAAATCTTCAAACTTCCTTTTTCCACTCTTTTCCCTTTTCTTTTCTCTTTTTTTCCAGTGGTTTACAACAAACCACTCTTTTTCATATTGCGTGCGTAATTTTCATCAGCCATTTTGGTTTATTAATTTTAGTTTATACAGTAGAACGTCGATTATCCGGGGGCGGATTAACCGGCGGGCGGCTTAACCGTGCGCATAAATGTGACAGCGGTTTAAACGTACAGCGAACATTTGCGGCGATAGTCAAGTGGGCAACCAGATTTTTGTGTAGCTCTGAGGTGTCTAAGGGTATTTTCGAAATTCATTTTTTTAATGAGCAATTGTTAAACCTGTAGTTATTGATTAAAATAATATTTTAATAACGATTAATCGATTTATTCAAGTTGGATTAATCATAAAACTAATCAAAAACTAGTAATATAATAATTTTTATATGAAAATGACATTTCTTGGACCATTAACCGGCAACCGTCCGGTCCCGAGCTGCCCGGATAATCGACGTTCTACTGTATTTATTTTTTACTTCACATCAACCACGCACAGTACAACAATCGCCCACCGTAGCACGCCAAGATCTGTCAAAGCATACGCCATTACACATGAAGAAATGAACGAAGAAAAAGTCTTTTCTTCGTTTCTTCTTTGATTCTTTCTGTATTTGTCAAAATCTTCGATAAATAACAACGACAATGCAACAAAACTTGAAAAGACCGTAAATGAAGATGAAAGTTTCGTGAAACAGTTCAACCGTTGAAAAAATTCGATTTTTTCGGAAACATTTCGGTTTTTTCGGTTGTTGTCTTAGGTTTTCAGCTATCTGCATGATATAAAATAGCAAGTATCAGAACCAAATTCCTATTAAGACTGTGGAGTCTGATAATAGAATAAAACAAAATTATAAGACTTTTTTTCGACCTTGTGGTCGTACTGTGGCTATTTGAGATTGCACACAGGTTCTAGTTTAAGATATGTATTTGGAAGTCAACTTAAGAGTGAATCGGTGATGAGCTATCGGGCTGCTTATATACCGCATGGTTGCTATGTGTTACTATGTGTTGCTATGTGTTATCCATTATCCCTGTGGTAACTGGGATAAACATGAAACAAGATACATCCATCTACATGCGTTAACGAGTCTTTTCGTGTGTAATACGATCGAATGTTTTGATTTTTGATTGATGACGCTTCGTTCGGCCAGCCTTCCCGGATGAATTTCAAAACAGCTTGCAGTGTTTCGTCCAATCTTGTTGCTTTTTGAATGTCAGCAAATTATACTGGCACTTGTTTCAATGATTCGTGCAAGACGTTTTGAATATCCTCTTCAAGTGAAATCGAAGCTACAACGTAATCTTCCTCTGGTTGCTTGCAACGGTCGATTAGCCTTGATAGCATGTCAGCGCACCCAAACTCTGTGGTTAAAACATATTCGATGGTAAAATCGTAGTTTAATAACTGTGGTGTTTGGCAGCCCTGCTAGACAGAAGACAACTAAACAGTGTGGTTATCATTTCTATATCACAAGCTATTTCGGCCTTTGATCCAAAATGGTGTAATCTGCAGAAATTCGCTTTAAGGATGTCGTAAAGCCCTTTACAGGCGATGGTGATATCGTCGGATGGCTGGATCGCTTTGATAGGGCTGCAGAATTGCGCAAAGTGAAAAATGTTGCAGATCTGTTGCCGCTGTTTTTAGATGGCGGAGCAGCCCTAGTGTACGATAGCTTGAGCGATAAGAAGAAGAAAGATTCAGAGGCAATAAAGGTGGCGCTTAGATAAGCCTTTGGTCCGGATCCAGCTGAATCTTACGCATCGTTCATTGGCGCACAGTGGGCTGGCGAATCACCCGAACAGTACCACTAAAAGTTATGCCGCTTAATGAAAGACGCAGGCATCAAAGGCGACGAGGTGTTACGTGCACAATACTGCCACGGGTTGCCCTTGTCGGTCAGAAGCGCGCTGCATGCGATGACAGAAAATTTGACCGACACCGAGAAGCTTGTAGATGCGACGCGATCTCTTCTCCGCGAGTACGGGAAGCGGCAAGCAGACGAAAGAGTGTACGTGAACGACAACATGGCGGCAGCAGCTATTGTTAACCGGCGGTATACAGAGCAACAACAAGGAGAAACAATGCAGGTATGCCCGCGATGTGGGGGACAGCATTCGGCAAAAAAGTGTAAAACTCCAAAGCAACCACGTCTATGCTGGACGTGTGGTCAGGTAGGGCATTTTCGGCGTAATTGCCCTGCGTTAAACGGACAAAAGAGTTCTACGGCGCCAGCGGATCTCCCACGGCATTTAGAGGCGCTGCCTATTGTTCCAGATGCTGTAAACGGTGTACAAGTGCGGGCCCTTATCGACACTGGCTGTGGAAAATCGATCATCTCACCCCGGTTCTCTATATCTACGACGTATGGACCGCTCGCAACGATAGTAACAATTAATGGAGACAGGGTTTCTTGCCAAGATTATGCACGTGTACTGGTCGAATGTTCTGGAATGTCAGCCCGCATCGAGTGTCTTGTTTTGGACAAGCTGGTCGATGGCGTTGATGTAGTGCTTGGAATGGACGCTATAGAATTGTTAGGTGGCGTAATGATTACGAGCACCGAAATTTTTCTGGGAACC
Organism: Anopheles gambiae; assembly: GCF_943734735.2. Taxonomy (NCBI): domain Eukaryota; kingdom Metazoa; phylum Arthropoda; class Insecta; order Diptera; family Culicidae; genus Anopheles; species Anopheles gambiae. The sequence continues at coordinate 53,615,352 of NC_064602.1, forward strand.
ACTACTGCGATCCGGAGACAATTTTGTGCGCTAACCTCAAAGCCATCGTGTGGTGCGGCATTTTGAGCGGTGCCAACAGCAGTGACAATAGACGATAGAGATTTTGAGGTGAGCTTTCATGGGAAAGAGTAGACTGCACGGTGGAAATGGAAAAAAGACCCTGCGGTGCTGAGAAACACTACCGCCAGTTACGGCAGCGTTGATGATCCTGTAAAGAAAGATCGTTTTGATGAAGAGGTTCAAACATGGATTGAGAATGGTTGACTGCGACCATGGAAGACACAGGTATACGGTAGGCTACCACTCATGGCGGTAGAACAACCGAATAAGAACAAGATTAGACCGGTTCTTGACTATCGCGAGCTTAACAGCTTTGTTCAATCAAACCCTGGATTGGATGCTCCTGCCTGTGATGAAACGATTCGAAGGTGGCGGAGAATGAAGGTACCCTTAAAGCTGGTGGACCTGCGATCTGCCTATCTTCAGGTACGGATCGATCCTAGCCTCTGGGACTTTCAACAGGTATGTTTCAAAAACCGATCTTATTGCTTAACACGCTTGGGCTTTGGGTTGAGTAGCGCACCAAAAATCATGAGTAAAATAGTTGAATACGTACTATCTCAAAATGATAAAATCAGACGAGGCACTGGTAGCTACATTGACGATATTATTGTGGATGAAAGTGTGGTCTCAGCAGGCGAAGTTGTCAACCACCTGAAGCGGTATGGGCTAGAAGCGAAGCCACCAGTACATTTGCATGGAGGGCGAGTTCTTGGGCTAGAACTTAGCGAGAACGAAAGGCAAGTCTTGTTTCGTCGTGGGAATGATTTGCCGACTTTCCCTGATCACGAGTTGACGAGGAGGCAATTTTTCTCTGTGTGTGGACGCCTGGTGGGACACTACCCAGTGGCTAATTGGTTGCGTGTCGCTTGCAGCTACTCGAAAAGGCATTGTCAGGGGCAGCGATGGGACAATGGTGTTGGAGAAAAGGCAATGATGATCCTACGGAAAATATTAGAAAGAGTGCAACGCGATGATCCGGTTAGAGGTTGTTGGATGGTGCCACCAGATGCTTTGGAAGGCATTGTTTGGTGTGATGCTAGCTCTGTAGCATACAGTGTAGTCTTGGAAATAGGTGGCGAGATAGTAGAAGATGCAGCGTGGTTGCGAAAAGAAGCACATACTGGCCATATTAACATTGCGGAGCTAGACGCGGTGATGAGAGGAATCAACCTTGCACTGAAATGGGGCTTGAGTAAGCTGAAAGTAATGTGTGATTCGGTAACTGTGGTTAGTTGGCTAACAAAGCGGATGCCTTGACGCGAGTGAAAAAATCATGGCTCCCTAAACCGATCACACATAAGTTACATGTGGTGTGCGCAGCATGTGAATAGGTTGCATGAACAGCATCATTTTGGCGTAGATCGTTCACTCTATCTGGCTAGACTGGTAGATCCAACAGTAAATAGAAATGAAATATCGCAGTGCGTACGCGAATGCATACAGTGTCAATCTATCGACCCAGCACCGACCACACACGAGCAAGGTGATCTCGAAGTAAAAAGAATATGGCAACGCTTAGCTGTAGACTTAACCCACTTTGAATAAGGTAAATATCTTACAATAGTAAATTGTGGACCAGGACGATTTGCGATATGGCGTGAGATAAAAACAGAGAGTGGCTCAGAAATAAGTCAAGTGTTGGAAGGAGTATTTCGTGAAAGAGGACCTCCTGATGAGTTGCTAATGGATAACGGATTGGCTTTCCGCTCTAGCTAGGTCGAACTGCTGTGTAGGAACTGGAATGTAGTGAGGCGATATAGAGCAGCTTATCGTCCATCCGGTAATGGTATTGTCGAACTTAACCATCGAACAATTAAAAGAATAGCTGCCAGAAGTGCCACGTCACCTCTCCAGGCCGTGTTTTGGTACAATCTGGGGCCGGATTGTAGTCGAGAGGAATCTCCAGCAGATGCCATCTTCCGTTACAAACGGAGACATCCTTCGGCAAAACCACCAGAGCCTTCAGAAAAAGGCGTCGAGGAATGCCCTTTCAAGCCAGGAGATTCGGTATTCGTTAAGCCACTCCAAGTAACCTGTACAACCAAATGGAAGCCCGGCACAGTGACTGGTGTCATATCAAGAAACACTGTAGACGTGGAAGGCACGCCGAAACATGTGCTTGACATTCGAAGAGCTCCGAGTACATACGGGGGAAGAGACTTTCTGACAACCTCACACATCGCCTTACCATCATCCGCAGCTGAGGACGAGATAGATCTCTTTCTTGATGCGAGGTCAAACCCGAATGATTCTATAGACGCTCGTGTCGAAGTTGATGAGGAGCAAGCAGAAACAAGGGTTGAGCAATATGCTGAAATTCCTGGCCAGTCTGATGAGCAGCCCATAGAAATGAATGAATGTCGACCGGTGCGGAACCGACGGCTGCCACATGCACTGGCAGATTTTGTAGTAGACGCTAAGTGATGAGAACATCATGGGGGCGTGTGGTGTTTGGCAGAGCTGCACTTCAATCAGTGACGTGCAGGTTCAGACAGCTCCGACAACGTCAATCTGTCAAAGCGACAAACCGCATGAAGGAAAAATAAATGGGCATTAGACAGTGTTGTTTTTTCTGTTTAATAATTCGGTTCAAGTTTTATTCACGTTAAGTTTGTTTTCAAGATAGAGCGGGAGTGCGTAAAAAGCGAAGCTTAACCCGAAGGCGCGCCAAAATTGACAGACGTCAAAACGCGGTTGGCCAGGTAGCGCAATAATTCCCTACAGCAGGTTGGACCATACATAACATTTCCTCCCTTCTTAAAGAGGAACTACGGCGAGTACCTCAGAGGTGGGCGGCGTGCCCTGTCGCTGCGACGTAGTACTGGTGGAGTGTTTCTACCAACTGGTTCGGGGCTGCTAATCGTTGCTGCGTACTCTGTGCTGGATGACTCGGTTCCATCGGTGGACATGCCTGGGGAATCTTCTCCGCTGGATCGTAGTTGTGTCGGTTGGGTGTTGCCGTAGTAGTGACTGTGTTGATTTTCTCTACCTGTTCGGGTTGTCTCCGGTTCGTTCGTTACTTTGGTGGACTGATTGTTGCTCAGGAAAGATCTGATCTGGTCTACATGTCGCTTCAGATGTTTTCCTTGATATAAAACATCGTAGTGTAGGTCTCCTAAGCGAGTGTAATATGTTTAATGATTGTTACGGTCGCCATGTGGTATGTTTTGAGATAGTCACGGTATGTTCGATTTTGGGACGGTTGCCATGTAGTAACTTTGAACTCGCGTTGGTCAGGGTGGCCTTCGTCATCGTTTGCCGAATTAAGTAGAACTGAGGTGGATACTGTTTCGAAGCGGACGTTCGACACTTGATCGTCCAGGCGATCATAGAAACCTTTAGGAGGTTTCCCTTACTGGAAACGTTGGAGTTTAGAGGCCTTACCTTAGGTAGGGGGACATAACTAAACTCTTTAAATGAGAAGTCGATAGATGTTGGAAGGGCATAGTCCTATCCTGACAGTCCGAACGAATCTGACTTGCCATGATAGGAGTTTATCAATGTTAGGTTATTAATGAGTTTTATTAATGATAGGTTTTATTTATACTCAAATGAAGTTAAGGGTTTCTTACATTTGGTTCCGGGTTGTATGTTGGAAAGATATTGTTTTCACTCAGCTAGTTACGTTTGTCTTTTGTTGACAAGAACGATGGTTCTTGTCACTAAGTTCCTGTTTTGGGTTTAATGCTTCTACTGTTCCTGCTTTGGGTTATAAAGCATAAACTGTTCCTGCTTATGTTTTCGGTTGGTTCTGTTAAGTGTGTCACAATTGTTTTTATATGAACGGTGTGGCATGAGCTCTTCCGGATGTGTATGGTATGATCTGATTTACTGAATGTGTTATAATGAATGTGTTATAAAGAATGTGTTACAATAGTGTGACTTGGCTTTCCAAAGTGTGTTACTATGTGTCTATGGCTGATAGTGTGAATTACAATATGTTCTGTATAGCAGATATGCTACACGAGCATGTACCGTTGCCGGTATCCACTTATCCGTTTGCGAGTTACCAGATAAGCAATAGATTTGTTGTCCCGGTAAGAAAGAGCGATAATTTGCTTTGAAATCCATATGTTGCTTTTCAGTGTGTCTAGCGTGTGTGTTTTGCGCTCGAACTAGATCTAAGCGTGTTCTGATGTTTCGACCCAGGAACAGATTCGCTGGTGATCCCGTTTCGTTATGAGGTGCTTTGCGATATTGTTGTAAGAAGAGATTGCGGTTTGCCTGTAGGTTATGGCTTGATGTTCCCATCGCTTTCAATGCACGCTTCACTGTCTGGACGTAGCGTTCAGCTTGTCCATTCGTCGCCGGGTGGTACGGTGCGGATAGTTTATGGAATTTTACACCACTTCTTTGAAGGAACGATTTAAACTCGGCGGATGTAAATTGGGTTCCGTTATCCGACACTACTGTTACTGGCGCACCATACGTTGCAAACAGTCCATCTAGCAGATCAATGGTGGCGGCAGATGTTGTGGAGTGCGTTATTTTTACTTCGACCCACTTGCTGTACGCGTCAACCACCAGCAATAACATCGCTCCTGATACGGGTTCAGCGTAGTCGATGTGTATTCTCTCCCAAGGGTTGAATGGGTACTCCCAATGGTGACTACTGAACTTCGGTGGTGCTGTCGCTTGTTGTGCGCATTGTACACACGATTTGGCGGTTCGCTCGATTTCCATATCTATCCCTGGCCAGTAGCCATAGGAACGTGCCATCGATTTCATTTTTACGATACCAATGTGCCCAGTATGTAGGTCGTTCAGGATCGCTGGGCGGAGGATTGTTGGGATAACCACCCGGTGTTCAAATAACAGCCAGCCAGCTACCAAGGTATACTTAGCTTCTGGTGCTTTGTATCCGGCGTGTGCAAGACTTCGGCCCATTTCGAGCTCCTGTAAGATTTTCCCGAGGTGGGGATCATTGCGTGTCTCGTGCGCGATGTGTTCTGCTCGTACTGGCAGCTGTTAGATCTGGTGCAAGACAAAGCTCTCAAACTCATCTTGGGCATTTCCTCCCTCATGAAGAGAAAGGCAATTGACATCAGATAGCGTAGATGTACTTGGGATACGGGAACAATAGTCGGCATTGGCATTTTGGTTTGTTGGTCTGTATTCAATTGTAAAATTGAAGTGTGACAAATAGTCGGCATAATTCGCTATCCGACTGATGCATAGGGTTGGTAATGATTTTTCCGGATGAACAATTTGAGTCAGCGGTTTATGGTCTGTGATCAGTATGAACTTGCGTGCGTACAAGTAGTGAAAAAAATTCTTAATGGCCCACACGATTGCCAAAGCTTCTTTATCAATGACCGGATAGCGTTGCTTGGTTGATGACAAACTGCAGCTCGCGTAGGCGATTGGACGTTCTGTTCCGTTACTCAGACGGTGAGAAAGAACTGCACCTAAGCCGGTTTTGCTCGCATCTGTAGCTAGAATTAGCGGTAAGGTTGGATCGTATTGCATGAGGACCTGTGGCGATGTTAATGTTTCTTTCACGTCTTGGTATGATTCGTCTGCTTCTGGTGACCATTCAAAATTGCTTGTTTGTAACATGTCACGCAGCACTTTCGTTCTCGCAGAGAGATTCGGAATGAATGCCGAGTAATAGGTTGCTTTGCCTAAAAAAAGTTGCAACTCTTCTGGTGTTGATGGTCTTGGTGCATCTCGTATGGCTTCAACATGTTTTGAGGACTTGTGCAAACCTTCTTGGTCGATGCAGTGTCCCAAACACTCAAGGGATCGTACCGCAAACACGCATTTTGATCGATTTAGTTTTAGACCACTCTGTTGCAATCGACTTAATGTGGAAGCGAGGGCTACTAGCAGTGCTTCGAAATCGGCAGCGAAAACAATAATGTCATCATAGAAACTCACTACGTTGGTTAACACTTTAAGCGCCGTGTCATATAAATTCGCATGACGGTTTTGCTCACCGTTCAGCTTTGCAACTGACGCTCAGTGATTCTCTAGATAACGAATGAGGTAGGAAAGAGAGAACGAGAACGACATGTGCTACGCCGCTTATCGCAATGAAACAAAAGAGTGATAACAATGGCACGAGAAACTGTCGCTCTCATCGCTCTCTTGCCATGCGCTACGTGCGCACTCAAAAACTGTGACGTCAGGCTGGCGGTGAAAGTGTTAAGCCGTGTAGTACTGTTTCCATTCGGCGCTGCCAAATAGCAGGGATATTATCCGCGCCATAAACAGCTCGTGTCGGACGTATGAGTCCATGCGTGGTGGTATTCAGGGTGAGGATTTTACGAAACTCTTCATCGATTGTCAAGTGCGTGTACGCATCGGTTATGTCTAAGTGGCAGAACAGTATGGCTCCCTTCATACGGTTGAAAATGTTTTCCACTCTGGGTATAGGATGTTCGTCAAAAATCATTCTTGGGTTTACTGTGGGTTTATAATTGCCAGTAATTCGGATATTACCATTTTTCTTAGCCACAACATGGGTCGGCGAAGCCCACTCGGAAAATTCCACCTTTTCGTAAAACCCTGATTTGAGTTTTTTTTCGATTTCTGCTGCGTACTTATCGCGTAACGCCAATGGCACATCTCGGGCTTTAGCAAAAATTGGCGATGCATCAGGTTTGAGATGCACTGATGCTGGTGGTCCGGTCAATTTACCTGGAACGTCGCTAAACATGGAACGGAAACTGTCGAGCAACGAATTCAACTGGGTTTCGTGTTCTATCGTGAGCTTCGAGCTAGTAACAGCGTTGACATGTGTGTTTGGAGCTATCATTTTGCCAAGGTCTATCTGATCAACGAATTGGGCGATCCACTCACGACCGAAGAGGGCGTCTGTTTGTCCCGCTACTATGTACAGGTTTAACCGACGGGTTACCGTGCCAACAGACACGTTTACGGGCAATCGGCCCAGACAATGGATGCGGTGACCGGTGTAGCTGGTAAACTGCCTATCTGTAGGAAAAAAAAGAATAGAATTTTTGGTGACCGTAACGTGGTTTCCCCCATAATCCCACACGGTGCTCCCGTGTCGTCCATGCTGGTGCGTTTTCCATCAATTTTTATATCGATCATCAATTTGGCGGCGGGAGCTGAGTTGCGTATCGTGTTAATGGATTGTATGGGATCGATGTTGAAATCCGCAACCTGATCAATGTTCGATCGTTCGCGTGGTGTTAATGTTTATGTTTATGTTTATGTTTATTTGTCTATCGATGGACAATAATGCCCTCTCGAACCATTTTAGCAATGTTTTACAATGAGTTCTTTACAATGGATTACAATAACATAGAACATAAAAATGTGCACTATGGAACCAAATTTAACACAGAAACACGATCATTAAACTCAGTTGGCAAAATCCTCGACTCAAAAGCGTCGCTGACTGCGTTGAAAGCACGGCACATGAGTAGAAACGGGTCAGAGGAGCCAAATTGCGTTCTACGGTCGTCGAGGGCCAACATTGCCCGAGTCCGGAGCGGCCTGGCCGGAACGTACAGGTTGATGGCAGCCAGTAGTGACGGAGAGTCAATACGGCCGTCGAGAAGTCCCGTGATGAACGACAACCTGGCTTTTCGTATTCGCTCACTTAGGGTGGGTAGCCCGAGTAGTAAACACCTAGTCCGGTAATCGAGCCTTTGGTTCCATGAGCGAAGTGCAAATCGTGAAATTTGGCGCTGGATTGATTCCAATCGAGCTAACGGACGCGCTGCAGTTGGCCACCATACGATATTTGCATATTCCATCAACGACCGGATAAGTGAGCAATAGAGCGCCTTGGTGCAAGGTATATCATTAAGCTCGCGAGTCATATTGATAACTAGTCCTAGCATTCTATTGCTGGTGGCTACTACATGATCCAGCTGATCCTTAAATGATAGTTTTGTATCGAGCAAAAAGGTCTGGTAGTGGGGACCTTCACGATTCTAGTTAGTTTTTTGTATGGAGTTTGACAGTTGGAGGCCAGTGGCGCGTTGAACGGTGGGCGGACTGGGCGGCCGCCAGGGGCCCCGGCGATCTAGGGGGCCCCGTCATTGTGGATGTTCGACTTCGTATCGATTCTAAAGATTCATTCGAGAAACGATTCCATCGATATCGATGTGTGCGCTTTTCGATTTGGCTTGGATGAAACGTGCCTGTGCTTGTCTGGGGGCCCCTATACTTGTTTCACAGATGTATGCCGAAAACAGACAGCTGTTTTCACGCGAAAAATGATATTTACATCTCAAGCCCCGTCAGTAAAGGCCCCCGTCGGTAAGGAGGCCCCGTCGGAAAGGGGCCCCGTCAATAAGGAGCCCCGTCCATTTGGTGTCTTGGTGTGGATGGTCGGTGCACGAGCTCACCAAAAAAAACGCGGAGACACTTGCTGCTAAAATCCAATGCACAGAACACAGAACAGAACGCTGCGCTTAACCCGTTACAACAGCCACAAGCACACATCATACACAGACAAAAATTTAAAGGCCCCTAAACAAAATTTCAATACACCGGCTCGTAGCCGGAGAAATTAGCAGGAAAAATTGACACCAAGCTCGCGTCGCTTTAAACAGCCTAGGAAGGTCGTTTGGTCAACGGTGCTTCAGTGGGTTGAGGTTTCATTCGAGAAATGGTTAAATCGATGTCATTGTGTGCGCTCTTGGCTGGGATGAACCGTCCTGTTCTTGTATACGGGGCCCCTCTACCCAAGGAAACATTTTGGACCTAGCTTGAACAAAAACTGGGCTGTCTTGCTCTATCTTCTATACCGCACCTGCTTGAACTCCTTTGCGAGCGTTAAAATATACTCTCCCGATTTCATGTTCTCGCGAATTGCCTGCTGCTGTAAGAATGTATGAGTGAATGTGTAGCGTTTTTCTCTGTGCTTCCTCTTCTCCCCCCTCGTTCGTACTCCCTTCTTCCATCGATCCGATGCGCGATTCCCGATTCGACCGCGCAATAACATTTGTAAGGTTCCGCCGCAATGAGATAGTGTACGGAAATATACAGGGTATCTCCTTTAAGCATCCGTGGTCCACACGGAACGCCGATGAACCAAACTCCACCGGCCGGCCAATGTCAAATTCTCGATATTGGCGGTGACTGGTGAATGTATTCCTCCCCTCCCTCATCAACTTTAATTCACTTACCCAAGGAAACATTTTGGACCTAGCATGAACAAAAACTGGGCTGTCTTGTTCTATCTTCTATACCGCACCTGCTTGCACTCATTCGCGAGCGTCAAAATATACTCTCTCGATTTCATGTTCTCGCGAATTGCCTGCTGCTGTAAGAATGTATGAGTGAATGTGCAGCGTTTTTCTCTGTGCTTCCTCTTCTCCCCCCTCGTTCTTACTCCCTTCTTCCATCGATCCGATGCGCGATTCCTTACACGACCGCGCAATAACATTTGTAAGGTTCCGCCGCAATGAGATAGTGTACGGAAATATTCAGAGCATTTCCATTTAGCATCCGTGGTCCACACGGAACGCCGATACCCCAAACACCATCGGCCAATTTCAAATTCTCGATATTGGCGGTGACTGGTGAATGAATGTGTCTCCCCTCTTCTCATCAATATAATTCACTTACTTCTCATCTCCTTCCCTTTCCCCTTCTCCTAGAACTCATACAAATGGAATTCTAGAGAGAAGTGGAGAAGAGGGGAGGAATCAGCTTTTAGCTCTCTCTCAAAAAATAAGTCCAAAATTGTCTGCCTTTGGGTACCAGTTTGGGTACTGAGATAGGGCCCCATCTCAGGTCCATAGTTTTACCCATCTATCGCGTTTTGGACGTTTGGGTACCGCTTTGCGATTGTGTGCCGAAAGCAAACAGCTGTTTCACACGAAAAATGGTATTCACATTCCTGGCCTGGGATAGTGGATTGTGTGTGTCTTGTAATGCAAAAACTAAAATTTTCATTCTTGGCCCTAATTGAACACATCAAGTTTGTGGACCGAAGAGAAGGGGAAATGGGAAAGGTTTCAGTTAGAAGGAAGGGGGGAAGGGTATAAAAATACTCAATATGGTTTTTATCGACTATTTAAATTTTTGCGAATACAACAAGACCAAAAATCGTTACAGCTGCAGTTACATACAGCCATACACAGCCATAATACGAAGAACAAGAACAATCTCCATTGCCTCGGCAATTTGGGGGCCCGTTGATGATCCCGTCGATTGAGGGACCCCTTCCATTTGGTGTTGTCATCCCCCCATTTCCCCCCCAGGGGTTATGTTTACAATCAGATTTACTATTACTATCAGACCTACCAGAAGCATATTTATTTTATTTATCAGAAGCATTTTACAATCAGAAGCAGAAAACATTTGCCTTTTTAACATGTGCATTATGTTTACCTTAGTTGGAAGCGCAGAACGCTGCGATACATGCCCACAGCTCAAAACATCATTTCATCATCGTTGGCCCAAAGCGTTGGATCAAATGCATTGAACGCTACGCACGAGTTGGGTAACGGCCAAGCTACACGTACCGGACGACATCGGACGATGCCATAAAACGTAGGACCGCAGACAAGAGATTCGCGTCGGGCCGGGCCGTGTCGGATCACAGCGGGCCGATTTTGTATGGGATTTGACAGTTGGCATTAACGGATTTATGGCATCGTCCGATGTCGTCCGGTACGTGTAGCTTGGCCGTTAGACACCGTCGTGGCCGTCTGGCTGGTATCTTGCTTCGTAGCCATTTCACCTGCTTCGTTGCGGGGTTACCGAGTACCGCTGATGTCGTCTGCCGGAATTCTCGATGAAATGCGATGGTCTGGCAGCGCCGTCCGTTGTAACACTGTCTGTGTTCAGGATACGATCATCCACCAGCTCCTATTCCTTCACCGGTCCGATCACGCTATCGGGTCTCGTACGAACCTCCTTGGTTCGCGGTACGTATCCGCACGCCTAGAGTCGTCTAAGCGTTTGGGAACTAACGGATGCTAGTTCCTCTCTGGAGCCACCAATTTGCCCGACCTCTCCGCCGCACCGACCAGCCGCAAAGGTAGCTGGTGCCTAGGTCCGCCGTGGAGACGAGCAGCAATTCGAACTATGCCCCGCTTCACTAACACCGCCAGGAACTCCGCCTTCGAGATCCCATTGGCAAAAGTTCGCGCCTCACAGCGACTGCCTTCCAGCTAGTTTCCCCAGGCTTTCGGTGGGCTATGCAGATGGAAGGGGAACCTTTACCGCAGAAACTCTCAAGAGGAGAAGCTCAAGGAGTAGAGAGTGAGCGAGCAGAGATCGGATTCGACTTCGCCTTTCTGCCTACTGGTGTCCGCCGAGGATTACCACTGGAGGGGTCCAATAGCGGATCAATAAGCTTTCGAAGATTATATCGTTTCGGGAGTGAAATAATATGTTGCGTTTCGTTTCTTTTGCTTAGCTCATTTTGTTTATTTTCAGTTAGGAAAGGGATGATTTTACAGCGTGTCTTTCTAGCGATGGATAACATCCTTTTCTAGGAAAAATATTCTTCCTTAGGCGAGGCAAAAAATATATTAGGATCCAACGCGATCCTCTACTACCGCGCCCTGGACACCTTTCTCTAACGCTAAATTATGTTTCTAATTCTGTGTAGTGCATACTAGGTTTTTATTAGGAAATTCCTGCCCTTAGTCGAAAAATGTCCTGATGAGGACGAAGGGAAAAATATTTATTCGAGGATCGAACGCGATCCTTTTTAATAGTGTACCGCATTCCTGCCGCATGCACTACCTAGTACGCTCCGATACTAGGCGCCTAGAACCATAGAGGATGCTCTATTCTAATTCACTTATCTGCCTATCGTACGCGCTACTACCACCATCACATACACAGCGCGTTCGCTCGCTTGTGCTCGCATCTGATAAGCCTGAGCGACAGTAGTGTTGTGAATGAACTGTGACTATGGGGGGAAATTCAATGCTTTTATTGTTCGTACTTATTTTCTGTTATAGGTTTACTTAAATCTACGTACATATCCAATTTAAGGTGAATTTTAAACACCGTTTTCAAAGAAATAATTTTTGAAAATCTCCCTCACCCTATAAGCATCGCGTGAGGGATGATTATGACTATTTCTGATTACGGTAATACCAGTTGGATTTGTCCATCGTAGGATTTTGCGTGGTTTTTTTTTTTTAATTTGAGCAAATATTATGCAGCAAACAGCATGCTTGTACAATAATTGTTACATGATCAGGAGTCATTTGAAGCTCCGTCATTAGACACCGCCATATCTTAACCAGTATGCCAAAAGCACACTCAATAATCCGCCTCGCTCTTGCATGCATAAAATTAAATCTAATTTGCTCTGCCGATAAATTATTAAATGGATAGGGTTTGAGCAAATATGTTTTTAAAGGGTATCCTTGGTCCCCTAATAAAACGTATGGCATAGGTTCAATTGACCCTGGAAGTGGTTTCGCTGGAGGGATATTTAGCTCTCCATTCTCTATTGCTTGGTACAATGACGAGCTATTAAACACCCCACTGTCACTACGTCGTCCATATTCACCTACATCGATAAATATAAATTTTCCATGTGCATCAGCGACAGTTTGTAGATGCAAAAAAAAGTACTTTTTGTAGTTAAAGTAATCTGATACACTATTAGCCGGTGCTTTGATCATCACATGCTTGCCATCGATGCATCCGACGATGTTGGAAAAATTGTATTTTTGCCAAAACTCTCTGCTAATTTGTTGAAATTTTTCAGTTGTTGATACCGGCATGAATTCGTCTTTCATCATCTTCCAAATAGCATCGCAAGTTTCATACACTATTTTAGCTATTGCATTATGACAGATCCTAAAATCAAATGACAGAGCCCGAAAATTTGTTCCAGTAGATAAGAATCTAAAATTGAAAAAGTATGGTAAAAATAATAAATTATTTTTTTTGTGATATCAATTTTCAGAAAATGAAGTAAAAAAGCGGTGGAGATCTCTACGTGACACATATTCGAGGAAGTTAAATGAAATGAATCAGCCTTCAGGATCGGGTTATAAACATGTAGGTTGAAAATATTTTCAAGTTATGTCCTTCTTGAAGGATTGTTATGCGTCTAGGCCTCGAGAGGGAAATGTTCCAATCCGCAAAGGTAATACTCTATTATTCATTTTTTTATTGATGTTATTATTGAAGCGTTTCATTTTTTTTTATATTGCAGATCCTGTCAATGAGGAATACTTAGAATACGACTACAACAATAACGAGGTTGAACATCTAGATGAGGATGAATCGTATTCTATCTTCGATTCCGAATCATCAAGAACTGCGACAAACAGCCCTGCGCCGTCCAAAAAAAGAAAACAAACACAGGATCCGTTGCTAGAGGAGCTTCTTGGGGTAGAACGGTCAAAGCAGGAAACATTAAAAGCCCTTATCGAAACGCGGCCGAAAACATCATCAAATTATTTATTTTTTAATAGTTTGATTGAACCTGTAGATGCTTTACCTTTACATGTTCAGCTACAGGTAAAAGAAAGCATCATGAATGTTGTTCATGACGCCATGTTACTTAATGAATAATTAAATACGTCCAAAAATTACAGCAAAAGTAAATAAATGCATTGAATTGGGTTTTTAAAATAAGATATACTGTACAATTAATGTGAATAACGTCATCATGAACATATCAACAGATTGGAATTCAATACAGGAAAGATTATAAATAAGATTGGAATCATTTTAATAGTAAACTCCGCATCAAAATATAATACTCAGTAAATAATTTACCTTAATGTGACTGAACAATCGCGAACGTTTCGGATATGATTTTGCGTGGGCTGAATATTTACCGATGTGTTTGAATTTCCAAAGTGCAAGAGAAAGTGTATTCATTATGTTGCCCTATTTATAATTTTTCTATGATTGCCACTCACGCGAGTGGCAACTCACCCGCTACTCATCATTTCCTACCGTGCTCATTCTCACTTGACGAAACTCACTTTCGTCAAGTTATCATTTGACATCCAAGCGGAGCGTCAACATACTCCCCCCCATGACAGAATGTCATAAACAAAAACAAACTACACGTGCTGCTAATCGGTTATCCGTGTAAAAAAATATCCGACCGCATGTCCTTGGCGCGGACCGGTGTGTTTCGAGAAATGTGCCGCAGATTCAGCATTGCATCCGATGAATTCAGGTATCATCAACGTTTTCAGGTATCATCAACGATTTCAAGCATCATACCGCAATCTTGGCTTTGGCTAAGACAGATTCGGGAAGGGGTCCCGCGGTCTTGAGATAAAGTGTGAAACCCTGTATGTACAGTATCGGACAGAAAGATAGGGCATTGGTTTTTTAACGCACCGTGCACCCGTTGGGCCAAGTTTATGTGTGGTTTGTATGTTATTTGTTATTTTGTTATTTGTTATTTATTAATTAAAATTCAACGGACCGCAAGTGGCCCACTTGAAGCGAATTCATTTACATTAGCATAGTCACATTTCGGTCATTCATTTGTCACGCTTAGTCTTAAGTAACATGATTAACATGTAAAAGGTCGCACGACACGAATACTATTTAACAATGCGGTGCGCGACATGTCAGGTTGATGACGATCACAAATAACATTAAACTCACGGCACATACGAATAAACGGATCAGAGGAGCCAAAGCGAGTGCGGCGTTCCTCCACGTCAAGTAGCGATCTAGCTCGGAGCGATCTCGGCGGGACATACATGTTGAGCCTCGAAAGAAGCGCGGGCGAGTCGATCCGATTGTCAAGAAGTCCCGCGACAAACAGCCTCTGAGCGTTGCAGTTCCGCTGCTTCAGCGTCTCGATGCCAAGCAACGCACAGCGTCCCTCATAGTCCAGTTGGACACTCCAGGAGCGCAAAGCGAACCGCGTGAATTTGCGCAGGATCGACTCTAAACGAGCTAGGGGACGAGCAGCTGTAGGCCACCATACTACTGAAGCGTATTCTAACACTGGTCGCACCAAAGCACAATATAGCGTCTTGATGCATATCGGGTCAGTGATGTCTCGTGCTATTTGTTTTAGTAAGCCGATCAATTGGTTACCCTTAGTGACAACGTGCTCTAGCTGGTCGTGGAAGCTCAACTTTTCGTCAAGGAGCACTCCTAGATCCGTGACACAGCTTTTGCGACCAATGGTAGATCCATTTAACGCATAGTCATACACTAAGGGGCACCGCTTTCTCGCAAACGTAACGACAACACACTTCTCGACGCACAATTCAAGACCATTCAAAGAGCACCATGACTGGAAGGCACTTAGAGTGGCTTGAAGGCGGAGTTGGTCTGACCGGTCACGGATAGGCAGGAACAGCTTCGCGTCGTCTGCATACAGTAGGTGGCCGTCAGGAGGGAGCAACCGTGTTACGTCATTCAGGAAAATGACAAACAGCAGCGGTCCAAGGTTACTCCCCTGCGGCACCCCCGAAGAAGCATCGATACGGCGCGACGTATGGGGTCCCATCTTCACGCAGTATGTGCGACCAGCAAGATAGGAGCGCATCCAGGCCAGCAGCTGCACGGGCAGACCAAGCGTTTCGAGCTTTGCGAGCAGCAAGGCGTGCGGAACGCTATCGAAGGCAGCCTTGATGTCCGTGTAGACTGCGTCGATCTGCGAGCCGGCATCGATTGTCCTGTGGCAGAGGCTAACGAACTCAACCAGGTTGGTGGTGGTTGAACGCTGAGGGACAAATCCATGTTGAGCTGTGCTAATGTAGTTCGAGGCAGCTGCGAGGAGAGGTTCGTACACCAGGAGCTCGAAGACCTTAGCGCAGGCACAAAGCGATGTAATGCCACGGTAATTACATGCATTTGATTTGTCCCCCTTTTTGTGCACTGGAACAAGCCACGAAGTTTTCCAGCAGACAGGATAGATGCCCAAACGCAGCGAGTCGCGAAAAATCGAGGCCAGGATAGGCGCGATGGTGGTGCCACAACGCTTAAGCGTGGAAGCCGGGATCCCGTCAGGCCCTGGAGCAAACGAAGATTTCAGCCTGTCAATCGCTTTCGAGACTGAATACTCATCGATGATCGGCAAGTTTGGGGCCATAGCATCCACCGGTACGTTTGATAATGCGTTGGCTATCTGCCTCTCATCAGTTACAGCTCGAAGGAAGGTGGCGGCAAAGCGCGAGGCAAAAATATCACAAACTGCAGACGGATTGTTGCCGTTGCGCCCGTTGAAACTGACGGAGCTAGGAAAACCAGAGGATTTCCGACGATTGTGCCGCGGCAGCGCAAAACCGTACGCCGTACGTGCCCCAGGTAGCGGAACCTGTTATAGCGCCGATAGAGAGAGTGCGCAGTATTATAGTTGCGCAATGCAGCGGGATACCTACGCAACAAATAATCGCGATACGCGGCAGCTTTAGCCGTTTTGAGCCTGCGCAGCGCCTCGTTTAGGTCGTTTCACCGGCGTGCATTCATTCAGGGCTTGCAACATGAACCGCTTAAAATCTTTCACAGCGAGGTCAAGAGTGGCGTAACGGGAACAATCGAAGACATTCGCGAACGAGGCGATCATCGGCAGGAGCCTGTTAAAGTCCGTCCTCGCGTAGTCAAGGCGTGATGTTAGCGCAGGGACGGCTGATTCCTCTCGTGGTAGCGGGATGGCCAACTCAAGCGCAGGGTGATAGGTGTCAATTGCTAACAGCGGGGTGAGGCAAAGTTCAAGCGGAAGGCAAACAGAAGCAACAGCATTATTTGCAAACACCAGGTCTAAGACGCGTCCGCTGGTGTTAAGATGACCATTGATCTGGAAAAGTCCGCTATGATGCATCTCGTCCATAAACAGAGCGGAGAGAGCCGATCGCGTACGTGGCTCATAATGCAGAAATGGTAAATCCGGATCATGCTGAGCGGCTGACCAGGAGACGAGAGGTTGGTTGAAGTCTCCTAACAGGAGTAAACCGTCTCCGGGATGCATAGTTGAGCATAATGAGCGAATGCAGTTTTCGATTTCACGGAGCGTGGCAGCATTTGCGGCAAGTCTAGGCGGGAGGTATGCAGCAATGATGAATAGTCGGGAATTGCCTAGTTGTATTACAACGCACACTAGCTCAAGCGATGGATGCACCGTTGTGTGTTCCCGTGACGTCAGAGACTGAGAGCACGCAATCAACACACCTCCACCGCGGGAACATGTACTGTTGTCAACACAACGATCGCATCGGTAGACTCGGAAGCTATCGTCAAACAGCAAAGCCGAAGGTAGACTAGGATCGAGCCAGGTTTCCGTAAGCACTATTACATCGAAATTGGATTCCAACACCGACAGGCGAAACTCATCGACCTTCGTGCGTGTGTTTGTGTTTGTGTTTGTGTGTGTGTGTTTGTGTGTGTATGTGTGTTTGTGTGTGTGTGTGTGTGTGTGTGTGTGTGTGTGTGTGTGTGTGTTTGTGTGTGTGTGTGTGTGTGTGTGTGTGTGTGTGTGTGTGTGTGTGTGTGTGTGTGTGTGTGTGTGTGTGTGTGTGTGTGTGTGTGTGTGTGTGTGTGTGTGTGTGTGTGTGTGTGTGTGTGTATGTTTGAATGTGTATTGATGTGTGTGTTTGTTTCACAAGTAGGTCGTTTCGGATAGATTTGTAAGTAGTTTTTTTGTGTTTTGGGTTAGGTTTTTGGTGTGATGAGCAGGACCACCGCCCTCGCGATCAGTGTGTTTTCGATATATTAACAATGTTACGGTCTTCTTTCGCCGTGGTCTTCTGAGGACGTCCGGTTGACTTGCGCGTTTCGGTTGTCCAAGCGCGTTTCAGTTGTCTAAGCACGTTTCGGTTGTCCGAAGCGCGTTTGCCACAAAAGTGCGCGATCGTTCCATTACGAACTCGATCCTTTTGCGCTTAATGCCAGCAGCAGCCATTCGCTTTTACATATGGCGCTGATGATCGGTACAACGTTTACCTCGACCCATTGTTACTAACATTGCTTGCTTGGACCGTCAAGAACGCGCTGGTTAAAAACTTGGACACGGCTGATCCCGTGCTCTGCCTGCGTTCTACTTCTATACGCGATGAATTACATCGTTTTGGAGCAGCGAAAACATCGCATGGATAAAAACTATCAACGAGTACGCGAGTAAGCGTCTTCCCTTCAAAATCGAGAAAAGAATACTGCCGCGCTCATGAAACAAAACGCCCATTGAAAAGAATAACTGCGCGCCAGCTCAATGCACTCACAACGTTTACCATTCGCACACTACGTGCAACGCAGAGATGCACGAAGGCCTTTCAATGGCGTGCACTGGAGAAACACCTGTGAGGGAATGCCGAGTTCATTGCTATTGTGCGCGTGTCCATTTCGCACCGGTGTCGCATTCACATTCATGAAACAGCACACCTGCGTTTTCGTCCGAGGAACAAGCGCTGCTGTCGATGCAAACTTTAGTTTTTATCCAAGTGTAAACGCACAATGTTTCACATGATAACACACATAATAAGAATAATTTCAACGCAATATGACATCATGGCAAGCTATGTTTTTCAGACACAAACCCGCGCACTTGATAATACACATTAAAAAGCACACTCTCTTTCTACTACTACTACTACTACTACTACTACTACTACTACTACTACACACACACACACACACACACACACACACACACACACACACACACACACACACACACACACACACACACACACACACACACACACACACACACACACACACACAAACACAAGTAACGTGGCAAAACAAGTGCACGGTGCATTGAAAAAAAGGGTCCTATCTTAATGTCCGATACTGTACCAATTTGGTGTAGGACGACGACAAATTGAACCAATGGTGAGTGGTTTGTATACTTGCAACTACAGCACTCACCTGACGAATTTCCATATCCGTTTCAGCAGTCAGTGATGGATTTGACATTGGCCATTTGGAGGGGGATAGCGCCAACCATTCAGGACCACAGCTCCAAATCGATCCTTTTAGCATTTCAGCTACTGACATCCCTCGAGACACCAGATCGGCGGGATTCGATGAACCGGGAATGTGTTTCCATTGACGAGGGTGCGAATAGTTCTGGATATCAGCAACACGATTCGCCACGAATGTTTTCCAGGTGTTGGGTGGAGACGCTATCCAGTTTAGCGTTACCGTCGAATCCGACCAGAAAAACGATTCGGTTGTGTCGATTCCCATAGCGCGTCTAACACGATGATGAAGATGTGCTCCTAACACGGCCGCGCAGAGCTCCAATCTTGGTAATGTCACTCGTTTTAGTGGAGCTACACGCGATTTCGACGCGAGCAGGCTGACTCGTACTCGTCCCTGCTGGTCCTCACAGCGCGCATAAATGCAGGCACCATAAGCAACTTCTGACGCGTCTGCAAATGTATGGAACTGTATTTTAGAGTTAGGTAAGAGCACATACCGTACGCTTTTGAAGCTTTCCAAATCCTTCCAGTCGTCAGTAACCGATTTCCATTTGTTACAGATGTGTACAGGGACCGGATCGTCCCATCCGATTTTCTGCAGCCACAACTCCTGCATTAGCAATTTCGCGCGTATGATGACTGGAGCGATCAATCCAAGTGGATCAAACATTCGAGCAATGTTTGACAATATGGATCGCATGGTGAGGTTGGCGGTTTCTATTATTGCAGTCGACTCAAAGCACAAAACATCTAGTTCAGGCTTCCATGCGATGCCAAGTGCCTTCACAGTCTCGTTCGGCACAAACTGCAGTGATGACTGTGTACCGATATGCTCTGCTGGTACACCACTTAGTACGCCTAAACAGTTGGATGTCCACTTCCGGAGTTCAAACCCGCCCTTGGAGAGTGACTCGGAAAGTTGCTGACGAAGCTCGCGAGCTTCACTCACGCTGTTTGCTCCGCCGATGAAGTCGTCTACATAAAAATTGTGTCTCAGTGCGGGTGAAGCGAGTGGAAAGTCAGCACCTTCATCTTCCGCATGATGCAGCAATGTACGAGTGGCCAAGAACGATGATGGAGACAAACCATATGTAACAGTATTCAGCTCGTACAATTCAATCGGCGATTGCGATGAGAAACGGAAGAAAATGCGAACCAATCGTCGATCATCCGGATGCAGCACAATTTGTCGATACATTTTGGCGATATCAGCTACGACAGCAATCTTATAGGTGCGGAAACGCAAAATAATATCGATGAGTTCATCCTGAACTATGGGTCCAACCCGCAGAGTTTCATTCAGCGAAAAGCCAGTTGACGTTTTAGCCGAGCCATCAAAAACTACTCTGACCTTTGTGGTGGTACTTGACGCTTTAAAAACTGGATGGTGTGGTAAATAATAAGCGGCTGTATCATCACATTCAGTGCTTATAAGGAGACATGTGACCCAGTGCTAAGTACTCCTTCATAAAGTCTTGGTACGCTTCTCGAAGTGCTGGATCACGTTCCAATCTCCGCTCGAGAAGCTCAAAACGACGAATGGCCTGAGGTCTAGAAAGGCCGAGCTTTGCATCAAAGTCGGGCTGTTTCGGTAGGCGAACAATATATCTACCGTTATCGTCACGTTCGGTGGTATTCTTATAGAACGATTCACAATGCCGTTCGTCTGGTGAGTATCCATCATTCATGGTTAAATTTTCCAATTGCCAAAATCTTTGTAGCGAATCCTCCAAGGATGCCATACAGGCGATTGTATATGATGCGGTGGGATCGGTTTTAGGTGAAGAATTGTCAATGCCGGTTGGACCAGTCATTACCCAGCCGAAAACGCTGTCTATCATCACGGGCTGATGAGGTGCAGGACGGAACTGAGTTGCATTCTCAAAGAAAGTGTGGTAATGACGAGCACCAAGAATGAGGTCTACAGGAGCAGCTTTGTTGACCAGACGGTCTGCTAAAGCGAAACCAGGTGGTATCTTCCAATCGCTGATATCTATGTAGCGCGTTGGTAGATTTGCAATCAAATTGTCAACAATCAACAACTCAGTGTTCACAGTGAACGAACTGGATCGAGAGACAATCTGTGCCTGTACGGACTCCCGTACTGTCTTTGTAGCTTGTCCTGCTCCAATGACGGTAATGTTCACATTACTTTTCTTCAGCCGTAAGCGATGAGCGAGTCGATCGCTTATTAGATTCGGTTGCGATGCGCTGTCCAACAGCGCCCGCGCAGGATGTGCTATTCCGAAATCGTCTATGATATTTATCATAGCAGTTTGCAGTATGACTTGTTCGGGTGCATGCTGCAATGCTGCTGCAAATGTGCGTTGTGTATTGTTTGTGGCTGTGTGATCGCTAGTGGTGTTGTGTGTGTGTTGCTGAGGTGCAGTGAAATTTGGGTTATGGTGAGCGTGATGCTGTGGTGTAGTGGAAGCTTGGCTGTTATGTGCGTAGTGCAATTTTGTGTGGTGTGCGGCATTACAGTAACGGCATTTGTACTGTGATGGGCAATCTCGAGCCATATGATTATCGCGTAAACAATTTAAGCACAAACGCGAGGTCATAGCAAACCGATGGCGTTCCTTCGGGTCCATCCGCTCAAAACGCGGACATTTCAGAAGGTTGTGCGCGGAGTTGCATAGCATGCAATTCGGCATTTCATGCGATGTGGAAGCAAAACTGGCTTGGCGAGGAAAGGTCATTCTCCGTACGGGAGCTAGGTCGTTACCCTGAGACGTATGACAGTTGTTGACAAGCATCGTCTCCAATACACGCATACGACGGTGCAAGAACGAAATCAGACTGTCGTAACTGGGATCGTTATTGCTTGATGCTTGCTCCTCCCAATCGCGTAAAGTTATTGTCGGAAGTTTAGTGCATAGCAAATGCTCGAGAATGCTACCCCATGTATTTGTTTCTTCTCCTAAGTGTTGCAAAATCTTTGTGTGTCTCTCAAATTCATCTACAAGGTGGTGCAATGTTGCAACGCTTTCCTTCTGTACAGCTGGGATGGCAAACATTGCTTGCAAATGGCGTTTTTTTCAGGAGGTATTCATTCGAGTATCGCTCCGTTAGAGTGTTCCATGCTAAATCATAATTAGCGGCGCTTATGGTGATGGATTCTATCACTTGAGCCGCTTCTCCTTTAACCGCGGCGCGCAAATAGTGAAATTTTTGAATGGCCGGTAAATCCATATTATTATGAATTAAGCACTCAAACGTATCGCGGAATGTCAACCATTGCATATAGTCCCCCGTGAATTCAGGCAGCGCAATGGTAGGAAGTTTGATGCCCTTTAACGGATTCGCTCCGGTACTCGATTGGGCATTTTGAAACTGCTCTTTTGGTAACCTTGCTTGCAGCTGGGATTGCACAAGAATTAATCTATCCTCAAAACTTTCTCTGAGTGTAGCATTTTGCGACACTTCTTCCGGAGTGTCGGCAGAATCTTCCAATTGTTGCTGCACAGCTTCCAAATCCGCACACAGCTTATCGAACCTTTTAACGCGTATTTCCACCTCTACTTGATCCCGTTCAGGGACGAAATCCTTAATGAATTTCTCGTATCGCGAGAGAATTCCCAATAAAACAGTCCGCCGGGACGCCAAAACAACGGGCGGTGTGGCCATTATGTTAGTGGATGTGGGTGTTTGCGATTACAGTGACTTGCGTGATGCGGCAAAATCAGCTGTAAGTTTGCGGCAATCCAAAAAGTGTGTGGCACAAGCGGTAAAACGAAACCCCGATGCAATTATCGAAACTTGCGATTTAAAACCAGATATTCGCACAATCCTGGTCACGGCACCATGAACAATCGCGAACGTTTCGGATATGATTTTGCGTGGGCTGAATATTTACCGATGTGTTTGAATTTCCAAAGTGCAAGAGAAAGTGTATTCATTATGTTGCCCTATTTATAATTTTTCTATGATTGCCACTCACGCGAGTGGCAACTCACCCGCTACTCATCATTTCCTACCGTGCTCATTCTCACTTGACGAAACTCACTTTCGTCAAGTTATCATTTGACATCCAAGCGAAGCGTCAACAGTGACCATCAACCGTTCTTCTAGTGAAATATGTTGAATATTCCGCTTCTTTTTCGCTATGCTTGGGGCAATTTTATTGAGAATGTAAAAGAATGTTTCTTTAGGCATCCTCATATATTGAAAAAAAGAAACTTCATCTTCCAGGAGCTGGTTGAATAGAGTATGGAAATCGCCATACTTCGTCCTGTCGGCATAAATTTGCTTAATACTGGCATTAGATCGACGTCGTTTTGCAAGAAAATACTGAAGTACCAGGTTAGGTTCTGCAACAATGCTACAGATAATCTCGTCGAACATCCTTAAAAAGAAAAAAAGTATGATAATTTGCAGTTACATTAGCAGTTAAGTTAGTAGAGGACATGATGTTAGTGCAAATTTCCAGTAGAAACGGGATTTTACAGCGAACCTCATTTGCGAGATGTTATGTAAATCTATTATCAGTCTACTGGTTTCAACCAACTTCCGATAAAAGCGATAATGGTGTAAACGTTCGACGTTTACTTTTTCGACTTGTACTGGCCGTATTGTCGTGTGAAGGACCAGACGCTGTAACTACCGTACTACTCCAAGTTTACTGTCTTGATACAGTTTCTCTCGTAACTTTTTATGAGTAGATATAATAAATTACCTTTATTTCAATTAGTGATGTTTCAAACAATTTAATTTAATGGTTGTGTGTGTGTGAGTGTGTGTGTGTGTGTTTGTGTGTGTGCTTGTGTGTGTTTGTGTGTGTGCTTGTGTGTGTTTGTGTGTGTTTGTGTGTGTTTGTGTGTGTGTTTGTGTGTGTGTGTGTGTGTGTGTGTGTGTGTGTGTGTGTGTGTGTGTGTGTGTGTGTGTGTGTGTGTGTGTGTGTGTGTGTGTGTGTGTGTGTGTGTGTGTGTGTGTGTGTGTGTGTGTGTGTGTGTGTGTGTGTGTGTGTGTGTGTGTGTGTGTGTGTGTGTGTGTGTGTGTGTGTGTGTGTGTGTGTGTGTGTGTGTGTGTGTGTGTGTGTGTGTGTGTGTGTGTGTGTGTGTGTGTGTGTGTGTGTGTGTGTGTGTGTGTGTGTGTGTGTGTGTGTGTGTGTGTGTGTGTGTGTGTGTGTGTGTGTGTGTGTGTGTGTGTGTGTGTGTGTGTGTGTGTGTGTGTGTGTGTGTGTGTGTGTGTGTGTGTGTGTGTGTGTGTGTGTGTGTGTGTGTGTGTGTGTGTGTGTGTGTGTGTGTGTGTGTGTGTGTGTGTGTGTGTGTGTGTGTGTGTGTGTGTGTGTGTGTGTGTGTGTGTGTGTGTGTGTGTGTGTGTGTGTGTGTGTGTGTGTGTGTGTGTGTGTGTGTGTGTGTGTGTGTGTGTGTGTGTGTGTGTGTGTGTGTGTGTGTGTGTGTGTGTGTGTGTGTGTGTGTGTGTGTGTGTGTGTGTGTGTGTGTGTGTGTGTGTGTGTGTGTGTGTGTGTGTGTGTGTGTGTGTGTGTGTGTGTGTGTGTGTGTGTGTGTGTGTGTGTGTGTGTGTGTGTGTGTTAACTGTTGTCTGTGAGTCGCCGGCTCGGCTCGGGGCCGCAATTGTACTGAACATTTTATTGTAAAATGTAGTGTTTGTAGGTTTCACAAGTGCTTTAATAATTTGGTGTAGGGTTTGTCCATCTATGTCATCATTTTAACTACATTGCAGAGTGTGTTAAACTGGTGGTTCCATTTGGTATTGTTGCGGTTTTTAGTACAGAGCGTGTTTTTTATTCATGAGGAATGGCTTTGTCGTATTGCTCGGTAGAACGTTTTTTTTATCAAATTGTAAGCAAAATTTACCGGCCTACTTGGATACATTTAATATAAAAATAGCAAGTGTTATTATTATCACTGTGGTTCCGGTGCAAAGGCTAGCATGACCGAATTATCACGCGATTATCGACCTTTCTTCTGTTTTAATTTAAATTAAAAAAGGGAAGTATTTAACTGAATTTTCTTTTTCATTCCAGGAACATGAAAAAAGCCTCCGCTTCATTGCTGAGGTGCAAAAGCACCGTGTTTTGTGTCAAAAAAAAATAAAAAAAAACTACAAAAATGTAGTTTTGAAGGGCGACGCGTGGGCTGCGATAGCGGCCAAGGAGGAGGTTTCGCCACAAGATGCGAAACATCTGTGGTCCCGACTCCTTGGAATTTATCGGACCAACAAGGCCAAGGTGAAGAAAACAACTCAAACCGGTGCAGGTACATATAGAAAAATATATATACAGTGAATTCATTATTTCTAATCCCAATTGATTATTGTTTTATTTTAGGCAATGACGACGTGTTCCGGCCACGGTGGTTCGCCTACCATGCGATGTCTTTTGTAGACGAGGCCACCCAAGATGCGGTGCATGTAGACACGGTAAGTATGTTCATACATATTTTAAATAACTAGTGGTGTGGGTCAACTAGTTTTTTTAATCTTTGGCGTGGAAGCTAATGTCAGCTTTCAAAACAATTTTACATAAATGCCTAGTATTGAGCATCAACACATTTGGGTATCCATGATTGATAGATGTTCTCCGACGAACTAGTTGACCTTACCAACATTCTATTTAACTAATTTAATGCGAAGCTCGTTTGTTATGTACATGAAAAAGCTCTCTTTTGTACTTATATAATTAACATTTTGACGAACAAAGTATATCATATCATTCAACTGGTGGTTTTCCCTGTAGCGACCAGAGTTCCATCTGGTGCATACACCTAGAACCACGACCAAAAATGTTCGACGGGCGAACTAGAGCGAGACAACCAGTGACAGCACGCTTCACCGCCTCGATTATCCGGTGGATTGCTACACACACTTCTTCTCCGGCAACTCTCGAACGAACAACACTAATTTTCGCGTCTCTCCCAAACTCACCGTTCCGCGGCTTAAAAGAAAAAAATAAATCGAATTCTACAAAAACGTAGTTCGCCAAGCGTGTTGCGTATCTTTTAAAAAATTAGGGATCACTTTTGTGGCGCCCCTAAAACTGGTGACCCCGACGTGATCCGCAACCGACGCCGCGAATTCGTCCGTGAGTGGGTGTGTGTACTACGCATCGCAAACTTGTACCGCGTTGAACGTGTTAAAACGTGCCACCGGCATCGGAGATCGACGCAGAGAAGACAACGTGTGTGTGTGTGCCTACGACCGGGAGTGCTACCAGCGTTAGAGGTACCGGCAACGCAGCTGGCCTCCTCCCCCCTTTCCCTGTAAAGTGTGCAACGAGCGCCCTTTCATCATACACAGGACGTTGAGTGCTGGCCAACGAAAAAACGCAGCAACGCCGTGTTAGTGCGGCTGTAGCTACACGGAGCGTTCCTGCATTCATGCGAACAAAAGAACCACCCGCACACGAGCGCGCCGCCTCGAAGCGCGACAAGCGCACACACACCATCATCGGCGCAGCAGAAAAATTCCATCCTTCTTTCGACGGCTGACGCAATCGACGCAATTCTTGGAAGCGGATCGACGACAATCTCCGCTGGTGGTCTCCTCGACGCCGATCACCGCCTGGCAAGCTGTTCCTACACCTCGTGCTACTGGGAATTTTCCGTTTGTGTGCGCTTCCATCTACGGGTGCGATCAAGAAGGAAGACACCAACGTCGAGTTGCGCACGCAAATTATCCAGCCGTAGCAGTAGTGACACATCGCCGCCATCACGATTTTTTCGCTCGAAGGCGAACCCGCTTGGATCCAGCTGACAAGAAGAACGACGCCGCCATTTGCTGTGCACCATTTTATCGCAGGTGAGGAAACACCATTTTCTCCACCCGAGAAGGAAGACGACGCACGCTGCTTCTGAAGCGTTTTCATACCGATCGACCGCAAAGACGACACCCTGGTTACGTGAACAATTAAGGTAAGATCCACCCTTTTTATTCACTACTAACCCCGACGTGGAAGGATGCAGCGTAGCCCGCAACAAGGTGCAGCGCCGGTCGCCAGCCCTGCAGTTGCCATCAGCCCTGCGGTGGCCGCCAGTCCTGCGGTGGTCGCCAGCCCCGCAGCTGGACTCCCCACATCGAGTCCATACGTAATCGATATAACCCCTCTCGCTCGTGACGCCTCTACCGACCTTCCGGAGTTCCAAGTCGAGACCGTGAACGCCATGCGTCTCAAGCCGCCCGAATTGGATACTGCTGACATCCATACGTTCTTCTACGCTTTGGAGAACTGGTTCGACGCCTGGAATATTTCTCCGCACCATCATGTTAGACGTTTTAACATCCTGAAGACACAGATCCCTACGCGAATTCTTCCCGAGTTGCGTCCAATTCTCGACAGCGTACCAAATACCGACCGCTACGAATCCGCGAAGAAGGCCATCATACAACATTTCGAAGAGTCTCAGCGAAGCCGCCTACACCGTTTGCTATCCGAAATGAGCCTCGGCGACCGTAAGCCTTCACAACTGCTAGCCGAGATGCGGCGAACAGCAAACGGTGCAATGACCGACTCCATGTTGATCGATCTTTGGATCGGTCGGCTGCCGCCCTACGTTCAGTCCGCCGTGATCGCGTCCTCTCAAAACGCCGACGAGAAAGTTAAGGTAGCCGATTCAGTGGTCGACTCTTTCGCCTTGTACAATCGCTCCGGTCCGTACCAAACCATCGCCGAGGTGCGGAATGAGGAGGTCAACCGCCTTTCACGACAGGTAGCCGAGCTGAGTCAACGCTTAGAAACTCTAATGAACCAGAACCAAGCTCGTGAACGCTCACGGGCCCGCTCACGCTCTCGCAATCGCAACACGAACCAGGCTACTAATCCTAACACTAACGGCTACTGTTTCTACCACGACCGATACGGACAGCAAGCGCGTAACTGCCGCGCTCCGTGCTCGTTTAACAGCCGTCCTCAAAATAATGGTACTCCTACTACTTCTGCATGACGGAACGCGGGAGACGTCCAGCTTCTAGTCGATTCGATATCATCGGCCAGTCATCGCCTTATTATCAAAGACTATAAAACTAACCAACCCTTCCTTATCGACACCGGCGCCGACGTCTCCGTAATACCTCGACAGCACAGCTCCGTTCCTTGCAAACCATCGACCATGAAACTATTTGCCGCTAACAGTACGCCTATCCAAGTGTATGGAGAGTCACTCTACACGTTGGATCTTGGTCTTCGACGCGCCTTTCTGTGGAACTTCGTGATTGCAGATGTGGGTACCGCAATAATAGGAGCCGATTTCCTCCAGCATTTTCACCTTTTAGTGGACCTGCGCGACAAATGCCTAGTAGACGCCTTAACCAACTTACGAACGCCGGGTGTTCCTGATCTACATCCTGGGGAGCCAACCGTAAAGGTGTGCGATTCGACCTCGCCAATCGCCACCTTGTTGAGGGAATTCCCTGGGTTGACTGCACGGACCGCGCCCGGAACGCTCCTGCAATCCGACGTCACGCACCGCATAGAGACTACCGGACAACCGACCTTCGCCCGTCCGCGTAGATTGTCCCCCGAAAAATATGCTGCAGCTCGCGCCGAGTTCGAGTCTCTCGTACAGCTAGGAGTGTGCCGACCATCTAACAGCAGCTGGGCCAGCCCTCTGCACATGACGAAAAAAGCAGACGGGTCGTGGCGACCCTGTGGCGACTACAGGGCCCTCAACGCGAAAACAATTCCCGACCGTTACCCACTACCTTTCTTGCAGGATTTTACTATGCATTTGCAGGGAAAAACCATATTTTCTAAGGTTGACCTGCACAAGGCATATCACCAAATCCCGATACATCCCGAAGATATACCGAAGACGGCGATCACAACTCCCTTCGGATTGTTCGAGTTCACCACGATGCCCTTCGGCCTACGAAACGCTGCGCAGACTTTTCAGCGACTCATTCACGATGTCCTCCGAGGTCTCGACTTCGTGTTTCCATACATAGACGATATGATTGTCGCCTCGTCGTCAGAGGAAGAACACCACGAACACCTGCGCCAGCTGTTTCAGCGTCTGGAACAACACCACCTGGCCATCAATCCGGCCAAATGCGAATTCAACCGAAGTGAAATTGCCTTTCTTGGCCACTTGGTCAACGCAGAAGGAATAAGTCCTCTCCCGGAACGGGTACGAGCGATCAGCGAGTTGAGTAAACCAGCGACGATAATGGAGCTGAAGAAATTCCTCGCGATGATCAATTATTATCGACGCTTCTTGCCACATGCCCTGACGACACAAAGCATCCTACTTGAGATGACACCGGGGAACAAGAAGAAGGACAAGACACCGCTAAAGTGGACGCCCGAATCTAGCGAAGCATTCGACCGATGTAAAGAGCAGCTACAACAAGCCGCGCTTTTAGCTCACCCTGCCTTAAACGCAGAGTTGTCACTCTGGACAGACGCTTCCGACTTCGCCGCTGGAGCCGTTCTCCACCAACGCATCGACGGCCAACTCCAGCCCTTAGGATTTTTCTCCAAAAAGTTTGAGAAGGCACAGCTCAACTACTCCACATACGACCGCGAGTTGACCGCTATTTATCTGGCTGTACGACACTTTCGGTATCAGTTAGAGGGTCGTGAATTCTGCATCTACACGGACCACAAACCTCTAACTTTCGCTTTTCGCCAGACTCTTGATAGCTCCTCGCCGCGTCGAGCCAGACAACTCGACTTCATTGGGCAATTCTCCACCGACATTCGCCACGTATCGGGAGAAGAAAACATCACCGCCGACCTACTCTCACGAGTTGAAATAGTAAACGCGTCACCTGCAATCGATTTTGAACGTCTCGCCGAAGAGCAAACAAACGACCCTGAGCTCGCCGATATACTCAGCGGTAAAACACGAACCGACCTTTTCCTTCAAAAAACGCCGATACCAGGAAGCACCCAATCGCTATACGCCGACTGCCCTGGTGGAATAATTCGACCGTACATCACAAGATCATTCCGGAATCAGCTTCTACACGCCGTACACGACCTTAGCCATCCTGGAGCGAGAGCCACTGCCAAATTAATGACAGAGCGATTTGTTTGGCTGGATATCAAAAGGGACGCTCAGGAATTCGCCAGAAACTGCTTGGCATGCCAACGCGCTAAGATAGGCAGACACACGAAAAGCCCGCTCGTACCGTACCCGGCAACGCAAGACAGGTTCAGCCATATAAACATCGATATCATCGGGCCATTTCCAATTAGCAACGGCAACCGATACTGCCTCACGATCATAGACCGATATACCCGCTGGCCGGAAGCTATACCGATTCCAGACATCACCGCGACTACGGTTGTATCAGCACTGCTGTACCATTGGATTGCACGATTCGGAGTTCCGTCTCACGTGACAACCGATCAGGGACGACAATTCGAGTCCGCCCTGTTCAAGGAGTTGACGCGAGCCCTTGGAACAAAACACATTCGAACGACCGCGTATCACCCGCAGGCAAACGGGTTGATCGAGAGATGGCATCGCACTCTCAAAGCTGCAATTTGCTGTAAAGATACATCGAAGTGGAGCGAACATCTCCCACTCATACTGCTCGGATTACGCACTACATTCAAGAACGACATTAATGCGTCGCCTGCAGAACTCGTGTACGGAACGACCCTCACCATTCCCGCCGAATTTCTCGTCGAAAAACCGCAACCAGCACTGGTCAACCAGTCCGACTTTGCCAAATCACTCCGAGAAGCGATGAGCAAAATTCGACCTTCTAACACCGCCTGGCACACCAACCGAACATCGTTTGTGCACTCCGACTTGAACAAATGCTCGCATGTGTTTGTGCGCAATGACACCGTCCGTCCCGCGTTAACCACACCTTATCACGGCCCATACCAAGTACTTACTCGAAATTCAAAGTCTTTTCAGATCCTACTAAACGGACACCCCTCGCTTGTGTCCGTCGACCGCCTAAAGCCAGCATATACAACCGAAGGAATAATCTCGTCAGCCCCGCAACAACCGTCACCCGACCAACTGCTGACGAGCCAACGACACGCTACTCCGGTGGTCCAACCACCGTCGACGCAACAATCGACGATGAGCCAGCGTCTCACAACTCCGATGCCCGGACCGTCGACGCTCGACCAGCTGCCATCGTCCAACCAGTCGTCGCTGCCAGATCAGCAGCCAACGGCCACACAGTCGCCTTCGACCATACAGCTGCCGTCAACAAACCAACCGCCGATAGCCCGGAACCGCGCCACACGAACATCACTCATGCCGTCGCTACAACCAGCCAGAGCAACCACCAGCTTCGCCCCACCACCGCCTATCTTACGCAAGGATCAAAACGTATCGACCGGTGTTACCAGATCTCAACGAAGAGTAGTAATTCCTCTGCGATACCGATAACACCGATCTAGGAGGGGAATCCTGTAGCGACCAGAGTTCCATCTGGTGCATACACCTAGAACCACGACCAAAAATGTTCGACGGGCGAACTAGAGCGAGACAACCAGTGACAGCACGCTTCACCGCCTCGATTATCCGGTGGATTGCTACACACACTTCTTCTCCGGCAACTCTCGAACGAACAACACTAATTTTCGCGTCTCTCCCAAACTCACCGTTCCGCGGCTTAAAAGAAAAAAATAAATCGAATTCTACAAAAACGTAGTTCGCCAAGCGTGTTGCGTATCTTTTAAAAAATTAGGGACCACTTTTGTGGCGCCCCTAAATCCCCATAACACCACAGTAGTATGTGCTTCGTTCGTCAAAGTTTTAATACAAATGAATCATTTCACACACGAAGTGTTCCTATGATTCTTAAAATGTACACATATACGGACGATCACGACAAGCAGGAAATGCTAACCAGCGCACCACGTCAACAGCACGAGACCAATATGTATAGCCGTCCGGAATCATAGTGCTGACATGACGATGGATTCTTTCTTCGCTCGTTGTGCAATTGCAATCGGCAATAACAATTGGCAATCGATCGTTGCGCTGGAAGCAGGTGCGTAGTTGATAGACGAGCATACCCTGCTTGTCACGATCGTCCGTGGTACTCCGCTATTTCAGCGGGTCGATGGCCAATTCGTCCGATAATGTGTTTGGGCGAGTCACTATCGTGTACGTAGCTATAGTTAAGTTTCTCCATGATCAATCTTGAAGAGAATTAATTTTAGAAAGATTTTACTGTACGTGCGCATAGTATAGTTACGTGCGCATGATTATCGCCACGTTCGTCCACTCGATCCACCAGCAGCAACCAAACACAACAGGAATGTGGCCACGTTTATTCGGTGAGTGAGCTAGTAAGCCAGCCAGCAGTTTATTCAGCCGCTAATAGAGCAGGCGAGTAATGCTTAAAAAATCCGTAGTTGTTGCACTCGCGTACTTAAATGTATATTATAAATAACCATGCTGGTAGTAATGTACAGAATAGTAGGTGTAGTTGTGTTTGCGATTTCATAATTTATTATTAATTTTAATATCCATGGTATTGGTTGGATGGATTTACGTAGAACGATTATGTTGTAAATGGTTTGCAATGTGGTTCCTTATGTCAGCAAGATTTTCTGAAGGTCGGTCCCGCTGCGCAAAGCGACGGAAGAAATCATGCCGTTCCGAGAATTTGATCATGCCATCTTTTTCCCTCCAACGGCAAATTTGTCAAGCAGCTCGTCGCGCTACCCGTCCCTGGCTCCGCCTCGTACCCCTCGCCTGAGCGCGCTGTCGAAGGTTTGGATGTGTAGGTGCGTCAGACGGCCAATCGCTGTCAGCCGTCGTCCGTGCTTTTCCCTCCATAGCGCTATCTCTTTCTCGCGTGTGGTCAATGCTCGCGAGCTGTTGTGGCGCCTAAAAATGCCGTTAACAAACATTGCGGCGATGAAGTTACATTTTCACAAATCAAACAAAAAAAAGCGCAATAAGTTCAATTGCTGCAATGTAAAAATTACTAAGGAATTGCTAGCTAACGCTGGAGGGTTTGCTGTGCAACGCGCAGAATCCTAATTCACTCTAACACGTTCATCCCGGCGCTGATTTTCATCAACTTTTCTTTCCGCCGGCATCAAGAACGCAAGCTGATTATGATAGCGGCATCCTGGAAAGTTCACTGGCAGTCCCTGGGGCCTGCCATCGAACTAAACATGTTAAGCATTAAGCATAAATTTGTTACCCTAAGCTTCTGTTGGGGGTGTTGGGGGTGTAAGAGGGGGGTGTTGGGGGTGGGGGGAGGGGCAAATGGTTCTCCAGCCATGGTGCCCCAACGACCATCTTTACGGCGGCCCTTGTCGCTAATACTCTGTTCACTTGTAGACATACGGCATACTACAGACTAACGATCTTCGGCGACCTCCTAGTCCGTCTACCGTTAGATCCGCCGCTGGTTCATGACGGTGTTTTTTTTATTGTGGAGGTGCATCCTTCCCCCTGCCTGCAGCGTATGCATCGAGCAGGAGACAGTGTGGCAGTATGCAAGTTGCACGCTGGATAGGAGCGGGTCCGCGACACCGCCATCATTCCGCACATCTGCATGCCCGTCGTGGGTTCTAACCGCGTATGAACCGTCCGCCGTAGCAAGAATTGACTATCCGGCTACGTGGTACTCAAGTCTTGAAAAGGCCGGCATGACCGCGTTGGCTATTACGCCAATACAGTGGTAAACCAACCAGTGGTTACCAACCAGTGGTAAGCCAATACAGTTAAACGGTGGGCGGACTGGGTGGTCGCCAGAGGCCCCGGCGATCTAGGGGGCCCCGTCCTTGTGGATGTACGACTTCGTATCGATTCTACCCCCCCCCCCCCCCTCTCTCTAGATGGGATTTGTGCCATCTATTTCAAAATGACTCATTTTTAATTAATTCATTTTTTTTCGTGGATTTTTTCGAGATCGTGGAGCGTGCCTGCTTTTAACGCAAAACCTTAAATTTTCACGCGGGGCTCTACTCAACTTTTGTGGTCAACTGACAAATAGGGGAAATCGGGAAGGGGTGGTATTCATATGTCGCAAAAGGAACTGGGCCATGTTAATATTAAAATGATGTTTTATCCTTATTTACATACAACTTTTTGCGTGAAGACAAGATAAAAATCCGTTACAGCTATATTGAAGCCAAAACTCAAAGGTGGTTTACGGGGCCCCAACGATTATGTGGACTCTTCGATGAAGGGGCCCCGTCGGTAAGGGCCCCCGTCGGTAAGGGCCCCCGTCGGTAAGGAGGCCCCGTCAATAAGAGCCCCGTCAATAAGGGGCCCCGTCAATAAGGGCCCCGTCAATAAGGGGCCCCGTGCATTTGGTGTCTTGGTGTGGATGGTTGGTGCACGAGCTCACCAAAAAACGCGGAGACACTTGCTGCTAAAATCCAATGCACAGAACACAGAACAGAACGCTGCGTTTAACCTCAAAGAAAACCCGTTACAACAAGCACAAGTACACATCATACACAGACAAAAATTTAAAGGCCCCTACACAGAATTTCAATACACCGGCACGTAGCCGGAGAAATTAGCAGGAAAAATTGACACCAAGCTCGCGTCGCTTTAAAAAGCCTACACAGCAAATTTTCTCATCCTGCTTCAGTAAAGTTTTTTACTGAAACGGTTCAGTAATAGAATATTTTACTGATTTTCAGTATGAATGTCATGTTTTTACTGACTTTCAGTAAAACAATTTACTGAATGCATTTCAGTAATACACATTTTACTGAAAATCAGTAAAATAAGTGTCAAATAAGTCGTTTCACTGGATATCAGTAAAACAAATTACTGAAAATGCAGTAATTCATTCTGTCAAATCGACCTGTCAGTTAGAACATCAAAACAAAACAATGCGGTACCTACTTGCTCGTGGTGTGCAAAAAGTTGATTTTGTAGGCGCTTACAGGCACCCTGGTGAAATTTCAGGTGATATTTCGGCTTACGGAATTAATTTAAAAGAATTGGCAGCCGTGTTGGTGTGTAAAATGTTTGCTACAATCCACTGTGCTTGCTGAAATTGCGTGGTGTCTGTGAGCGCTTACTGAACCATCTACACTTGCGGCGGTGAAATACAGTATAAAAACTGTATAAAACAACACGAAACATGTATTAATATGAACTGAGCGACTAGCAATATCTGCGCATCAATAAAAACTCAATTTAAAATAAATATTTCGTCATTTTTTAATCGCTACCAACTACTGAAAAATCAGTAATATGAGAATGGCTTTGCTGGGATTTCAGTAAACGAGCTGTCATTTTGGTGAGCACCAGACATTACTGAATGATTGAGTAAACATTCTTTTTACTGAAACGATTACTGAAACTTCAGTTAAAAAAAATTCAGTAAAATTTTACTGAAGTTCAGTAAAAAAAGTTTTCTGTGTACACAGCAAATATTCTCATCCTGCTTCAGTAAAGTTTTTTACTGAAACGGTTCAGTAATAGAATATTTTACTGATTTTCAGCATGAATGTCATGTTTTTACTGACTTTCAGCAAAATAATTTACTGAATTCGTTTCAGTAATACGCATTTTACTGAAAATCAGTAAAATAAGTGTCAAATAAGTCGTTTCACTGGATATCAGTAAAACAAATTACTGAAAATGCAGCAATTCATTCTGTCAAATCGACCTGTTAGTCAGAACATCAAAACAAATCAATACGGTACCTACTTGCTCGTGATGTGCAAAAAGTTGATTTTGTAGGCGCTTACAGGCACCCTGGTGAAATTACAGGTGATATTTCGGCTTACGGGATTAATTTAAAACAATTGGCAGCCGTGTTGGTGTGTAAAATGTTTGCTACAATCCACTGTGCTTGCTGAAATTGCGTGGTGTCTGTGAGCGCTTACTGAACCATCTACACTTGCGGCGGCGAAATACAGTATAAAAACTGTATAAAACAACACAAAACATGTATGAACATGAACTGAGGGACTGGCAATATCTGCGCATCAATAAAAACTCAATTTAAAATAAATATTTCGTCATTTTTTAATCGCTACCAACTACTGAAAAATCAGTAATATGAGAATGGCTTTACTGGGATTTCAGTAAACGAGCTGTCATTTTGGTGAGCACCAGACATTACTGAATGATTGAGTAAACATTCTTTTTACTGAAACGATTACTGAAACTTCAGTTCAAAAAAATTCAGTAAAATTTTACTGAAGTTCAGTAAAAAAAGTTTTCTGTGTAGGAAGGTCGTTTGGTCAACGGTGCTTCAGTGGGTTGAGGTTTCATTCGAGAAATGGTTAAATCGATGTCATTGTGTGCGCTCTTGGCTGGGATGAACCGTCCTGTTTTTGTATACGGGGCCCCTGCTACCGCTTTGCGATTGTGTGCCGAAAGCAGACAGCTGTTTCACACGAAAAATGGTATTCACATTCCTTGCCTGGTATAGTGGATTGTGTGTTTCTTTTAATGCAAAAACTAAAATTTTCATTCTTGACCCTAATCGAACACATCAAGTGTGTGGACCGAAGAGAAGGGGAAATGGGAAAGGTTTCAGTTAGAAGGAAGGGGGGAAGGGTATAAAAATACTCAAGGAACCTATGGACCATGTTCATTTATATATGGTTTTTATCGACTATTTCAATTTTTGCGAATACAACAAGACCAAAATCCGTTACAGCTGCATCTACATACAGCCATATACAGCCATAATAGGAAGAACAATCTCCATTGCCTCTGCCATTTGGGGGCCCCGTTTATGATCCCGTCGATTGAGGGGCCCCTTCCATTTGGTGTTGTCAACCCAATATACCCCCATTTTCCCTCCGGGGGTTATGTTTATAATCAGATTTACTATTACTGGGGCACTTTCCGTTTGAAATTCGTAGGCTGAATTTTCAGCCTGTCAGCTGCTTGCATTGTATAGCAGTTTTCGAGCAGCTAACTAATTGAGTATAATATACAGGTGGGCTTATCCCAAGGTGTATGAATTTAGAAGGCTGATTTGTATCGCTTCTGCTTCTGAATGAAGATTGTAAGAGTGTTTTGAGTATTCGTCAAGCCTCTAGAAAGCTCGTTGGAGCAAAAGTTTTCACTCGTTCTGTCAAATAGTGATGTTTAAAATTGGTTATGAAAAAATGCTATGAGACCACCTGGACTACACTTTGATTCCAGATTCCACCACCTGATCTCTTAAATGCACCTTGGGATAAATGTAAACAACACCATGTTTTCGAGCAGGTACTCGAATCTAATTCTAGCTTTTAGGCTAAAATTTTCTAGACTGAAAATCGCAGGCTAGTTTTTTGTGTGGTTTTGTATGGATTGTTTACATGATTTCAGCCTCCAACAGTGGCGGGTAAAGCATCTCAAAGGCTCTAGGCGTTCTAGACGGGGCCCCTTCGCCAAATCCATCGCAGGGGGGGGGGGGGGGGGTGGTTTGGTGTTAATTTTAAGTTTGCTTCAGTTACATTTTTGACTGACAACTATTGAGTAATACATGGTACTGAATATCAGTAAAACAAATTACTGCAAATGCAGCTATTTATTCTGCCAAAACGACATGTCTGAGCTTCAAAAGAAAACATAATGCAATGCCCACTTGCTCGTGATGAACAAACATTTGATTTGGTAACCGCTTACAGACACCCCGATAAATTTTAGGTGCGTATTCGGCTTGCGGGATTAACGTTTTGGTTGAGAAAAATCTTTACACCACTTTGCTATTATTGCTGAAATTTCGTGGTAACCGTGAGTGCATACCAAATCATCAAACTTGTTTCGACAAAATACAGTTCACATCTGTATAAAACTTTATGAAAGAGAGATGAACAATAGCAGAATGGACTGCCACCCGCGCATCAATAAAAACCCCAATTTCAATACTTCGCCAATTTTTAATCGATATCAATGACTAAACAATCAGTAATATCAGAAAGGCTTTGTGGTATGTTCAAATTTTGGGTACTGTGGATACTGTTTCGAAGCGGTCTTTCGACACTTGATCGTCTAGGCGATTATAAAAACATGTAGGACGTTGGAGTTTAGAGGGCTTACCTTGGGTAGGAGGACATAAGTAAACTCCTTAAATGAGAAGTCGATCGATGATGAAAAGAAGTTAAAGGTCTCGCACTTTTAGTTCCGAGTTGTGTGTGGGAAAGTTATCGTTTTCACTAAGCTAGTTACGTTTGTCTTTTATTGACAAGAACGATGGTTCTAAACGATATTTTCTTTCCTACTTTACAGTTTCCAGCTCTTATTTCATAGTACGGACGATTTGATTTAAAATCGTCATCGTGAGCATGACATGAAAACAATAGTTTGCTTTTACGTTGGTGTTTTCCTTTACAATGAATACTGAAGTACCGTTTTGCTTCGAATTACGGCCACTTCATTTTCAATCGGTCAGAGCTATAACTTCTTGCACGCGGGAAAAACAATATTTTCATTCGAAAGTAACTGGAAATACCCTGTATTGCAGTATGTTTGTCTCAAGTGATCGGCGGACCACAGATTGGAGACCACTGCTTTAGATCAGCTGCTTTCTAAATGATCGATCGTTGAGGGCCGGGAGAATGCATTTTTTTCTTCTACACATACATTATTATATTATTACAGTTAATACCTAAAATAACTGGTTTATGATATTAAACAATGCGATTGGTTATATTGTTGTTTTTATTAAATTATTATATCATCCAAGCATGTTTCAAATTCGTTTTATTGACTTACAATTACTAAAATTGATTGTAAAGATTCTTCAATTAAGAGTCAGCAGCATAGTGTGCAAAAGTCATAAAAAGTTCCAAACAATTAAGCAAAATCGAAATATCGCTTCTCAATGTACCCTTCCTTCCATGTTGCAAATTTGTTTCAGGATATATCTGAAGATGGTACAAAATAGTTAACAGCTGAAAAATTATCGAGACAAACGTACAATCGTTCAGTACTATTATGAGGCCACGGACAAGTAAGGCCAGGTCAGACAAATTCATAGCGCATTTCCTTAAAAAAAACTCCTAGAAAATCGTTGCATCCTGAAAAAGCAATAGTGTGTAACCATTGTTCTCGTAAAATCAACAGTCAGGTTTTTATGGAATTATTCGTTTCTATTTTCTAATTTCTCCTCAAATTTGGCCATATTGATTGGTCCGACAATCCATGTTATGGTGATCAAATTTGGAAAAGTTCAACGATATGAATTGTCATATTAAAATATGTTCAGTTAATTTTTAATGAATAGGATCTTCCTATCTTTCAAAATCGGTTAAATATTTTCTCGACCCTCTCGACCTTCTCGACTCGATTTTCCGTCGACCCTTCCAATTTTGACCCAAACCCTTCAACAGCTTGCCTTTCTACCATCACTTCGTCCAGTCCACAATTTTGACTGGGGCCCCAAAGGTTAGCCGGGGCACGAGTTCTTAGTTTTTGCGTGATAACATAGACACAAGCCAAATTAAAAAGCGCACACATCGACATCGGAATCGATTCTTGAATGAAACCTCAACAGATAAAAACAGCGTGCTTGGTGTCAGCTAATTTTTCTTGCTAATTTCTCCGGCTACGAACCGTTGTGTTGAGATCGGTTTCGGAGCCTTTTAATGTCGTATGTCCTTGTAGTTTGCGTGAGGCATTTCTTGTAACGGATTTTCGCTTTACCCAATTCGTGCGTAGCGTTCAATGCATTTGATGCAACGCTTTGGGCCAACGATGATGAAATGGTATTGTTTTGAGCTGTGGGCATGTATCGCAGCGTTCTGCTATTCCAACTAAGGTAAAAATATTGCACATGTTAAAAAGGGAAATGTGTTCTGCTTCTGATAGTAAAATGCTTCTGATAAATAAAATAAATATGCTTCTGATAGGTCTGGTAGTAATAGTAAATCTGATTGTAAACATAACCCCCGGAGGGAAAATGGGTTAACAACACCAAATGGAAGGGGCCCCTCAATCGACGGGATCATCAACGGGGCCCCCAAATGGCCGAGGCAATGGAGATTGTTATTCGTATTATGGCTGTATATGGCTGTATGTAGATGCAAAAAAATCCATAAAAACCATATATAAATGAACATGGTCAATAGGTTCCTTGAGTATTTACGAGAGATACGAAGTCGAACATCCACAATGACGAGGCCCCCTAGATCGCCGGGGCCCCTGGCGGCCGCCCAGTCCGCCCACCGTTTAACGCGCCACTGCAAGCGTGTAAGAAGCAGTTAACGACAATTGTGGCCGCCTTCGAGAGAAGGCACGCTTCGTTGCTGGAGACGGGCGACGAAGTGCAGTGGTTGGAAGAAGAGAAGCGGTATGATGAGTTCGAGCGACGTCGCTTCGAGCTAACGGTATTGCTGAAGCGGCGTGAAGCAGAGATGTGTGTGTCTAACACGAAAGCGCAGGAGTATGCGGTGCCTAATACCGATGCGCAGGATCCAAGAGTGTCGAACCCCAAATCGAAAGTGTGTTTACCGGAAATTCCGTAACCTAATTTCGATGGTGCGCTAGAATCGTGGCCAACGTTAAAATTAATTAATTTCTCTAAAACGAGTGGTTTCCAAAGAAGCAACACAAGTGATCGACGCAATAGAAACGACAGGAGCAAATTATACCTACAAGCTTTGCCCAGTGCAAAGGAAACTGCCCCTCACGCACACACTAACCACGGTCGACAAAAATGGAAGCAAGCGTGTGCAACCGTAAACGTTATAGAAAAGAAATGTACATTCTGCAACCGAGAGAACCATTCCGCCTTTAAGTGTGAGACCTTTCGAAACCTGCCTGTAAATCAACGGTACGACAAAGTGAAAGAGAAAGGACTTTGCATAAATTGCTTGGCGCCAGACCATCGCGTACGAGAATGCACCTCCAGCACGTGTCGTGTGTGTAAGCTGAAGCATCACACTATGTTACATCGGACGCCGATTGAACCATCGTCTACAGTTGCCGCGAGTGTTCCAGAGAGTACGGTGACAACATCAACGAGAGCGACATCTTTCATCGAACCGAACAATACGGTGATGCTGACCCCGACCGCGAACCAACCGGTGCCTACAACATCTATATTGTTGACAACTGTCCTGCTAAATGTTGTCGCATTGAATGGCCACTAAATGATCGCACTCGCATTACTGGATGGAGGAGCGCAAGTGAATCTCATCACCGAACGTTTAGTGCAAGGTTTACGAGCACAAAGGCTACGAGATCATCTCGCAATTGGAGCAGTGGGCAGAGGCAGCCAAACATCAACTCATTCGGTAAATGTGGTGATTCATTCGCAATGTACTACTTTTTGCTTTCCTTTAAGGTTGCACGTGCTACCTGAGATCATGTGGAACCTTCCGTCAGTTAAGGTTGATCAGCAACAATGGGAACTACCACCGAACGTTAAGCTAGCTGACCCAACCTGTGCAGAGATTGGCGCAATCGATATGCTTCTCGGAAGGGAGGTGTATAATGAAATATTGTTGAACGGATTAGTTAGGCTACGATCGGGAGAAAATAATTTGTTACTGCAAGAGACTTCATTTGGATGGGTAGTGTCGGGAAAATCTATGTTATGCAGAAGTTTAAATCAAAGAAGTCTGGTTAACGTAGCGTGCATCAATGAATCGTTAGATGAGAGGCTAAAGCAGGTTTGGGAGATAGAAGCGTGCCAGTCAGGGAATATGTTTTCGCCTGAAGAATCGAAATGCGAAGCGATATTTGAAAGCACTAAAAAACGGGGAATCAATGGGAAATTCATAGTAGCATTGCCTAAAGATGTGGAAAGATTAGTAGAATAGGAAACTCTCACGAAATAGCAAAACGTCGACTCCACTCGCTGAATCGTCGTCTAAGCGCCAACCCTGAGTTGAAACAACAGTATCAGGAATTTCTAGATGAATATTAAGAACTCAATCACATGGAAGAGATTAGTTCAAGCTCTAAAGTCATAAACGAACCCACGTATTACATGCCACACCATTGCATTATTCGTCCGGACAGCCTTACGACCAAACTGAGGGTTGTTTTTGATGCCTCTTGTGCAACTGAGTCTGGAGTTTCACTAAACGATGCTTTGTTAGTTGGCCCTGTGATTCAAGACGATTTGATTAGTATCATACTGCGTTTTCGCATCCCGAGATACGCATTGCCGCAGACATCTAGAAGATGTATAGGCAGATATGGATAAGAGAGGAAGACCGTCCACTTCAACGTATCCTGTGGGGAGATGAAAATGGTGGCGGAGTTCGAGAGTTTCAGCTTAAGACTGTAACGTACGGGACATCGTCAGCTCCGTATCTGGCGACAAAATGTCTTCAAGCACTGGCAAACGAGTCAAATTTATCATACCCGATAGCTTCAAAGATTTTGAAGTCAGATTTCTATATGGATGATATGATTAGCGGCAGAATAAGGGAGGCTAGTTTGCAATGAGCTGTCAGAACTATTGCATTCTGCGGGATGCCATTTGAGGAAGTGGGCATCAAATTCCGTAGAGATACTGAATTCCCTTCCACTAGATCTTCGAGAAATGGGCTCGGAGCTGCTGATTTATCCCCATAAGTCGATAAAAACTTTGGGTCTGAAATGGAATCCGGCACAAGATGTGCTTACATTCAGCATCCCAAAATGGCATAAGGAGGATAACATTACTAAACGGGCGGTTGTGTCAAACGCAGCGCGTTTGTATGATCCTTTGGGGTTGATCGGGCCAGTGATCGTAATGGCAAAATGCTTCTTACAAGTCCTGCGGGAAAAAAGGTCGGCTGGGATGAACCATTAGAGGAAGAACTACGCGTAAATTCGAAGAAGTTTAAACAAGGCATAGAAGACGTTGAAAGGATCGCGGTCCCACGAAGGGTGATAGCAGATTCAGCAAACAGCATTGAGATTAACGGCTTTAGCGATGCAT
Organism: Anopheles gambiae; assembly: GCF_943734735.2. Taxonomy (NCBI): domain Eukaryota; kingdom Metazoa; phylum Arthropoda; class Insecta; order Diptera; family Culicidae; genus Anopheles; species Anopheles gambiae. The sequence goes on from NC_064602.1 coordinate 53,657,972, forward strand.
CAGAAAGGGCCTATGGTGCCTGCTTGTATATGCGAACGACTTCGGCGAATGGTACCATCACAGTACAGCTGCTATGTGCCAAATCAAGAGTAGCACCAATAGAAAATGGCAAAAGGCAAAAAAGAGTAACCCTTCCAAGACTAGAGCTTTCAGGTGCCTTATTGCTGTGCCATCTGTGGCAGAAAGTTAAAGCAAGCTTGAAGCAAGAAACGAAGGGAGTATTTTGGGTGGACTCTACAATTGTGTTGTACTGGATACCTGCCAATCCATCTCGATGGAAACCATTTGTAGCGAACCGGGTTTCAGAGATCCAGCATATCACGGATCGGACACAATGGTTCCATGTATCTGGTGAAGACAATCCGGCAGATATTATATCCAGAGGTATGTCCCCCAGTGAATTGTTGTACAGCAAACTTTGGTGGCACGGTCCCAAATGGCTGAGGCATAGCAACGAATGGGCATCACGTATCACTGCCCCTGATGTAAGCTTCACACCAGAACAACGCGCTATAGCAATTTTGTTATTTGTTATCTTGGATCCTAATCACCCATTAACCACATTGATTATGCAATCGTACCATCACCAGTTTTAGCATCCGGCTCCGCAACTACTAATATTAATAGCTACTAATATCAATTGCTCGAAGGGTAGTACATAATTATGTAAAATGCTTTCGCAGCAAACCTACTTGTATGGAGCAATTAATGGGCCTGCCTCCAGAAAGAGTAACTCCTACCTTTCTCTTTCAAAATACCGGAGTAGATCTATGTGGACCGTTGTGGTATCGACTAGCACCACGAAAACCAACACCGATGAAATGTTTTGTGGTAGTCTTCGTATGTCTGATGACTAAGGCCGTTCATGTGGAACTGGTAGCTGATTTGTCCACACAAGCATTCATTTCAGCGCTCAAACGTTTTGTGGCTCGAAGAGGTAAGCCAGCACTGATAGAATGCGATAACGCCAAAAACTTTCGTGGAGCAGCTCGAGTACTGAAGGAACTTTACGATCTGTTCAAAACGCAACAAGCACAAGAAGCGATAACAACGCAATGCGTTTCTGAAGGAATTGAATTCAAATTCATTCCACCACGCTCGCCAAACTTTGGAGGATTATGGGAAGCGGCCATAAAGAGTTTGAAAAGGCATCTAAAGTGCACAATTGGTGCTACCATACTTCTGAAGGAAGACCTTGAGACGTTGTTGATACAAATCGAGGCATGTTTGAATTCACGGCCACTAACACAACTGTCCACAGATCCGGAGTATTTGGAAGTTTTAACTCCGGGGCACTTCTTAATCCATCGCAGTTTGGTGTCTACGGCTGAACCATCATACAAAGGCATCGAAGTCAATCGTTTGGATCGTTTCCAGAAAATTCAAGAGTTTGTCCGTCGTATCTGGAAACAGTGGAAGACCGATTACCTATCCGGACTCCATCCCCGAACTAAATGGACAAGACAAAGGAATAATATTAGTATTGGAACTATGGTACTGATTAAAGAAGACAATTTGCCACCGTTGAAATGGGCTGTGGGACGAGTCACACGAATCTTTGAAGGCAATGATGGCAACGTGCATACGTGTAGTAGAGGTTCGGACGAAAGAAGGTGAATATCGACGCTGTATATCAAAAATATGTGTATTACCGATCCAACAAGAGAATAGCTACGGATAGGAAAATTGTTACAGGAAGAGTCGTTTAAAGTAACCTTTCCACGGGGGCGGTATGTTAAGTATTGAATTAGTACAGATAGCCAAAAACCCGATATTGCACGATCATTCCCAGGCGCTACACTAATCTTGCCGAATAAGCGAATACATGTAAAGAATGATAGGAAATAAAGTTAGTCAAAATCTAGAAGCCGAACGGAAAAATTGTATCGAGAATCCCCTACACATTACTTACAATTTTAGATTTTTTTCGTAAAAAATGAAGTTTTTTAACTGTTTTATTTTTTTTAACATTTTTCGTGATATGTTTCTGAATTGTAGTACTATAGCATGACAAAAATGCAAACTTTGCTTCAAGAAAAAATATTTTTTTTTCCAAAATTGATCAAAATCACTGTGCCAAAATAAAGTTTTCACTTTATTCATTCTACAGAAAATATTTTTCTGAACTACTATAACACCAAACTTATAATTTACATGCGTTCCTCTCGCAATCTTTACATGTTCGAGAATCTTTGGCGTGTTTTTTATTTATAATTTATTAAATTTTTATCTAGTTCTGCATCTAGTTTTTGCATCTGGTTCTTCTCAAACGTTATCCAAAGCTTTAAATTTAAATTTGTTTCTTTGTTATACCAGTTCTCACTTGCTCCTAGAATCTGCCACAAATGCTCGATGGCACCAAGATTTACGGGGCGAGTACCGGCTTCGAACGTCGAAATCCGTTCGACGCTCATGAGAGAATGAGAATCATGAGATACAACTGTCAAGCATTTAAAGACGTTTATATCTACGATTCAAGGATGGTTAAGTTTTGAATTTTGATTTTTTTGCCGTTGGTATTGGCTTTCATTCGTTACATCATTATTGGATGGTTTGTTATCAATTAGAAGGCAGCTTTACTCACTTTCTTGAAATTTGAATTTAACTTATTTCAAATTTAGAAGGGACGACAGGATTGTATTTACTTTATAAAAATGAATAAAAATACTGATTGATTTTATTTTAAAGAGTTATTTACATGGTGAAAATGTTTTGCGATATTTTTTCTATAAAGTTTTCAGCAGTGCAACAAATTTATATGAAAAACATTAAATTAATCCTGTACATGAATATTCAAATATATATATATATATATATATATATATATATATATATATATATATATATATATATATATATATATATATATATATATATATATATATATATATATATATATAGATATACACATATATATATATATATATATATATATATATATATATATATATATATATATATATTATATAACTTTATACAACTTTATACAGATACATATGTCATACGCGAACGCCGTCGGCTGCACTTATCTTCAGCTCCCCTTTCGCCAAGTGTTTTACCCCGGTTACAACTCGCGTAGCTTTTTCACTGTTGGCTGCGCTACTTGAGCGATTGTCTCAATTTGCGTGTGTTTAATACGCTTTGCGAGCCTGTTCATTGTGTTTTCATCGCCTGAAAAGTTAGGCCGCTGTGGATCTTCGCATCAGCGCCATTATCAGTTTCCTGACGACACCTTTACACCACCACACGAGCAGTCATAGCCCCATCGCACACAGCACAGGATGAGCTGCATAGCTTGCACTAACACTATCAACGGCGAGGCCGTTCCCTGTAGTGGCACTTGTGGTTGTCTTTACCATCCTACCTGTATAGGCCTCAGTAAAGGCTCTATAATGGACCTAAAGTGCAATCCTCAACTGAAGTGGTATTGCAAAGGATGTGCTGTCATTCCTTATTTGCAGCACCTAAAATCTACGCTCGTGGGAGAGCTTAGAGATTAGAGATCCTACGCAACGATATCAACAACGCAATTTCCAGCCTTAAACAGGATTTTGGTTGTGATGTATGCCCACCTAGGCCGGTTAATGACACTCACATATCCGACGACGGCAATTATCCACCGTTAGCACCAACGCAGAACAACACCGGTGCAAGCACCAACACAAACGTCACGGGACCAAAACAACCGCAACCCCCGCTATTACATGGCACTGGAAGTTCGTCAAACAATGATCACGCTATCAAAACGGTTACTGTTTCCGAACCTCGCTTCTGGATCTACTTCGCACACATCAGCCCTGACGTCACAGCGGACAACTTCACCACCTTTGTAAAATCTCGTCTGAACACCAGCGACGTCATGGTTTTCCGATTGGTAAAGCAAGGGGCAGACGAATCGCGACTTTCCTTTGTATCTTTCAAGGTCGGGGTCCCCCTGTCACTGAAAGCCAAAGCTCTATCGCCCTGCTCTTGGCCCCCTCACCTCGCATTCCGCGAATTTTTGGACTACAATGCTCGCCGGGATTTTCATCAACCACCGCTGCCGCCATCCCGTCCCAGGCAATCAACAGATGCGACCCAAGAACACGAATCACTTCCGTTTATCCGTACCGATTCAGCGCCGCCAACTTCCCCCCTGTTGACGAACCAGCAGCGACAACTACGCAGTCAAACAGCACCTCTACGCCAATAACCCCTCTCCATCATGCTGCTGAGCGCTTCGAAACTTTACCTTCGGTCGCTTCACCTATTGCGGTTAGTGCCCCGCTACCCTTACACGCATCATTCCCGCATCCTATCGATGATCTACGGTTCTACTACCAAAATACCCGTGGCTTACCCAATCGACAAGTGTGCTCGAATTTGGATGAATTTCGAGTAGAATTCATGGCTTCATAAGCCGCTTCACATGGGCTTCATAGCAGTTCTTCTAAAGCACTTTTTGAGAGTGTGTGCGTCATTTGTTCATTTTGAGCTTTTTGTTGCCCATGTAGCAAAATTTATTTAATTCCAAGCATCCTCTTACAGATGCAAACCATTATTAAAGTAATACCAAAAACTATTCAAAATTATTTTGTTTTATTCGATTCCCAATCTTTGTCAGTGGAGTAACAATTGCTATGCAGAGATTAGGCAGCGGTTTTCAAACAGTTGGGAATTTCCTTCAAGGGAGGAATTTTAACTTTTTGGGGGGGATTTTCGATTAAAAATTCGAAGTAATATCTAATCATTAGTTGCCACGCTCTCCCTCTGCCCATGAATTTGTGAGTGGGGTAGGAAATGCTACGTGCACCCTACATGGGAGGAATGCTGCAAATAGCTATTCTCTCCGTTGCCGTATGCTGGACTTGATTGATATCAAGTATCTTCATTCACATGCGCAGCCTTGCTGTATTGCCAGTGTTATCTCTTCTAAAATAAATGCTCCTTCGCTCCTTACATCAATTCTTTTTGTATGCGTATGTCTCATCTCGTCGTCTGCGTTCAAGACCTACTATATTTATCCGTTCACGTCGTTCGACATTTGGTCAGAATGATCCCTTTTCAAGAGCATGCGCTTCATTAAATAGAGTCCATGAGTTGTTTGATAATCACGTTAGAATTTTTGTTTTTGCTTTCATTCATGCCTTTCTGGTGAGAAGAAACCTGCAACAAAATTGATGTTTAAAATTTCAGCACAAAGAGAAATTTATAATAATTGTCTATTTTACATGTAGTACTTACAAACTCATTTCCGGAAAGCTGTGCGCCTATCAGCTAGTAGATATGTCACAAAACTGTGTATCATATTTGCGGTTCTAATGGGCTTTCTGCTACATGCAGATTCTTATTTTGATACCTCTTTCCGGCCTTTGCAGCTTTCCTAAACTTAAGCTTTCCTAAGCTATTTTCAACCGGGTAATCTTCACACCTCTAGCCGTATGACCTCTGGATCTGTATGATGACAAATTTCCTACAATTCAAAGAGAAAAGTTGTTTACACGATTCAACTTACCTGAAACACTTTGCACTTTCCTTTTTTGCTGTAAAGATGCGGAATTAGGATGTATAATCATGATTGGAAATATATGGTTCGGGTGTAAAGGAAACAATATAAATACATAACCTCATTTTGGTTTACATGTACTTTACAAAAACACGTATGTACTATGGCCAAAACGTGGACTGCCCCTTAAGTAGCTAATTAAAATAATATTGATTACTGTGCATTCTAACCCAAACTATTACTTTCATGATACATTATATACGGATCAATTATTTTTTAACTAATGCATCACATACACGCCACTTGATTGCATAAACAAACTACTGTCAACGCACTTGTTTACTTCTAGCAGACAAGGTGATGAAATAATTGTGGGTGAAATTGTGGCCGCCATGTTGGTTTGAAATATGACAGTTGGTTTCCTATTGTAGAAACAACTTCTTACAATTTTTAAATGTAACTCTATGTAAACATAAAAAAAACACGACGTAATTTGTATAACAAAATGATTCATAAAAGTTTTAGCAAGTGATAAGCAATTTTTTTTTAATTCGTGTATGAAGGAGTGTATTGAATCTCTCTGGCTGTCAATGGAGTTCGGTTGGTATGACCTGTATGCCAAAAATCGCGTTATGTTTTAACAATTTTTCTCTCACGCCGAAAACAAGCAAGTACAGCGAAAGTCAATTTTAAGAAAGTGATTTAACGATACAACGTGTATATTTGGTTAAAGATGTTTGAAACATAACACACTTGGCACTAAACTAATAAAACATACAAGGTAAATTAATGAAACAGACGGTACTTTAAATGCTACTTAAAATCTATGAATAACATCAATTTGCCCCTTACAGCTTATAAAATGGAAAACATCGATTCTTCAACAATGACATGGTTGAATATCATGAAACAAAGATTACCTTACTTGACTGTTACCACTCAGACAGTACCTTTAAAAACAACGGTGGATTTGGAGGTTGCGTCTCCTCGGCGTATTCTTTCGTTAGCTGGTTCGAGGCCCATAGACAATGCGGCTGCAGTTACTACCATTTCAGCACAATCATCCTCCAAACCAAATTCCAGCGCTACCCTCACACGACGCAATGAACGTTGTACAGAAGTTACTGATATTCAAAATCAGAATATAAAGGATCTGACATCCTCACCTCGAAAAATTGTATCAACTAATGTTATTGGTAGCAGATGCATTGAAGGTTCAGGTAGTAGTGCGCGTGAGGCTTCGTTGTCCCATCCAACTCTCTCGTTAGATGTTAGCAACAACAAACGCGTTATTCGTCCCACTACTAGTGCGCGTGAGGCTTCGTTGTCCCAGCCAACTCTCTCGTTAGATGTTAGCAACAACAAACGCGTTATTCGTCCCGCTAGTAGTGCGGGTGAGGCTTCTTTGTCCCAGCCAACTCTCTCGTTAGATGTTAGCAACAACAAACGCGTTATTCGTCCCACTACTAGTGCGCGTGAGGCTTCGTTGTCCCAGCCAACTCTCTCGTTAGATGTTAGCAACAAAAAACGCGTTATTCGTCCCGCTAGTAGTGCGCGTGAGGCTTCGTTGTCCCAGCCAACTCTCTCGTTAGATGTTAGCAACAAAAAACGCGTTATTCGTCCCGCTAGTAGTGCGCGTGAGGCTTCGTTGTCCCAGCCAACTCTCTCGTTAGATGTTAGCAACAAAAAACGCGTTATTCGTCCCGCTAGTAGTGCGCGTGAGGCTTCGTTGTCCCAGCCAACTCTCTCGTTAGATGTTAGCAACAAAAAACGCGTTATTCGTCCCGCTAGTAGTGCGCGTGAGGCTTCGTTGTCCCAGCCAACTCTCTCGTTAGATGTTAGCAACAAAAAACGCGTTATTCGTCCCGCTAGTAGTGCGCGTGAGGCTTCGTTGTCCCAGCCAACTCTCTCGTTAGATGTTAGCAACAACAAACGCGTTATTCGTCCCAATACTAGTGCGCATGAGGCTTCGTTGTCCCAGCCAACTTTCTCGTTAGATGTTAGCAACAAAAAACGCGTTATTCGTCCCGCTAGTAGTGCGGGTGAGGCTTCTTTGTCCCAGCCAACTCTCTCGTTAGATGTTAGCAACAACAAACGCGTTATTCGTCCCACTACTAGTGCGGGTGAGGCTTCTTTGTCCCAGCCAACTCTCTCGTTAGATGTTAGCAACAACAAACGCGTTATTCGTCCTACAGAACACAAAGAAAATGTCATTGAAAATCATTCCCCACGTCCAGTGCCATTGCCAAATGATACCGATGATAGATGCCTAGTACGTTCGACAATTACTGATGTCAATGATAATGAGGTTTCTTTTACACAGTCTATTCAGTCGTCAAAAATGTCCGACCAAAGGCATCAGAAATATTTGCAAGCAGCCAACACTTATGAAAATACGGCTTTTCTCGTTAAAGATCCGCAATCATCTTCTCGAGATGGCTTTGAGCAGCATGTCACGAAAGAATTATCAATCATTAAAAAATGCGTTTCCACTCTGAGAATACAATTTGATAGTTTTGTTGAAAATAGGGCACAATCTAGATTGACACATTGCACTGAAGCGTTTCCTCACATTACTTCAAAAGTAGAGCTGGATGAATTTGAAATACTTCTGGGCTCTTCTGATTCGTTCAACAATATGGCAAATGGTCTTATTCGTAAGTTTCAAGGTTATACAGAACCTAGTTCTATAATGAACGATTGTTTAAGATTATTATTTAGCAGAGTTTTTTTGGTGCAGTGTTGTTGGCGGGGCGGTGGACAATGTACGAAAATTGCATTTAATAGTTATCCTAGAATATTCAAGTTATTCAAACAAGTAGCTATAAAAAATATTTTCCTTGTAACGGATGCCGAAGTTGAAGAATTTATGAAGAAAAAATTAAAAAACGCTCATAGTAATTATAAGAACTATAAAAATGTTAGAAAGGGATACTGTAAAAAACCATACACGCGTTGTAATTAATCGTAGGTGAATGAGCGGGTGGTGAAATACTAGGGAAATATTATAAAAATAAGTGTGTTTCTATTTTCTCATTGCCAACACACGTCAAAATAAACACAGAACTATATGAATTATCAATATTCAATCTTTTTTCCATCATCTTTATTATATTTTTAACTGTCAATAACAAAAGTATGCAAAAGAGGGACAAACTGCTTTAATCCAGGGTTTGCCGGGGAAGTCACAGCTATCAGCTTACATCTTATATGGTGCAAAGAGAATTCTTCTACTGCTGTAGGTATACAATCGTCAGCCTCGTAGATGTAGATATCTGCAGATGATAATTCGATCTCCTCATCGTTTTCAATAAGACGTATATGGAAAACATCAGTTACATACTCATATCGCATTCCAACAACGACCAACGAGGGATTAGTATTAAGTTTCATAAATTTGACGACTTCGTTACGTTTGGTTAAAAACCATTCATGTCTTGTTGACGCTCTCAACAAAAAGTTGGCAGTTAATTGAATCCCATTCCCATTGTATACTATCCGAGGATATTGACAATCGGAATGATTGGGCGAATGCACATTAGCACGTTCCTCAGACCGAGCAGCAATTTGTACACCGCATTTAAATCCGGAACGTACAGAGCGTTTTAAAATGCCAAGATAGTTTTCAAAATCATAGCTTGAAAAATTATCCAATGGTCCTAAATTTTCAACATCTTTAGCAATATGTTGAAGGTTATGAACATTGCTTGTAACATGTTCACTACCATATATTGCGCCAAAGTTACGGACAAAAACATTTAAGAACACCTCTGCAGTTTTCCAATGCTTGCGATGGAATTTTGTAGAAAATATAGTAATCCCGCAAAAATAGAGTAAATAATGATTGTATACCCTTTCAGGTACAAGTTCTTTCATAACTATAACGCTGCAATAATGCAAAAATGTTCTAAACTGCGTGCCCTTCCATTTGTGCATATAATACGGATCGTGAATTTTCCTATTGATTTCTGAGGGAAGCTGCAACGCAGTAAAAAAATTCGTTGCAAACTCCTTCTGAGCATCAGACAATCTAGAAAGGAATACAAACTTTCCGATCCATATTCCACAGATAATTTTTCGAGTTACACCAAGATCAATCAAATGCAAACGGTCACTCGTAGGAACGTGTTCAATCATATCAAAATGCAACAGATCTTCTAGAGGCGATCGCAAAGGCTGATGGTGTGGAATGCATTCCCTATCTCGGAATCCATCATCGGTTCGTAATGGAGCCCCGACACAATCGAACACCACCTTATGGCCAGTGGGATGGTACACACCAACGCAAGTGCATCTTAAGCATCCATGTACAGCATTAAAATAGCATGTTGCTGCAAGAATAAAAATGTTGCTAAAAATGCAGTTTCATATAACATTTTCAAACAATAATACTTACACTTTATGAATGCTCTTGCAGGAGAATCTGCTATAAAAGCTCGGATTTGAAAATTGATTTTTTTATCTCCTATGCGAACTCCATTAAGATAAAGTTTGTTTGCTTCCTCCACAAGTTGACGTAAGTATTCTTCAACACTTCTCGGTTTTTCGGTACCACAAAATGCAGCAACCATCATTATTGGTGCATTTTTTACCTCTTCCACTTTCATTAAAATGGGCCAAACTTGCATTCGTCCACTTTTATGCAGGGGAAGGCCGTCAACAGAGAACTGGATCGTAAATTGCTCTGCGCATGGAGTAGAAGATCTGAATAAAGATCAACTTTAGGATATTTTCAAATGACCTATTTTCGATTGTAAAACTTACTTGAAATAATTTTGCAACGATTTCTCGATGCCTTTATACCAAAACTCCCCACCTTGTATAGTTTGCATCTCTTTTCCAATATTAGCGTACGTTTTAAGAAGGGTTCGACAGTCTTTGGGAAGGTCCATATTGGTGTTACTTCTCAAAATTTCCAACATCTCATTAACCGTATCTCGAGGCAGATTTCGGGTGATGGCAAAATGTCTCAAGCAATCTTTGACATCCTCATGATTTTCACAATTGTGATATTTTTTAGACTTATTGGTGTCTACAGTTTCCATATTTACATCGTTTTCATCGGTTTCACTATCTGAAGATAGCGCAATAAAATAATCCTCGTTGGAAAATGTATCTAAAGTCAGACAATAAATGCAATTGATTATTATAACATTGATTTTAGTATTATTTGCTAATATTACCCTCGTCTAAATTTTCGAGACACCTTCTTTTGCCATATCTATCCGGGAAGATGATGGCCGGATCTTCTCTGCCCGGATGTTCTGAATCCGGGAGATGGGACTCAAATAATGAACTTACACGACCAGTTTGCGAGATATTATCTAAAAAAATAATTATAGTATGATACATGCGTAGTATTAGTGACTTTGTTAACATTGTTAAAAAGTACATACCAATTGATGATGAAAACACTCTGCTGGGTCCTGCTTCAGCGTCATATTCAGCAGAAAGTTGTTCTAACAATTTATCCCGTTGACGATATAATTTTCCACTTCTTTTTGCCATGGCGTAGACAATTATAGAAGGATTAACAGTAACTTAACCAAAATGCTATGTTTATGCACTTGTTAACTTGGTTCACAAAAATTAACACTTCCTAAACAAGTAAACACACAACACCCTATAAGTTGATGGATTCATTCAAAGCCGCGCAATTTTGACAGATCCCAATGCAATACAGACGGTTTCGCACACACTCTCAAATTTGATTAGTTTGAGCAAATTTCGTGCAGATTTTACCGCAGGGCTGCCAAAAATTCATCCGAAAATGAACACATTGTCGATTGGGTAAGGACCAAGCTAGACGATCTCAGACTCACTTCAGCTGATACAGAATACTATGTACTCATTCTCACCGAAACATGGCTCTCAGAGAACATTCCCTCTAGCATTTGATAACAACTTCGTTGTATACCGATGCGATCGCAATTCTCGCAACAACTCACGCTCTCGCGGCGGGGGCACTCTCATCGCTGTCTCCCGAAAGCTCGCAGCCTGTGAGATTTCTCCAGCTTCCGATTCGCTCGAGCAGTGCTGGATACGTTTAAAACTCCCATCCTGCTCTCTCTTCATCGGATCTATCTATCTGCCGCCTACTCTCAGCGCCGATGCCAGCACGCTTAACGCGTTAGATGCATCGATCGACGAAATCATCTCGCGCATGAAGAAAAATGATCGTTTACTGCTGTTCGGTGATTTCAACATTCCATCTATTACCTGGCACGCGTCACCGGACCCAGCTCCCGCCTTCTTGCCGCTCTTAGTTCCTGCCTCATCAGCTCATTCTTCAAGTTTATTAATCGATATCGTGCGTTACCACAGCCTTAGTCAGCTTAGTAGTGTCAGTAATTTCAGACAGGTTCAGCTTGATCTAATTTTTACTTTCCCTAAAAATCAGTCTAATGCAACGTCTACATGTACTTACGTCTCGCAAGCTCCAGTTCCCATCCTACAGATAGACCCTCACCACCCCCCGCTGGAACTGTCTCTTAGAATCACAGGGTCACTTACCCCCAGTAATCGTTCTCAGCATAGCTCTTCTCGTTTAATCACCGCCCCCTCGCTCGATTTTAGAAAAACGGATTTTAACCTATTAAATTCTTCTCTTTCTAATATAGATTGGTCACAACTTTACTCTTGTAAAGATGTAAATTTGGCCGTTTCTACTTTCACATCCCTTTTTTTATCCACACTCCCGCAATGTTGTCCCAAGCGCAATCCCCCTCGTTCCCCTCCCTGGTCTGATGCTACCTTAAAGTCCCTGAAGCGTGACAAATCCCGCTACCAACGTGCATACTGGAGTACCCGTTCTGTTAACGCTCTTAGAACTTGCAGCTGCCGCATATCGACTTTATAACCGCACTCGCTACAATGGTTATATTCTTATCCTTCAGACGCGCCTCCGCTGGTACCCCCGTGCCTTCTGGAAATTTATGAATGCTCGACGCAAAGGCAGCTCTCTCCCGAGCACTATGCATTTAGAGTCCGTATACGCCTCATCGCCGGAGGATATTTGCTCGCTTTTTCGCAACCTTTTCTCGAATATTTTTAGCCCTCCCTCGCAAATACCCAATACCGCATCTCAATGTCTTTCGTATACCCCCCAAGATGTGATTGATGTGTCCTGCTTTGGCTTCGATGAACACTCTGTCTCAGAAGCTCTTTCAAAACTAAAACCTTCTTTCTCTGCAGGCCCTGACGGAATTCCTCCCTCACTTTTGAAAAAAACGGCTGAGGTGATAGCCCCGCTTTTGTCATTCATTTTCAATCTATCCCTGCGCCTCTGCTGCTTCCCTTCTTCATGGAAATCGGGCTGGCTTTGTCCCATCTTCAAGAAAGGTAATTCCGCTGACGTGTCAAACTACCGTGGCATTGTTCTGCTACCGGCTTGTAGCAAAGTTTTCGAAATTGCAGTTCACTCCGTAATTTCTTTCCAGGTAAAAAGCTGGATCAGCGTGAACCAACATGGGTTCATGCCAAGCCGCTCGACGGTCACGAATTTAATGCAATTCGCGTCTCACGTCATACCCTCGCTTGATTCTGGTTTGCAAGTAGACACGATCTACACGGATTTCAAGGCCGCCTTTGATACCGTTCCCCACCACCTTCTGCTGTTAAAACTAAAAAAACTTGGTTTTTCTAATATGTTAATTGACTGGCTTTATTCTTTTTTAAACAGCAGGTCCATTGGTGTAAAAACCGACACTACCTTTTCTTCGTCTTTTTGTCCCTCCTCTGGAATGCCACAAGGCAGCGTCTTGAGCCCACTCTTATTCGTACTTTTTGTCAGTGATGTTCGTGCAATTCTCCCGTCCGAAGGTCGTTTACTGTATGCTGATGATTTAAAAATATATTTAACTATCAGTACGCACAGCGACTGCCTTCGGCTCCAGGAGTTCCTGAACTCATTCTCTTTATGGTGCTCCTACAACCAGCTAAGTCTTTGCCCTGAAAGATGCTCTGTAATATCCTTCTGTCATAACCGCAACCCTATCCATTACGAATATTCGCTCTCCAATTCTGTGCTGTCTCGAACCTCCCTTATACGTGATCTTGGCGTCCTTTGGGATGATAAATTATCACTAAACGAACATTTAGAGTCGGTTGTCGCAAGTGCTTCTAGAACGCTGGGTCTTATATGTAGACTTACCAGAGATTTTCGTGATCCACTTTGCCTCAAGTCACTTTATTGTTCTTTAGTTAGATCAACATTGGAATACGCTTCAGTGGTCGTTGGTCCAGTCCGTTCTGGATGGATCTTAAGATTTGAAAAGGTCCAAAAGCGTTTCACTAGGTTCGCTTTTCGACGAATGGCTGGCCCCAATGCCGCTATGCCCAGCTACGAATCTCGCTGCAATTTACTAGGTCTGGAATCCCTGGAAATAAGACGCTCCCAAGCGCGCGTCCTTTTCATCGGACGCATGCTCAATGGGCTTATTGATGCTCCCACTCTCCTTGAGAAGATTGGCTTGTACGCACCCTCCAGAAATTTAAGGGCACGTAGCGCACTAAACATGGTTTCTCGTCACACCACATTTGGTTCCAACGAGCCTCTTCTCCTGTATGTTCGCACTTTTAATACTAGCACAGATCCTCCCCACCTCCGTTTATAATCCTTTATAATCCTTTTCCCTGATACTCTTCCCTATCTTCTTTTTTCCTCATCCTCTTTTTTCCGACTATCATATCTAATATTATTCACTCTTCGGTAAAAGATTTTTTAAGGCCCCCCCTATGGCATTCGAAGCAGCCCTGACAAGAAAAACGAGATAGTGTGCGGTTGATCGGTCATGCAATCTGTCAAATATTCAAAAAATAAAGTTTGTTTACATTTTGAACCGAACGATAGCTCTCACGATGTACAACGGAGAATGATTAAAACAAGGCGACATCGGTGATGAAAATGTTGTGTGTAATGTGTAAAATAAACAGCCGAAAAATTATAATTGGCGGTAGAATCGACTTCGCACGCCTGAAAGCAGTTTAGGGTAAGTAAAGCATAGCCAATAATTGTAATATTAAATCAATTAAAGCGGTGTTTTCTATGCAGCTGTTGTGCAACCGTGTTGAGCCGGTGATCGTTAGAAAGAGGAAAGAAAGAATGCCAGCAATTAAACTACACGATGTTCGATCATGGCAAACAAGGTAAGTTGATAATGAACGTAATTCGCACGGTATCAAAAACTCCTCGAGTCTATTTTTTTTGTTAACCTTTGTTTTTTTTTATAGTTACAAAGCATGCAAAGCTCGCTCGCCGTTGGACGCTTGGACAATTCCTTTTACAAGCATTCGGTGATCATTTTGCGAAACGTCTTGCCGCACGCCTGGTACAGGCCCTTCTTGTCCGCCCCGGTATCGATCGTGGACTGATCCTTCTGCAACGTCAGCATCATCACCTTCATCTGCGGGTAGTTGTGGTACGGCGCAGTTCCGGTCGCCATCTCGATCGTGGTAATGCCGAACGACTAGAAGCCGTATCCGTGGTCCCGCTCCATCTCCTCCGGCGTCATCCAGCACGACGTGCCGATAAAAGTGTGGTACACCTTCTGCCGCGACATATCTCCATCGGTGGCGAGCCACGCGCTCATCCGCTATATTTAAGGAGCCGTCGTCGCCGGGCAGTATAATGGCCACCTTGATGTCCACGTAATGGGCAATGAGAAATGTGCACTCAATTGGCAAGCGCACAGCAAGATCCAGCAAACGTTACCGACAGTCTTTGTCGCCGTGAAAATGCTTCTAATGCACGGGTGAGTTGGATTATAACTACAAGCATACGTTTTTTTTCTTTCTTTAGTTTCAGCTAATGCCAGACGAACGATCGAATGACTGTTGCCTCGAAAGGGAGGTCTCATTGCGGATACTGACTTGGATGTGATGCCACCGAGTCGATTGGTCGCAGTTGGCCCTGGTGCTTTGAATGAGGCGACATCGGAGAAGCTGAACGCTTTGTGGACGTGTTGTGTTGTGTGCAGATCTCGATCGGCGAAGTGCTGTAGTGATTTTGTGTAGTGATTGTGCCTGTATGTATGTATATATATGTATGTTTTAAGTGTGATTGCATTAGTTTTATGCAACTAAATCATGAGCATCGGTTTCTGTATTGAATACTTCGAAAGTATTTATACAAGTGTACAAAATACAGTGTAAATGTGATGAACTAGTTTCGTTTAAAGGTGTCGAACTTTGTACGTTATAGTAGGTCCTTTGTTTTTGTGTGGTGTGTAAACATTAAGTAAGATTGATACCAGTGCTGGAATGAATTCTTTGCTGAATAAAATAGTGTACAAATATTGTTTTAAAAACTGCGTGTTTTGTGTATTTTTCGGTAGCAAAAAAATATCACTAAAGTGCAAATAGGTAAGAAATCAGTGATTGCGTTGAAAGGAAATTTCTCAGCTACGATGTTCTCCTTTTTTTTTTGTTTCTGGCCCGATGTATTCGCTTCCGCATTCTTCATAATGTGCATATAAATGATTGTTCCTAGGTTCCGCTAATAATGTGTTTTAGACGATGCAGTTGCATAATGTGAACAAAACGATAATGTGTAAATATGATGATGTAATTTCCCTGCCTGGTTGTCTGGCTGGCTGATTGGATGGCAGAACGGCTCACTGGCTGGTTAGTGCTGACTAAAATCGGATGCGCTTGGCCCCTCGCCGGAGTGCCGGGTGCATCATACATTGGTGTTCCGTTGCTAGTGCTCGGTTGAGCAGATATTTTGTAATATTTTATCATCGAAAACCCTCACCACTCATTTCTTTCCTTTTTATGCATTTTATATTTTTCATCAGTAGGAGTATCTCGTTTAATTGATTTATTTATTTATTTATTTATTTATTTATTTTTTAGAAATTGAAGTACATAAATCGGTCTATCCGTTTATATCGGTTTCATAAGCCTCTTCAATCGTTCAATGGTCAATCAATCATAGTCAACACTCTTACACTTCTGACGAACGTAACGAACGTATGAACTGAATGAAAAAATATGCTCAGTAATGAATTGTGATATGTTCAAACCCAATTCATAGACAGACCAATGGCATTTGAGTGCAAAAAAAAATACTGCTTATACATTGTTTCATTTTGGTTTTCTCCCTCTCCATCTCTCTCTTGATAGGAATGCCTGGTCGCTAGCTGCAGCTTCCCATCGATGTAGGCACTCGATCTTCGAGGTTTTACTTCACCTGATCTAGCCATCGAACTCGCTGTGCTTCCTTGCTTCTAGTACCGAACTGAGTGCCGCTTTCGAACACCTTGCTGTTGGGGCACGAGTCTGGCATCTTTACAACATGTCTCAGCCATCGCAAACAGCCATGTCCGACGCGCCATACGGCTTCAGTAAGCTCGTGGTTGATCATTCGCATCCACACCCCATGCTCGAATGCACCGCTTAAGATGATCCGGAGCATGCGTCGGCTGTCGTGTTTCGCCGCTGTCCTTTGCATGCTATAAAGTAACACACTTATTCATCGCAGCACGAGCGCAACGTGATACATCGTGACATCATCCGGAAAACTTGCAGCTGGGGCACGGTGGTGATCTGAAGATAGTCGATTTCGGTTGGTCCGTGTATGAGCCGACCCTGTTCCGGTACGACGCCGTGCGTTTCGCTCGACTATTTGTCGCCCGAGATAGTGCATGGTCAGCCGCACATAAAAACTGTCGATCTATCGAATTTGGGCGTGCTGGCGTACAAGCTGCTGTGCGGTAAGGTCCCGGTTTTGGCGACCACGTATGAGGAAACGTACTATAAAATCATGAAGCTGCAGTTTAAGATGCCGCCAGATATGACGAAGCCGGCGGCCCATCTGATCTCGCGACTGTTCGTTAAGGATCTGGCCAGCCGTATGCCGCTGAAACATGTTGCGTCCATCCCTGGATTCTGGTGCACGTGCACAAAAAGTAAATAGGAATTGCTGCTACCATGTACCATTTATCGTTATGTTCTCACTAAGTATGTTTATAAGATACCTGTAACTTTTAGTTTTTTAAACCCTATCTCTTATAAGAAGTAGTGATATTTGAATTGAATATGAACAAGGCAAGTGCAATGATAAGTAATGATAATTGTTATTTGTGTGTTCACTCAAATGTTATTATACTTTCTTCATGTTAAACATCTGTTATTATTTCAATTATTAACAATAAAATATGGCAAAATATGTTTAAGCTATAGATCGTCTTTGTATTGAATGAGTGCAATTGATGGGTTTTGCATTATGATGATCAAGACCGTGACCAGCCTCGCAGGGTGCCTTTGGTGCCTCAGTTCTGTATAAAGGAGAGCGTAGAAGGGTATGGCTATATTCTTTTCGGCGCAACCATGCACCTTTCGGTGCAACGATAAGATAGAGTTAATGTTTTTTTGCACCACTGAAGCACACACCAACCAGTGATTGACTATCCGGTTAGGTGATACGAATAAGTCTTGTAAGCATTTATATATAACGTCAGCATGACCACGTTTGTCGGCTGTAGCGGAAATAAAGCATAACAATTATTTATTTGTTACGATATAAATAGGAAGAAAGTGCAACGCTGTGCGGTCCCGTGATACAGTCATCAATTCGTACGACCTAATAACATGCCTGTCATGGGTTCAAACCTCGTACGGTCCGTCCCCCCGTAGCAAGGATCAACTATCCGGCTGCGTGGTACCAAATCAGTTTCGAAAGCCTGTACAGGTCGACATGTTCGCGTCGTTAAGCCAAAAAGAAAGAAAGTGCTGCGTTGTCGTGATGGATACGGTAAAAGTGCTTCCGTCTTTACAGAAGGTGTTGTATCATCTACCAAAATTGTTGTGTGAGAAATGGAACTAGCTTGCAAAAAGGTTTGGTTAGTCTGATTCATGAAAAAAAAAAAAATCAAAATAGTTAGGTGTTTTTACTTCTCTTTTTCCGTTTTGGACATAACTGTTGTCACTAATGGTATGCCTGTACCACTAATCGATTTATCAATGTAATTAAGCTATTGATTACCCACATCAGGATAGTCAGTCCTATGTATGAGGGGGGCGGTCCATACGGGACTTGAGCCCATGACGAGCATGTTGTTTGGAAAACTAGTTTAGTGCATAACAATCAACTTATTTTCCTTCATTGAAGAACAGAGAAGCTGTTGTGGTCCGATCGAACTTAGCCATTCTGTCCATCTGGGTGTGCCACTCAGCGATAGCAGTCGACGGCTTCCGTATGATGTGTGCGTGGAAGGATGTGCGTGAGTTACAGGTCGCTGACCAGACGGTTGAGAGAGAGAGATAGTGCAAAAAAGAGGGAGATCTAACCTACAGCGCACATGTAGTGAGTATTCTCATTCGTGCGGCTGAGCTAAGGCAAATAGGACTAACGGGCCCGTGCTATTCATTTATAATTAGGGAATAAAGGATTTTATATGTTTGTGTCAATGCAAAGTAATCGTCTTCATCATTGTAGTTAACGTCCATGCATCCGACATCAAAGAAGCCAAAGCAATCAGAAACCGATTAAAATTTTTAAAGCTCGCAGGCCACAGCGGGCATTAAGCACTGTTGTGGAAGGTCAGTGTTTTACGAACAAGAGCCCAACTGAATAGGAAAGGACTGTTCGAAGGGGAGTGGTTAGTACCAACATGTGATCGTCCTGATGATAGTTTTAAGAGTGTGTTCCTTTAGTCCAATAATTATTGTTTAAAATACGGTCGAGTAAAATACGTATGTTTGTCAATGATAATAAAAGGTCAAGGCTAAGTATGTAGAGAGAAAAAAAAATAAATAAATAAAAATAAAACATAGTCCCCCGATCCTGTTAGTATACGATCGTCAGCAATTGACGTCGCATTGCAGCTAGCACCACAAGGAGGTAGGATTCGGAGTTCCAAGATAGCGGTTGCATAATAATACATCCGCTTCCTGGCATTAGCTAGCCAGCTGGAAAGAGCTCGATGAATTTAAAGTGTTTAAAAATACGAAGAACAATATGTTAATACTTACTCAAACTCCTGAACTGATTGGATGGCACGCAAGATGGTAATGAAATTGTTGGGCTGGGCTCGCTTAAGCTGGTACTCGCGTATATATTCTATTAATGCTCCCCGGTTTGTGCCTTTAGATCTTAAAAAGGGCTTGACCCAGCGCCATAAATTCTCGATGGTCTGTGTGTGTACTAATGGATCGCTTGGGTCGACAAAATTTTCGGAATGGTTTATCATCTCGTGCTCATACCCTTTTCCGTCTAATCCGATGTAGGCACGCCAACCATCCGTCACAATTGTCGTTCCGGGGGCCACATTGTTCATTATAATGCCCTGCAAGTTGCCAGCGTCGCGTTTCTGAACCAGCTCCAGAAAAATCTCTTTTGTCTCCCGACAAATATCACCGACCAGCCATACCTGGTTGTTGTCCGCGATCCGTCCTCTGTGGTACTTCCGTTTGGTAATGACGGACTCGTCGATCTCCACAGTGAGCCCTTCGCCTCCGATCTGTTTTCGGTGGGTTTCCACATATTCAGCGCTTATTTCACGGAGTATTTTGAACCATTTTAGAATGGCTGTCTTACCTACAATCAGATAAAAATAAAACAAAACAAAAAATTAATCAAAACCGACTGATTGAAAAAAATACTAAAAATAAATTACCGGCTGCACATTCAGCTTCCGCAACCATCCGCGTCGAATTTCGAGACCACTCGAAGGTTATCTCCATCAACTGGGATAGAGACAGCCTCGAATTTTTGAAAATACTATCCGTGCGCACAG
This sequence comes from Anopheles gambiae, assembly GCF_943734735.2. Lineage (NCBI taxonomy): Eukaryota > Metazoa > Arthropoda > Insecta > Diptera > Culicidae > Anopheles > Anopheles gambiae. The sequence goes on from NC_064602.1 coordinate 53,678,195, forward strand.
TACATTCCCAGCCGGTGCAGCTCGATGTAGGCTTGCAAATCCATTTGCAAGCATTGGAGCGCTTGGTTACCTTCAGCTTCATTTGTCTCTTGCACTTGCTGCATTGTAGCGTTGGCGGCAAGAGTTCCGCTTCCTGCAAAAGACGAACCAACCCTTCCTCATCCGCGGTTAGCTTCTTCAGGTCACTGGAATTTTAGACTGCTGCAAATATATCCATGGTAAATGGTTTGTCCTGAAAATAAAACTTTCAAAAAGAGAGAATCTTTAATCTGTACACCACTTTATTGATCAAAACATTCAACTACATACGGAGCAATATTTTCCCGCGCGATCTACACTTCCACACATAACCGATTTTACTCATTCGTAAGTACAATACATTTAAACACACTCAACCGATATCGACGATTGATTGTGTGGTTTGTGAAGTAGTGATGTCCTGCTCGACCCGCACCAACCGGATTGGAGACATCCGGAAGCAACTCGGAGTCGTTCGAAACGACCCGTAAGATTCAAGGAGGTTCAGTAGGTGCAACGATTCCGGAAATCCGGAATGTGCAAGAAAGCAGTCTCGATTCCGACACGTTGGTGCATTTCGGGTCGGGTCAAGGTAGGTTCAATACTCGACCATAAATCGCTGCACCTTATGCGCAGCGCTGCATTATTATGCGCTGTAATCGATTTCGACCCGTGGGTGTAACGAGTTCGGGTCGACCCGAATGATGAGTAGGTGACAAGCGACTTCGACCCGTTCAAAAATTCGAGGCTGTCTCTATCCCAGTTGATGGAGATAACCTTCGAGTGGTCTCGAAATTCGACGCGGATGGTTGCGGAAGCTGAATGTGCAGCCGGTAATTTATTTTTAGTATTTTTTTCAATCAGTCGGTTTTGATTAATTTTTTGTTTTGTTTTATTTTTATCTGATTGTAGGTAAGACAGCCATTCTAAAATGGTTCAAAATACTCCGTGAAATAAGCGCTGAATATGTGGAAACCCACCGAAAACAGATCGGAGGCGAAGGGCTCACTGTGGAGATCGACGAGTCCGTCATTACCAAACGGAAGTACCACAGAGGACGGATCGCGGACAACAACCAGGTATGGCTGGTCGGTGATATTTGTCGGGAGACAAAAGAGATTTTTCTGGAGCTGGTTCAGAAACGCGACGCTGGCAACTTGCAGGGCATTATAATGAACAATGTGGCCCCCGGAACGACAATTGTGACGGATGGTTGGCGTGCCTACATCGGATTAGACGGAAAAGGGTATGAGCACGAGATGATAAACCATTCCGAAAATTTTGTCGACCCAAGCGATCCATTAGTACACACACAGACCATCGAGAATTTATGGCGCTGGGTCAAGCCCTTTTTAAGATCTAAAGGCACAAACCGGGGAGCATTAATAGAATATATACGCGAGTACCAGCTTAAGCGAGCCCAGCCCAACAATTTCATTACCATCTTGCGTGCCATCCAATCAGTTCAGGAGTTTGAGTAAGTATTAACATATTGTTCTTCGTATTTTTAAACACTTTAAATTCATCGAGCTCTTTCCAGCTGGCTAGCTAATGCCAGGAAGCGGATGTATTATTATGCAACCGCTATCTTGGAACTCCGAATCCTACCTCCTTGTGGTGCTAGCTGCAATGCGACGTCAATTGCTGACGATCGTATACTAACAGGATCGGGGGACTATGTTTTATTTTTATTTATTTATTTTTTTTTTCTCTCTACATACTTAGCCTTGACCTTTTATTATCATTGACAAACATACGTATTTTACTCGACCGTATTTTAAACAATAATTATTGGACTAAAGGAACACACTCTTAAAACTATCATCAGGACGATCACATGTTGGTACTAACCACTCCCCTTCGAACAGTCCTTTCCTATTCAGTTGGGCTCTTGTTCGTAAAACACTGACCTTCCACAACAGTGCTTAATGCCCGCTGTGGCCTGCGAGCTTTAAAAATTTTAATCGGTTTCTGATTGCTTTGGCTTCTTTGATGTCGGATGCATGGACGTTAACTACAATGATGAAGACGATTACTTTGCATTGACACAAACATATAAAATCCTTTATTCCCTAATTATAAATGAATAGCACGGGCCCGTTAGTCCTATTTGCCTTAGCTCAGCCGCACGAATGAGAATACTCACTACATGTGCGCTGTAGGTTAGATCTCCCTCTTTTTTGCACTATCTCTCTCTCTCAACCGTCTGGTCAGCGACCTGTAACTCACGCACATCCTTCCACGCACACATCATACGGAAGCCGTCGACTGCTATCGCTGAGTGGCACACCCAGATGGACAGAATGGCTAAGTTCGATCGGACCACAACAGCTTCTCTGTTCTTCAATGAAGGAAAATAAGTTGATTGTTATGCACTAAACTAGTTTTCCAAACAACATGCTCGTCATGGGCTCAAGTCCCGTATGGACCGCCCCCCTCATACATAGGACTGACTATCCTGATGTGGGTAATCAATAGCTTAATTACATTGATAAATCGATTAGTGGTACAGGCATACCATTAGTGACAACAGTTATGTCCAAAACGGAAAAAGAGAAGTAAAAACACCTAACTATTTTGATTTTTTTTTTTTTCATGAATCAGACTAACCAAACCTTTTTGCAAGCTAGTTCCATTTCTCACACAACAATTTTGGTAGATGATACAACACCTTCTGTAAAGACGGAAGCACTTTTACCGTATCCATCACGACAACGCAGCACTTTCTTTCTTTTTGGCTTAACGACGCGAACATGTCGACCTGTACAGGCTTTCGAAACTGATTTGGTACCACGCAGCCGGATAGTTGATCCTTGCTACGGGGGGACGGACCGTACGAGGTTTGAACCCATGACAGGCATGTTATTAGGTCGTACGAATTGATGACTGTATCACGGGACCGCACAGCGTTGCACTTTCTTCCTATTTATATCGTAACAAATAAATAATTGTTATGCTTTATTTCCGCTACAGCCGACAAACGTGGTCATGCTGACGTTATATATAAATGCTTACAAGACTTATTCGTATCACCTAACCGGATAGTCAATCACTGGTTGGTGTGTGCTTCAGTGGTGCAAAAAAACATTAACTCTATCTTATCGTTGCACCGAAAGGTGCATGGTTGCGCCGAAAAGAATATAGCCATACCCTTCTACGCTCTCCTTTATACAGAACTGAGGCACCAAAGGCACCCTGCGAGGCTGGTCACGGTCTTGATCATCATAATGCAAAACCCATCAATTGCACTCATTCAATACAAAGACGATCTATAGCTTAAACATATTTTGCCATATTTTATTGTTAATAATTGAAATAATAACAGATGTTTAACATGAAGAAAGTATAATAACATTTGAGTGAACACACAAATAACAATTATCATTACTTATCATTGCACTTGCCTTGTTCATATTCAATTCAAATATCACTACTTCTTATAAGAGATAGGGTTTAAAAAACTAAAAGTTACAGGTATCTTATAAACATACTTAGTGAGAACATAACGATAAATGGTACATGGTAGCAGCAATTCCTATTTACTTTTTGTGCACGTGCACCAGAATCCAGGGATGGACGCAACATGTTTCAGCGGCATACGGCTGGCCAGATCCTTAACGAACAGTCGCGAGATCAGATGGGCCGCCGGCTTCGTCATATCTGGCGGCATCTTAAACTGCAGCTTCATGATTTTATAGTACGTTTCCTCATACGTGGTCGCCAAAACCGGGACCTTACCGCACAGCAGCTTGTACGCCAGCACGCCCAAATTCGATAGATCGACAGTTTTTATGTGCGGCTGACCATGCACTATCTCGGGCGACAAATAGTCGAGCGAAACGCACGGCGTCGTACCGGAACAGGGTCGGCTCATACACGGACCAACCGAAATCGACTATCTTCAGATCACCACCGTGCCCCAGCTGCAAGTTTTCCGGATGATGTCACGATGTATCACGTTGCGCTCGTGCTGCGATGAATAAGTGTGTTACTTTATAGCATGCAAAGGACAGCGGCGAAACACGACAGCCGACGCATGCTCCGGATCATCTTAAGCGGTGCATTCGAGCATGGGGTGTGGATGCGAATGATCAACCACGAGCTTACTGAAGCCGTATGGCGCGTCGGACATGGCTGTTTGCGATGGCTGAGACATGTTGTAAAGATGCCAGACTCGTGCCCCAACAGCAAGGTGTTCGAAAGCGGCACTCAGTTCGGTACTAGAAGCAAGGAAGCACAGCGAGTTCGATGGCTAGATCAGGTGAAGTAAAACCTCGAAGATCGAGTGCCTACATCGATGGGAAGCTGCAGCTAGCGACCAGGCATTCCTATCAAGAGAGAGATGGAGAGGGAGAAAACCAAAATGAAACAATGTATAAGCAGTATTTTTTTTTGCACTCAAATGCCATTGGTCTGTCTATGAATTGGGTTTGAACATATCACAATTCATTACTGAGCATATTTTTTCATTCAGTTCATACGTTCGTTACGTTCGTCAGAAGTGTAAGAGTGTTGACTATGATTGATTGACCATTGAACGATTGAAGAGGCTTATGAAACCGATATAAACGGATAGACCGATTTATGTACTTCAATTTCTAAAAAATAAATAAATAAATAAATAAATAAATAAATCAATTAAACGAGATACTCCTACTGATGAAAAATATAAAATGCATAAAAAGGAAAGAAATGAGTGGTGAGGGTTTTCGATGATAAAATATTACAAAATATCTGCTCAACCGAGCACTAGCAACGGAACACCAATGTATGATGCACCCGGCACTCCGGCGAGGGGCCAAGCGCATCCGATTTTAGTCAGCACTAACCAGCCAGTGAGCCGTTCTGCCATCCAATCAGCCAGCCAGACAACCAGGCAGGGAAATTACATCATCATATTTACACATTATCGTTTTGTTCACATTATGCAACTGCATCGTCTAAAACACATTATTAGCGGAACCTAGGAACAATCATTTATATGCACATTATGAAGAATGCGGAAGCGAATACATCGGGCCAGAAACAAAAAAAAAAGGAGAACATCGTAGCTGAGAAATTTCCTTTCAACGCAATCACTGATTTCTTACCTATTTGCACTTTAGTGATATTTTTTTGCTACCGAAAAATACACAAAACACGCAGTTTTTAAAACAATATTTGTACACTATTTTATTCAGCAAAGAATTCATTCCAGCACTGGTATCAATCTTACTTAATGTTTACACACCACACAAAAACAAAGGACCTACTATAACGTACAAAGTTCGACACCTTTAAACGAAACTAGTTCATCACATTTACACTGTATTTTGTACACTTGTATAAATACTTTCGAAGTATTCAATACAGAAACCGATGCTCATGATTTAGTTGCATAAAACTAATGCAATCACACTTAAAACATACATATATATACATACATACAGGCACAATCACTACACAAAATCACTACAGCACTTCGCCGATCGAGATCTGCACACAACACAACACGTCCACAAAGCGTTCAGCTTCTCCGATGTCGCCTCATTCAAAGCACCAGGGCCAACTGCGACCAATCGACTCGGTGGCATCACATCCAAGTCAGTATCCGCAATGAGACCTCCCTTTCGAGGCAACAGTCATTCGATCGTTCGTCTGGCATTAGCTGAAACTAAAGAAAGAAAAAAAACGTATGCTTGTAGTTATAATCCAACTCACCCGTGCATTAGAAGCATTTTCACGGCGACAAAGACTGTCGGTAACGTTTGCTGGATCTTGCTGTGCGCTTGCCAATTGAGTGCACATTTCTCATTGCCCATTACGTGGACATCAAGGTGGCCATTATACTGCCCGGCGACGACGGCTCCTTAAATATAGCGGATGAGCGCGTGGCTCGCCACCGATGGAGATATGTCGCGGCAGAAGGTGTACCACACTTTTATCGGCACGTCGTGCTGGATGACGCCGGAGGAGATGGAGCGGGACCACGGATACGGCTTCTAGTCGTTCGGCATTACCACGATCGAGATGGCGACCGGAACTGCGCCGTACCACAACTACCCGCAGATGAAGGTGATGATGCTGACGTTGCAGAAGGATCAGTCCACGATCGATACCGGGGCGGACAAGAAGGGCCTGTACCAGGCGTGCGGCAAGACGTTTCGCAAAATGATCACCGAATGCTTGTAAAAGGAATTGTCCAAGCGTCCAACGGCGAGCGAGCTTTGCATGCTTTGTAACTATAAAAAAAAAACAAAGGTTAACAAAAAAAATAGACTCGAGGAGTTTTTGATACCGTGCGAATTACGTTCATTATCAACTTACCTTGTTTGCCATGATCGAACATCGTGTAGTTTAATTGCTGGCATTCTTTCTTTCCTCTTTCTAACGATCACCGGCTCAACACGGTTGCACAACAGCTGCATAGAAAACACCGCTTTAATTGATTTAATATTACAATTATTGGCTATGCTTTACTTACCCTAAACTGCTTTCAGGCGTGCGAAGTCGATTCTACCGCCAATTATAATTTTTCGGCTGTTTATTTTACACATTACACACAACATTTTCATCACCGATGTCGCCTTGTTTTAATCATTCTCCGTTGTACATCGTGAGAGCTATCGTTCGGTTCAAAATGTAAACAAACTTTATTTTTTGAATATTTGACAGATTGCATGACCGATCAACCGCACACTATCTCGTTTTTCTTGTCAGGGCTGCTTCGAATGCCATAGGGGGGGCCTTAAAAAATCTTTTACCGGAATTTAGATAGGTTAAGTTAGGAATTAGTTAGATTTAGGAATTGTGAAACCATCAGGCTGACAATATGAATAAACTTGAAATGAAATGAAATGAAATGAAAGAACTTTATTATTATAGATATTTGTATGTATATTTATATTCTGATATATTTTATGTTTTTAATATAAATTTTCAAAACTGATGAAAACTTTTTTATATTGGAAATAGATAACAAAACATTTTCAAAATGTTACATACCTCTAAGGTCAATCCACTTCAATCATTTAAAGCAAAATTTAAAGCATAACGTTACATTGAAAACAACATTCGTTCCAAATCCGCAGCGCAAAACCTCGCGGATTTCTCCCCATACAAACGGGAACGTTCGACCCCGGCAGGTAGAACTCGTTCTTTCGCGCGCTTCTTACGGTCTCTCAATGGTACGTTATTTTAAAATTGAGCGCCAAGTGAGCGCCTTCTGACAACCGCGGCGAACGGATCTCGTCGTTCGAAGCCCATAGTCGCCCCGTTAGACTTTATGGAGGACATGCAAGGTGTTTTATACGATACGAGTTGAGAAATGTTTTTATATTGACTGTGTGTTGAGATGTTAGCCTGTAGGAACATGTTTTTAGTTTTCAAAACCCATTTTTTTTAACAAATATCCCAAAGTATTGATGAAGGATGTTAAAATAGGCATCAGCCATAGTTGTACTTTCGATTCACACGAGGTTTCCCGCTACTCCTAAAGATAAACACCCCTAGCTATCACATTGCCATTTTCTTAATTTACTGTCCGTTAGATGTGGCGTCCTTCAAGCTCCACGCCCGATCTACAGCAAGACTAATAAAGCCAATAAATATGATCAAGAACATGCAGATATATCTTTAGATTGTTGAAAAACTGGTATTTCGACAGATGAGTCCAAATTAGAACTGATGTTCAAAAATATCTAGACGCGATCCAATAAACCAATATGTATGAAGGGTGCTATGTGATGACCAGGGAGGGGTTTTCTAAACGAGAAGTGGGGAGCATGGTATGAATCGACGGCATAATGAGAGCTAATACATATAAGCTCATATATATAAGCATCCTGTGTTAATCTATCTGTTTTCTGTGAAAAATACGGAGTTAGTAAATTAATTAATTTTCCAACAGGAAGACGTATCAAACTGTACACGACGATTTTTTTCAATCGAATCGAATTAAACTTCTTTGGCCGCGGGGCCACGGGGCTTTCTCAAGCTGAGAAAACGTTCTCAAGCCCTCATTTAAGTTTCTCAAGCACTCAAAACATGTTCTCAGACTCAAGCCCGTGGCCGTCGTCAGTTTTTCTCACTCTGAGAAACTGATATAGACACTCAAGCTTTATTTAGAGCTTTAAATAGAAAAACAGTTTTTAATCGCATATTTTTTTAACGTTTTTAATTATAAACATTGAATACATTTTCCAAAGTGATTTCCGATAAACAAATAGCGCAATTCTCCATATTTCAGTTAGCCGATCGCTGCATCGTCAACTTTCTCAAAGATTCTCAAAGATTCTCAAAACCGATTTTGTTCCGATTCGACAAACGCTGAGAACGAGGATTTCTCAAAAGCACTCATGAGTGCTTGAGAAAATGAGCGCTGAGAATCCCCATGGCCCCGCGGCCTTTAATGACTCCCACTAAGTCTTAATTTTAATCCTATCGAGATTTCGTGTGCATATTTTGATGCAAATGTGGTGAGAATGACGTGATTAGGAAAAACAAAATATGTTCAAGTTCTGAAATACTAGTTGATCTTTACCTTGACCGATTGGTCATAAAAAAAAAGATTTTTATTTATAACAACAGGATTATTCCTGACTAATGCTAAACTAAACTACTCCTGACAAATTCTAAAACTCCTGACTGACTTAACCTATCAACCTAATCTTCCAACTAGCCCGTTGGTTGCTGGTTGCAGCGGTCCATTCTCACGATCGCTCTACATGTCGTATTTCTCCGTTACGGCGTAACTGTCGGTACGGAATGCCAGCTTGCGTTCTTGCTTCCAGCAAATCGGTCTAACTTACTCTTAGGAAGAACCAATGCCAATTTTGTGCAAATAAAAACAAAATAATTTATGTCTAAGATCCTCGAACATGTAAAGAATGACAGAGGATTGCATATAAATTATAAGTTTGATGTTATATTTGTTCAGAAAAATATTTTCTGTTGAATGAATAAAGTGGGCACTCTATTTTGGCACAGTGATTTTGATCAATTTTGGAAAAAAAATATTTTTTCTTGAAGCAAAGTTTGCATTTTTGTCATGCTATGGTACTACACAATATTCAGCATATCACGAACAATGTTTCAAAAAATAAAGCAGTACAATAACTTCATTTTTCACGGAAAACCTGTAAAAAATATAAAATTGTAAGTAGTGGTCAGATGTGCTCAACGACGGATGAATTCCGGAATGATTCCTATAATGTAATGGGGCCTTAAGAGGTACCGTGTATCTCGGGGACTACAGTCTGTTCCCGAATTACGCAGTTTGTACGTTCCCAAGGAATCTGTGTAACTCGAATATTTTCTATTTCTTCATTGGCACAACAACCGCTGTCGGTCAAGGCCTGTCAAGTACCCACTAGTGAAGTGAGCTTGGCTTTCAGTGACTTATTGTTAGCATAAGTAAGTCAAATTTCACGGGTTACGGCCAAAATACAATTTATTGCTCGGTAGTTTTGGTTCAATTTAGTACTTTTATACACTTTATGATTTATTTGATACGATTCGTGCAGAACATTCTGATATTTTGGCTTTTAAGTGATTTAAGTTTATTGGTAAAAATGCAATTGATTGTGCATTGGACAGTTCTTGAAGCAAATTGTATAGATTTGACGTTTGATCTGTCAAATTTAGAAAACCGCGTATCTACGAATCGGCGTAAGGTAGCGGTAATCGCTACTGCGGGCGTGCGTGCGGAAAAATCAAAATTGTTTGATTCTGACGCATGCCGTTGCAAACTGTCTCCCGCTGCGGGTGTCAAATTCCATATATTTTCAGAAAACGCACGCACGTCCGCATCAGCGATTACCGCTGCCTAACTCGGGAACAAACTGTACCTGTAATATACAGTCTGATCCCGAGTTACGCGGTTCTCGACTTACGCGGATTCGGAGATACGCGGTTTTCTAAATTTGACATATCAAATGTCAAATCAGTACAATTTGCTTCAAGTTCGGTATGAATTGCATTTTTGCTAACAAATTGAAACCGCTTAAAAGCCAGAAATATTAGAATTTTTCGCACAAATTATATCAAATAAATGATAAAGTGTATAAAAGTACTGAATAAAATAAAAAAAATCTGATGAATGAATAGTATTTTATTCAAAAACTGTGAAATTCTACTTACGTGGATATTCGAGTTACGCGGATTCGCCGGGAACACAGAAACCGCGTAACTCGGGAACAGACTGTATTTGACTTGAAATTTGCAGCATATTTGATGAAATATTTATCATTAATATGTGTCAATTCTATAAACAAATTTCAACTAAAATGTCTTGGATTTTGTCCAATTGTAAGGTTATTTTTCATCGTGTGTGTGTTTCTGTTCAGTGATTGTTTAAAGAGAGAGTGAGAAATTTTCTATGCGTTTGCGCAGTTATTGCTTACATCAACTAAAGTTTATCGGCTACAGTAGCAACAGTAATATCATTGATGTTCTTGTTAAATTAGAGCCGACATTTGCACAAAATTTTCGATGTTTTCGAATGAAGGATAAAAGAATTCCAATATTGTGATGTGATTTTTATGCAGTGAGTATCTGATACAATTTAAAAGTGTTTAATTGTGTCAAATTGTGCAAAGAACGTGGAAATTTCACTATTGGCGCACCTATCTTTGCAGCCATTGTAATTAAATAAAAAAATAAAAGAAAATAAATTGGGTGAATTAAATTTTAACTATCAAAAGAACATTATTTGGAGAATTTACTTCCACAATGATGGCAATGAGTGCAAAAGGAAATAAACAATCTAGTTTTGATTTACATGAGCGCTGGCTTTGGTATATTATTGTACTGCTACTTCATATACCCTCTACTATTGGTAAGTTGGAGTTGTATAAACAATTTGGAAATGCAGCCAAACATGATATTATTGAATTATAATATTTTACTCATAAATGCTCAATTATCAATTTGATGTATTTGTAATAATTGTGGAGCAGAATTTTACCACACGATTTATTTTACCAATTTTAGGTGCATATGGAAACGTGGTGTCGCTTCCGGGAGAGTGCCGTGATATGAATGGCAAGAAAGTAGAACAAGGTAAATGATACTTTGAAATGATGATTATTCTTACTTTTAACCATTACCATAACTCTTTATTCTCTGCATCGTTCATAGATGCACACTATGTGCCTCCTGGATCGGATACGTGTAGATTGTGTTTATGTGACAATGGTCATCCAAAGGCATGCAAAGCTGTGCTTTGCTCACCGCCTCATGATTGTAAATCCTTTCAGATCGGTAGTTCATGTTGCGAATTCATCTGTTTAGATGATACAATAGGCAACACTACGGATAAAACCTACGACATCGGCATGTGACTAGTAGCTACTGGAGTGATTGTTACATTTTCCTTAACCTTGCTTTTCTTCATAATTAGTCGCTTAAGGCATCGTAAAAGTCGTGCCCAAGAAGGTCGCGAAGCTATCGATGATTCTAATCAACGCAATATGGTTAACAATGTGAGTTACATGGGAGGTAGTATTGGCTATCTCGGTGGAGGAACAATGAATATGGATTATTCGTATGTAGACCATGCCATAGCTCCGCACTACCAGCTTTGGAAACCTCCAGGAGCATATTACACGAGAGGGGAAGCTCCACCTCCTTACGAGGAAGCAATAGCTATCGCTCATGCCGAGTCCTTAAGTTCGTGTACTGTCAGGTAAGATTAAGAGTTTAAGAGTTATTTGTATGTATCTTTTTATATACTCTTTTCTGGTTTCTGAGATCAATGAAATTATTTGTCATAATACAGAAAATTCTACACATACACACCAAAAAAACATCGTTAAATGTGTCCTATTGGTTCTTTGATGTAACTATGAAAGCTAAAATTTCTGCCTTCATCTGAAATTATTGAATCTGTTCAGTCAGCAAGCAAGGTGCAGTGTACTAACCGAACCAAATACGGCATCATACTTAAAGTGAGGAACTTATTAGAGTGCCTGTGTATATATCCATTTTTTTTCATTCAACAGACCTCCGATTGTTCTCAAATATCGCGTAAAATTGTGAAAATTTAGGACAGATTCACAAAACAGTACATAGTAAAACCATTAAAGCACCCAATTTGTTATGGATCTAACTGTCAAACCAGGGTTTCTTCTAATTTTCGTTTTTAGACTTCAAATTGCACTGGATTCCCACCTGCTATATCAACTCACTTTGCTTAAATCATAATAAGTGAACGTTACCAATTGACGAATTGAAAGCAACATTGTTTGAACCCAATTGAGTTTGAACTTGAAGTTTGAATTTGTGTTAAAAACCCATTTTTAAGCAATTAATAACATTTGACAGGTTTGTCGGCTTCTACGCATCAGAATAGATTTCCAACCAGACCGTCACTCCATAGCATGGAATATCTGGTTAAATTTCGAAAGCCTGAACATGACTGAACGACCCCTAGGTCATTACGCCAAAAAGAAGAAGGTTGTGCAGGTTTGTGTGGAAAATTAAGTCAAATAGTCAAAAAAGTATGAACGGTGATGTGAGCTTCACATAAAATAATACAATTAGATTTTACAATTGAATGTATTAATTATTGAATTTTTTCCTTGGTAAAGGTCACCGCCGAGACCGAATAGACTGAGAACGGTGATAGAATTTGGTTTATCGGTACAAGCTCTAACTAATCATATGAAAGCAGCTAAACTAAACGCGCATCTTAATAACCCAACTCTATTGGAAGAGCTTGCAGAAAAATTACCAGGTGATATGAAGTTGAATTGGGCCGCCTATCAAGAAGAAAAGGCAATAGAAGAACTAGAAGGCTTTAGTAATTATGTCTCAGAACTGGCAAAACGTGCATGTGCAGTGTCGAATGACCTACAAGAAATAAGTAGAATAGAAGAAAGAAGAAAAAACATACGGTCGCCTTAAACACACACGTAAGAATGAATGTTGAAGATGAAACACCGAACGAAAGGTCAACGTCCTCATATCGTCCACTTAGTGCTACACAAAGGACACAGCGTGCAGTATGCCAACGTGAAGGGCATCGTGTTTACGAATGCGAGCAGTTCAAAGCCGCCGATGTGGATGAACGTTGGAAATTTATAAATACCAAGTCACTATGCAGGACGTGTCCAAATAACCATGGTAAATAGCCTTGTAAATCCTGGAAAGGTTGCAGGGTAGATGGCTGCCGCCTTAAGCAACACCAGTTGCTCCATCCAACAGTAGCAACCGAAGAAGTCGTAAGCGCATGCGCGTCACACACAAATGAGGTAAATGATATAAGTCCATTATTCAGAATACTACCCGTTACCTTGCACCATTATAACACTCCGCTAACAATTTATGCTTTCGTAGATGAAGGTTCGTCATACTCATTAATCGACGAAACGATAGCCCAAAAGTTGAACGTGCATGGCTAAATAAAACCATTGACCCTACAATGGGCAGGACAAGTGACAAGGAAAGAGCCCGGCTCAGAAATAATACGTCTGCAAATCTCCGGGAGCGATAAAAACATTAAGTCTTCTTCTTATTCTTTGGCTCAACAACCGTTGTCGGTCAAGGCCTGCCTGTACCACTTGAGGGCTTGGATTTCTGTGACTGGGGTCCTTTCCGTTTTAAGTTGGTAGGCTGAAATTTCAGCCTGTCAACTGTTTGCATTGTACAGCAGTTTTCGAGCAGCTATCTAAGAGGGTTTAATATACAGGTAGACTTATCCCAAGGATCATATATTTAGAAGGCTGATTTTTATCGCTTCTGTTTCTGAATGAAGATTTTAAGATTAACAAGCGCAGCTTGTTTGAACAAAAGTTTTTACCCATCCTGTCAAAAAGTGATATTCAAATTTGGTTAAAAAAACATGCTATGAGACCAGCTAGACTACATACACTTTGATTCTAGATTCCACCACGTGTTCTGTTTAATGCACCTTGTGCTAAATGTAAACAACACCGTATTTTCGAGCAGGTACTCGAATCTAATTCTAGCTTTGAGGCTAGAATAATCTAGACTGAAAAATGCAAGCTATTTTTTTATTTGGTTTTGTATAAAGTGTTTACATGATTTCAGCCTTCAACTGTCAAACTACATACAAAAAACTAACTAGAATCGTGAAGGGCCCCATTAATTGATTTCCCCCCATAGCAGATAGTCAGTCCTACGTATGGGGACACGGTCTATTCGGGGCTTGAACCCATGATGGGCATGTTGTTAAGTCATACGAGTTGACGACTGTACCACGAGACCGTCCTCAACACATATTTTTTAAATATAAATATGCTCTTTTTATGTTTATATACGAAGTTTTACATCAGTTCCTTACTTATTTTTCAAAATATCAAACAAAATGTGCAGAGTTCACAATTTTTTGGCAGATTTGCTGCCAGCCAATAATTTGGCCAGTTTCGTTATTAAGAGAACCAGAGCAGTAAACCAATGAAAGTGTGGTTTTTATGAAAAATTCTATGGTTGTAGAATTTATTATAGCTCGTTTAGAATTTTAAAATCACGAAAAAAATAATTATTCATTTTAAGTACTGCAGAAAATAGTAACACGGTAAATGTTGATTTTTGACAGATCAATGCTGTGGGCTCCTGCCTAAAAAACAATAGCCGGCATGGCGAATAAATGAACACATTTTAACAATCGTTTAAAGTTCATTATATATATATATATATATATATATATATATATATATATATATATATATATATATATATATATATATATATGTATATATATATATATATATATATATATATATATATATATATATATATATATATATATATATATATATATATATATATATATATATATATATATATATATATATATATATATATATATATATATATATATATATATAAAGAAGAAGATATGAAAGATATCAAGCATTGAAAAATAAAAGATTATGTTCTGATCATTTCACGTACCATGCGCTGGTAGATGCAAAAAAACTGATAATGGGTAAATATAATAAATAACTCTACACGTTAACCAGACTAAAATCAATTTTAATAGGCTCAACATGGTTGCAATCCCATCTGTCGAATTCGTGCTAAGAGATCTCCAGTAAAAGGAAATGGAAATATTTGGAGAATGTGAATCGATGCCCTCTGAAAGCATAATCTATAGACCTTCGAGCACAACCGAAATTGTCACTACAATCGATAAGGGAAATTACATGATGATGGCATTTGAAACAGGACATGCTAGAGGAGACCATCTGGTGAGGGCTGAATCTACCGTAGAACGCGTCGTGAGTTCTGATTACGACTGTGCAAGTATCGCAAACGTTGAACAGGAGCTTAGTGTAGTCATCGAAACGTACAATAGAAAAGATGGAGAAATAAAACATATGATGGATAATTGCAGTCAAACTGACGAAAATAGAATTCAACAAATCCTGATCACCATTAAGACATTAAAAAATAAGCTGCGAACCTTAGAAAGAAGCAACTATAATGTCGTACTTGCCATAGACGGTATGAAAATTAAAGCTGCCTTGAGCTACTGTGCAAAAGCGGACAAATTTCATGGCTTTCCGGATGATGGCTTGAAGAAACGAAACGAGCACAATAGGTCTTCGATATTGGCAACAGAAGCCGTAACCGTCACGGTGCGTGGCATGTTTAAACCGTTGAAGCAGGTATGAGTTCGTTTTTTTAAGAATCTCTTAGATTAAAGAATGATTCTCGGGTTTTTGAGAAACCCCAGACTGGTATTGCCATCGGTTACGTCTTGAAAATAATCAAATTTTACCATATTCTTACATCAGATTTTAAAATATCCTAAATTGTTTTTTGTTCATAGGGCTTAGGATATTTCATCACCCATAATATGTTAGGAAGCTGCAATCAATTGAAGATAATTAAGAATACCGTTCGTGCAATTAGGGAAGCTGGATTAAATCCTTTGGTTTTGACAATGGATCAATATGCCACAAATATCAAAATGGCCAAAGAAGCAGGAGCTACCATTGAGAAGCCTTTTTTCTTAGTTGATGGCATTCCAATATTTATTTGGTGGGATCCTCCCCATTTAACTAAAAGTACACGAAACATGATTAAAAACACAATGTGTTCAACAACAATATAGCTAGTTTTTTTGGATATTGAGGAATTCTACGAAATTGATTCCTTTTCCAATCCAAGACTCGTACTGAAATGGACCGAAAAACACATAAAAGTTCCTCCATTTTCACCCATGAATGTCTCCCTAGCTACTAGAACACTCAGTCAATCCGTAGCTACAGGAATTCGATATTATGTCCGCACAAGTGAGCTTCCAACGCGAGCTTTGCAAAGTGCCAAGTTTATTGAAATGCATGACAAACTATGTGATGTATTTAAAAGTAAAAGCAAGATTTGTTCAGCTAAGGTATAGTAATTATGTAAGAGCTATATAATTCAAAAATTAACTCTTATCAAATATTTCCATAGCCATTGAAAGGAGCTTTGCTAGAAGGCTCTCAACACTGGGCTTTTCTGAACGATGCCGAATCAATATTGAACAAGATGTTTTACCCAAAAAAATCCTGCTTTGATCGTACAAAGGTATTGTACATAAATTTATTCAAAACCATGTTCTAACGCACTAAGCCTTTTACAGGCAAAAGAAGAATCAAAACACCTAACCGCCGTACAACGAAAGCCAAATTATATTCGAGGATTTTTGAGCGATATAAACTGCCTCAAGCTCCTCTTGGATCATCCAAAAGATGTTTTTCATGCAGATTATTATGTACCAACCCGTTATGTCAAGATTTTTTGGAAAATTTGTTTTCTGATATTCGACGAAAATGCGGAAGCAATGATTCCCCTGACGCACTGCAATTTGGCATCGCTTTCAAATACGCAGCTATTGAAGCTAGCTTTAAATCATGTCACGGCGTAAATTGTGAACCAGACAACACATCTAATTTGGTTACTTACCAGGACTACAAACAAACAAACGTTTTTGAAAAAAAATACTCCACATACCTCAAAATCATTCTTCCTCCATTGGATACATCCAAGCCACTGGAAATAACGACTAGAGAACTCAACGGACTGTTATATGTAGTTGGAGCAGCAGCCCGTAGGTTGCCTCATAAGAAATGTGTCCACAATTTAGTGCAAGAAAGAAACATCGAAACCAGAAAGGATGATGCATACCAATTTATCAAGCTGAAGCAACTAGCGACCTCAAATTTCTTGCATTTACTCAACAAGAAACTGTTCGATATTGGAGTGCTTTGCTTTGTAGCTTTCAATCAACAATTTTCCAAAATTTTGAGCAAAAACAAAGAGGGTGTTAAAACAAGGCTCAAGCGCTACATCAATTATGATCTTTTTGGCGATGGTTTATGTCAGTCATGTTTCATGTTATTGATTGATAAAATATTCTAAACGTTCATACAGGGATTTCTAAAAAAAGCTAAAGCTCAACAAGCTTCCAAAATAAGCATTAAAAACTTCAAGAGAAATCGAAAGGCGGGGCGAATGTGTTTACCGCTATAAATGTTATTAATGTGTTTTGTTATGTTGTTATTAGTTTTTTTTATTTTAAGAATACATGCCGGAAATTTCCATCTACCAGCAAAAATTAATTTTAAAAAAATATAAAGTTGAAACATTATAAAATCCTCTGAGTGTTTGACAATATCTATGAACATTTTCGATTGATTTTTTTTTACTTTTTTTGACTTCTATCGCAAACACCGATTACGAATGATTTATCTGTTTTATGTTGGTTGTTTTATGTTATCAATCTTGAAAAAAGCAATTAGTAATATTAATAACAATAATATCAATAACGGTTATCGGTGGTACAGTTGTTAAGAGATGCACGAAATTTTTGTATACAATCAGCGAGAAGATTCAAATTAGCATGGGCAAGAAGAGCGGGAATCATAAGGTTCGCTCGCTCCCATTAATGAGCGGGCGCTCGCCGCTCTTCATTCCAGAAAAATATGATTCGCCCGCTCGCATAAAAAAAAAATCGTTTGAAATTAGTTGCTCCGAGAAAAAAATCTAAATCTATAATACTGTTGGGCTTATACGGAATGTAAATAGCCGCAAGTAAAAACAACAAATATTTTTATTTTGGTTAAAACTAAGACTCAAATTAACGGTTTATAGAAAAAAAAACATCACAAGCTACTGTCGTCGACCCACACTGCCTATTCAAAACACACGTAAAAAACATCGTAGAGCGCGAGAAAAAACTGCCTAGCTCGCGAGCGCACTGCCTATCCAAAATCCATGCAGAAAAAAACAGGGTAGCTCGCGAGCGCACTGCCCATCCAAAATCCATACAGAAAAAAACAGGGTAGCTCGCGAGCGCACTGCCTACCCAAATTCCATGCAGAAAAAAACAGCCTAGCTCGCGAGCGCACTGCCTATCCAAAATCCATGCAGAAAAAAACAGCCTAGCTCGCGAGCGCACTGCCTATCCAAAATCCATGCAGAAAAAAACAGGGTAGCTCGCGAGCGCCCTGCCTATCCAAAATACGTAGCGAGAAGAACAGGGTAGCTCGCGAGCGCACTGCCTATCCAAAATCCATGCAGAAAAAAACAGGGTAGCTCGCGAGCGCCCTGCCCATCCAAAATACGTAGCGAGAAGAACAGGGTAGCTCGAGAGCGCCCCTTCTCTTCTCGATCCTCTCACTATGCATGTTGGCGCTCGCGAGCTGGGCTGTTTTTTTATGAATGGATTTTGGGCCAACCGGTCGCTCGCGAGCTACCCTGTTCTTCTCGCTACGTATTTTGGATGGGCAGTGCGCTCGCGAGCTACCCTGTTTTTTTTCTGCATGGATTTTGGATAGGCAGTGCGAGCTAGGCTGTTTTTTTCTGCATGGATTTTGGATAGGCAGTGCGCTCGCGAGCTACCCTGTTCTTCTCGCTACGTATTTTGGATAGGCAGCGCGCTCGCGAGCTAGACTGTTTTTTTTGCATGGATTTTGGATAGGCAGTGCGCTCGCGCTTAGTCTGAATTTCTTCGCTGTATTCGCTGCAGGAAACCAGTTATTACGATAAAGAATATCAGTAGTTTTGTAATAGAAAAAAAAGTATTTCAATTGCCTTACGCTATGTCTTTTTTTATACAGGAGGACGGCTTTGCCTTATAGGTGAAAGACTCACTATAATAATGATTTGAGTAACATTCGTTCACAGAGTGACATTTTGTTTTTCTTCCTGCCTGATTATTATTTCATTCCTGCTAAAAAGATCATTATTTCATTAATGCCACGGATGAAAAAAATGGGGAGCACAATTAATGAAATGGAAACTCATTAGTGATTGTTTTGCTCCCATTGAAGATGTAAAAAATGTGTATTTTTGTGTATTGATTTTTGCTCACCATATACTTCTCACTCTATACTCTATTATTCGAGAACAACCTGCATTAATTAAGCAATACCTCACGAAAAATATCACCTATATCTCCTGTCCAATTAAAGGTATGGCTAGCGCGAGCGGACGAATCACCGATCGCTCGTGATTCGCAGTAAGCAGAAGAGCCAGCTCGCTCGAATCGTCGCAAAGAATTATTTTGCCCATGTCTAATTCAAACAGTTAACTGTGATTTCAAAACGTATGGCTGTTTCTCGTATGTGTCAATGCCGAATAGTAAGCGAATCATTATATAGATGTCGCTAGTGTTTAACGTATTTTCATTTGAAATAAGGAGACAACTTTTGAAGCTCATTTTGTTCGAAGTGTCATGTCGGTTTGTCGGTGGTAAAACTTCGTATATAAACATAAAAGGAGCATATTTATATTTAAAAAATATGTGTTGAGGACGGTCTCGTGGTACAGTCGTCAACTCGTACGACTTAACAACATGCCCATCATGGGTTTCAAGCCCCGAATAGACCGTGTCCCCATACGTAGGACTGACTATCCTGCTATGGGGGGAAATCAATTAATGGGGCCCTTCACGATTCTAGTTAGTTTTTTGTATGGAGTTTGACAGTTGAAGGCTGAAATCATGTAAACACTTTATACAAAACCAAATAAAAAAACAGCTTGCACTTTTCAGTCTAGATTAGTGGTGGGAGCTCGGAATTGGACCTACCCGATTCCGATTCCGTGTTCGGAATCAATTCCGGAGCCGATTCCGATGCTGGAATCGATTCCGATTCCGGAGTCGATTCCGGAGCCGATTCCGGAGCCGATTCCGGAGCCAATTCCGAAATCGATTCCGGAGCCGATTCCGGAGCCGATTCCGGAGCCGATTCCGGAGCCAATTCCGGAGCCGATTCCGGAGCCGATTCCGGAGCCAATTCCGGAGCCGATTCCTGAGCTGATTCCGGAGCCGATTCCAGAGGCGATTCCGGAGTTGGCTTCGGAGCCGAACGGACTCCGGAGCGAAATCAGTTCGGGAATCTCCATGAGAATGGATCTTTTACAAGTAAATTTGGATTTTTGCGGTTATCAATACGTAGTATGATTGGACCCAAACGCCTATTTTTATGGCGATGCCGAAACTGACTCCGTTTGGCAGCCGATGGCTCATAAATTAGCCATTTTCGACTTCGAGCCAGAGCCGACTTCGATTCCGGAACCGATTCCGTAGTCGATTCCGGAACCAAATCCGATTCCGGAGCCGATTCCGGAATCAATTCTGGAGCCGATTCCGGAGGCGATTCCGATTCCGGAAGCGATTCCGATTCCGGAGCCGATTCCGGAATCAATTCTGGAGCCGATTCCGATTCCGGAGTCGATTCCGGAACCAATTCCGGAGTCGATTCCGGAATCGATTCCGGAAACTGATTCCGGACCTACTATCCGGAATCGATTCCAGAAAACTGCGGAGCTAGCCGGAATCGATTCCGACAAAAACTACATTTTTCCCATCACTAGTCTAGATTATTCTAGCATCAAAGCTAGAATTAGATTCGAGTACCTGCTCGAAAATACGGTGTTGTTTACATTTAGCACAAGGTGCATTAAACAGAACACGTGGTGGAATCTAGAATCAAAGTGTATGTAGTCTAGCTGGTCTCATAGCATGTTTTTTTAACCAAATTTGAATATCACTTTTTGACAGGATGGGTAAAAACTTTTGTTCAAACAAGCTGCGCTTGTTAATCTTAAAATCTTCATTCAGAAACAGAAGCGATAAAAATCAGCCTTCTAAATATATGATCCTTGGGATAAGTCTACCTGTATATTAAACCCTCTTAGATAGCTGCTCGAAAACTGCTGTACAATGCAAACAGTTGACAGGCTGAAATTTCAGCCTACCAACTTAAAACGGAAAGGACCCCAGTCACAGAAATCCAAGCCCACAAGTGATACAGGCAGGCCTTGACCGACAACGGTTGTTGAGCCAAAGAAGAAGAAGAAGACTTAATGTTTTTATCGCTCCCGGAGATTTGCAGACGTATTATTTCTGAGCCGGGCTCTTTCCTTGTCACTTGTCCTGTCCATTGTAGGGTCAATGGTTTTATTTAGCCATGCACGTTCAACTTTTGGGCTATCGTTTCGTCGATTAATGAGTATCACGAACCCACATCTACGAAAGCATAAATTGTTAGTGGAGTGTTATAATGGTGCAAGGGAACGGGTAGTATTCTGAATAATGGACTTATAGCATTTACCTCATTTGTGTGTGACGCGCATGCGCTTACGACTTCTTGGGTTGCTACTGTTGGATGGAGCAACTGGTGTTGCTTCAGGCGACAGCCATCTACCCTGCAACCTTGCCAGGATTTACAAGGCCATTTACCATGGTTATTTGGACACGTCCTGCATAGTGACTTGGTATTTATAAATTTCCAACGTTCATCTACATCGGCGGCTTTGAACTGCTCGCATTCGTAAACACGATGCCCTTCACGTTGGCATACTGCACACTGTGTCCTTTGTGTTGCACTAGGCGGACGATATGAGGACGTTGACCTTTCGTTCGGTGTTTCATCGTCAACATTCATTCTTACCTTCTCATTCTATCTTCTCACTATAGCCCTCCTGTGAACCCAGGTTGCTGGCGCGAGATTGTTGCAACAGCAGCTCGCGCTTTTTCTCGAGCGATTCACGACGTACGCTGTTTTCGAGAGCGTTCATCTCCGCTTCGGCTTTAAGCTCTCTCTCCCGGAGAAGACTTCCTTCCTCGGCTAACTTTCTCTTTTCCTCTAGTTGGCGAGCTAACTCTGCATTCTCGCGGCGTTTCAGCTCTCGCTTCTCTTTTATTACGCGTTCTCTTAAACGTTTCTCTTCTTCAACTAGCTTAAGCTGCTCTTCCACGTTTACTGAGAGAAGAGTGAAAGGTACACTTTCTTGCGCAATCCTCTCGCTCCTCTTAGTAGAAGCCACTGACCCCTTTTTCGACCGCACTGAAGGCTTTAAACTGGCTGTGTGCCGATCGTCACGAAATTTAGCAGCCGTGGTTTCCTGCTTTACTTTGCACTTCGAGCATACATACCTCGATGCTGGATCTTTGATCTCCACGAACAGTTCTGCACATTCAGCATGCTCCCATTTCGTACACAAGCAGCATTTTTTCAATCGTGGCTTGCTCTTTTTCGGGCCGGTTGCTCAGCTGGCACTTCGGTGTGCTGTCCATCTTCCTTCTTCTCTGATGCCAGAGAAAATTTCAGAAAATGGTTGGGATGGATTTCTCGTTAACCGTACAAGAACGGTTCTGAAACTATAGCTGGCATCGCGAAATAATTGGTTTAAAATTAACAGTCGTTAAAAGATAACCAGAGTCGTTGAAAATTGATAGAATTTGGCATTGCGTTCGCATTGAGTTCATTTGTTAATTTTAACGACTCGTCATATGCCGCCGTTAAACAGACGACAGTCAAGAGCGTATGCGATGCAAATTAACAGTCGTTTAATTATACTGTTCAATTTTTTTCCCCCGTGTTTGCCTATATGCCATTTCGAGCAGTAATCAACTCTTTTGACGATCGTTTATTTTAACAGGAATGAACAACAAATGAACTCGGTTAAACCAAAATGAACTTTAAACGACTGTTAAAATGTGTTCATTTATTCGCGATGCCGGCTTATATTTCAAATTATATAAGTATACTTGGAGTCCATGCAGCGTAGGGCAACCCGTTTCGCGCTCCGTTCGTGGGGCAGCAACAACGACTACACAACAAGGTGTTTATTGCTCGGGTTACCCCAACTCGACGACCGAATACGAAATGCTAGGCTGGCTTTTATCGTTGGGCTTCTCAATGGTAGCATCGATTGTCCAGTTTTGCTCTCGTCGATACAGCTGTACGTGCCCGCAAGAACTTTCCGCCCTCGGGCGATGCTGGCTATCCCAGAGACAAGGACCGCTGTTTTGTGGGTTTACAGGGGTTACAAGTACTTTTTATTATCACCACTTAAGATAACAGGATGGGTGTGTGCGTCGAACCGATCGCTTCGGTGTCGAGCAAAAGAGAGAGCTTCGTTACCACATTGCAACTACTTATAAAGCCTAACTGAGTGCCTCTCGCGGGCACTCCCTAGCTTCGGGTTTGCTATAAACTAAAGCATGCGTTACACTACGCTAACCTTAACATGCAGATCCCATAACACCGCCATCGCCTCCCGAGACCCGTTTTTGCGTATATGTCTTGCTCTGAATGCGGAATCTGATGCGTATGAGCCCGGCATGACGATGGCAAATGTGTTGAGTCGCATCAATTTACTTCGCGCCTCTCGCCAGAATCTTTAGCGTGCTTGTAATTGTTATTGTTGTTATTAGTGTGTTATTGTAAAGCGTGTGACTATTTATGTTTTATTCCTATTGTACCCTTACATATATCGAGAGGGCTTTTGAGGTCCGTCGATCATTCAATAAATATACAAATATACATCATAATCACGTTTTCACCTTCACTCACTATCAGTGGCGGATCTAACGGTAGGCGGACTAGGCGGTCGCCTGGGGTCCCGCCGATTAAGGGGGCCCGTAGATCAACATTCTACAGTATGCCGTATGGACAGAGTAGTAGCGACAAGGGCCCCCGGAAGGATGGACGTTGGGGCCCTGAGGCTGGCTAATCAATTGCTCCCCCCCCCCCCCCCTCCCGTGAGCAAAAATTTTTGAGCCTGTGACTGATGATCGTAGGGCCCAGTTTGGTGCCGCTGCCGCCACCCCCCTAACACCATTTTACATTTACAGGGGGCCTCTACCCAAGCGAGTCAAAACGCTCGAAAGTAGTAAGGAAAATAGAATATGGATTAGCCTTCTACTTCCCGTTCTACTTTGGTTGCTTAAAATCAGAAAAATGTAGAACATGTGGGTTCCAGGAAAGAGCAAAAAAAATGAGTTCTCGAATGTCACCACACACTCACACGCGCGACGACTCACTCACGCTTACCTTCTCTGTTCTGCCCCCCCCCCCCCCTCACTCGCCCCACAGATCTATTTTTAGATCATTACACTTTCATCGACGGCGGTCGATGTGACGATGTGTGTCGTCGCGTGCGTGTTGTCGATTTGGTCAGAAAAACTTTTTCTTTCACACCAAATCTCTGATTTGGAGTGTCGGCGTTCCGATTGAACCATCGCGACTTTGATTAGTGCGCGGTTAAAACGACCTTTTGTATTGTGTTGTATGTAGCGTGCGCGCCAAAATTGTAAGAGTGCGCGGAGAGTGAATGTGGTTTTTTGGGGGTGGGGGAATGAGATACAGAGACAAATTTCGCTACACATTAACACATACATTCTCACTGCACGGGTTGAACTGCCAATACTCAGTTCTGAGAGAATATACTCGAGCGCTCGCGCATGAGTGCAAGCAAGCGCGGTATAGAGGATAGAGTGAGACAAACGATTATTTTGCTCCAAGCTTTCTACTTTTGTCCCGTTGGGTACTTGTCTTACTGCCTAGCGCCCCCGATACCCTTAATCCGCCACTGCTCACTATTCTCGTCCCTTTGCTAATCTGAATCACTTTGTAATCACTTGTCTGTAGGCTTTGTCGCTGGTCCTTACTCCTCGCGGGTTGGATCGCTTCTCTTCCAACATTCTACTCTGTTTCGCTGCACTTCTCTTGGCGTTCGCCCGGTGAGACGAATGACGTCTGTTCAGGGGTGCTCAAACGCCAAGAGTGTCGAACGGTTTCGTCGCAACACCAGCCTATAACAGCCATATGCTAAGCCTGAATATTGTCATTTTACGATTTTATAAGGCTAAATAAATCATCATTTGAATATTTTTCGCTTATTCCGATTACTCTAAACCTTTTTGCCGGTTGAGTTGTTGCATATTTCTGCCCTTATTGTGACGTAATATTGTTTTTTTTTTCTAGTTGTTTATTAGACTCACGTTGGACTATTAATTGTCCATTTTTTCCATATCTTTTCATATCACTCTCATGATCTTATGGTCTTTTGAATTTAAATTTAATTTCAAATAATCCCTTGTTTTCTCACATCTTTGATTTTGGTTGGAAACAATCACGCTAGCCTTTTTTATAGGAGTATCTTGCCGCTGTAGCGGAATTTGGGCATTTTTCCTTGAAAACTTTAGTTTAATGATCAATTTTGTATACAGTTGGTTGCTTTCCAATGACTGGGTATACTGAGCCAAATTTTATATAGATCAATCGATATTTCCCATTGTTTTGAACTGATTTATGTTGAGTTTCAAAATTGAACAGAATATTATAATTTTTTAATCCAACCAAATAAGCTCTTAAAAATCATGCGAACAATCAACCCAGAAAATATTTACACTACCGCATAGCCTAGAAAACGTGAAATTTTTTGTGGGGTTAGTTGAAAAAAACTTTCTTTTTGTCACTGAAAAATTCAATTTCAAAACAGTTACAACTTTTGGGGCAAAAGAGCCATCTCTGTTTGGGGCAAGTGTGCCACCATCTTTCATAGGCGCGAGCTGTAAAAAATGTAAACATTGTTGTAGCGTGCTGCGGTATGGTGCGCTTTTACGAGCGGATTCTACTCCGGAAAAACAGACCAGCAACAACCCATATTGCGATACAGTTTGTGATGAAAAGGGGTTCATTGGTGACTCAAGACATGTAGGAATACATACACTAGTGGTACAAACGTAATGATTTCCAATTATCTAAGAAATACGGTTATTTTAACCAGGTGGCCGTCTTGCCCCATACGAGTGGCACTCTTGCCCCATAGCCCAAAAAACAACGTCTTTTTGGACCCTTTTTAAAACGCTTCAAAAACTGTTTTGTTTGCACTTTTTTCAAGCGAAACTCAGTTATAAGTGAGGAAATAGATGTAAAATGGTTATGAGATTTAAATCGGCTTTTGAAAAACACGTTTTAGTGAGTTATAACTTGAAATGCTTAAGGTGGCACACTTGCCCCAAATTCCGCTACGCTCTGAAAAAAAAAAATCGGCTTTCCAAATTCTCGGTCTACACGCTTTCTTTTGTTGCGCACTGAAACCCATTTGTTTTGTGTGCCGGTGTCTAAACTGCCCTTAATCTCCTGTTCATTGCGTGTTGGTGTACTTTCCACATAAAAACTTTCGTTCAATATCACAGCTATTGGTTTATTCATTCCTTTGATCGAGAACTAACACTACTTTCGATCAAAGTACACATTTTTTGTTTAACATTTTTAACCGCTTTGCCAAAGTCATCGCGGAGTTTTGTAATTCCAGTCTCAATTGTATTATTAAAACACTTCTTCAGAGATTCGACCTTTTCGTTTAGCAGATATGAAATTTTATCCTGTATGAGTGTGCAACATACCTCACACTTAAAAAACACACAAAGTGAGTATCTTCAATCAAACGGACCAAAATCTTGGTTAGTGGTGTGCATGGGCTGTGGAATCCACCGCCGCATACACCATCACACTTAACAGAATTGTCAGTAAGTCATACAGGCTTTGAGCACTTAGAGCACTCCATCCTGGTACTCATACAACTACACCAAACCTGCACAATCATGCATAAGCCAAGTTTGCGCCGGTATTATCACTCTTAACTATGCTCCAACACAAAAAACAATTGACACTTTACTAGCTTTCCATATCTACTTAAATCACACATAAGAAATAGATTGTGGCTTAACTTGGTCAATATCATAGAAAAAAATAATTAAAAACGGACAACACGCACTGCACTGCCATCAACTACACACAAACATGCGAATGTTTGGTTTGGTCCCCGGTCGCTTGAGCCTAAATTTATTTGTAGAAGCATTTCTGCTTCAATAGTACACGTCAGTTAATCTCGAATTCCAGAAATATGAAGAGATTTTCACCTTCGGAGGTTTCTATATAACTTGTCAGACCATACATCGTCATAAAACCATGTCGGTTTTTTTCTATCCTCTCTCTATGCATGTATGCATAAAAAAGATAATAATTGCAAAAAACTGTTGTAGTCATACAATGAAAATCAAACATGGTTATTTCAGTGAAACTGAGCTTTCAATTCGGCAAAATTTTATTAAAATGGCAAAAAATCAATGTAAATTATGTTGTACCCTTTCCGATGATTAAATTTGTTAGAAACAAGTATTTGATGAAAAATTCTTAACATAAACTACTGACGATTTAGTTTCAACCTCATTTAAAATCGTGAATGTCTCACTCATATGTCTGTAATTTAGGAACATTTGTTTTTGTTGACACTTGGCGATCAATTAAGCAATTTCTATAAGAAAAAGACTTTAACAAAGTAAGAAAATCACTCAGCCAACAGGAATTAAAAATGTAAGCTTTTTTGCAAATGTGAAAATGGAATTCTGAACTGGACTGAATAACCTGTTGTAATTTATGGACTAACGAGAGCATCAAATGTAAGAATTCCCTACTTTCATTCCAGCTCAAAAATGTTGATAATCAAAATGACGTCAATATCAACGTTATTTTACAAAATTTACTGATCTATATTGAAACTAACGCGTTAGTCATGGCCAATTTTGCACATTATTTTTGCGATAAAACTATGCAAATGTTGGAAATATCAGAGGCCTATGACCAATTGAAAATAGTTTGCTGTCGCTATTTTTTATACTTCTTTTACGTCAAAGATTTTATTTTTGTAACGTTACTATCATTTCAAAATGAAATGAAAAGATCTGCTAACGATCTGATTTTTGTATCATATATTATCATGTAAAAACTAGGCTGCGGCCCGTACTGCTATTTTCGATACCATTTTGGCCCTCGGGGTCAAATGAGTTTCTAGAAAAAAAAATCAGATCGCTGGTATAGAACAAGTTGCGACAAAATGATTCTTATGTGAAAAACTTAATCCACCCAGAAAACTTGTAGTAATCGATTGTCGATATTCTTCCGGGCAGCATCAATCGACGTGAACCGCCAGTTTGACTTACAGTGGGCGGCACAATAAAGTGGCCACTACTTCCAATTTAACACTTTTTACATTTTTTCCGTGAAAAATGAAGTTATTTTACTGCTTTATTTTTTGAAACATTGTTCGTGATATGCTTAAGAATGCGCAGTACCATAGCATGACAAAAATGAGAAGTTTGGTTCAAAAATAAATATTTTTTTCCAAAATTGATCAAAATCACTGTGCCAAAATAAAGTGCCCACTTTATTCATTCTACAGAAAATATTTTTCTGAACAAATATAACATCAAACTTATAATTTATATGCGTTCCTCTCCCATTCTTTACATGTTCGAGGATCTTTGCCATAAATTATTATGTTTTTTCTGCACAAAATTGGCATTGGTTCTTCCTAAGAGTATTTCAGAGCTTAAACATATTTTGTATTACTTAATCACGTCATTTTTACTACATTTGCATTAAAATTTGCACACTAAATCTCGATTGAATTAAAATTAAGCCATTAAAAAAAATTATTCGATTTGATTGAAAAAATAAAAAAAATCGTGTATAACTTGAGTTGTCTTCCTGTTGTAACATCAATTTATTTACTAACTCCGTATTTTTCACAGAAAACAGATAAATTCACACAAGATGCTTGTATAGGTATTAGTTTTCATTATGCCATCGATTCATACCATGCTCCCTACTTCTCGTATAGAAATCCCCTCCCTGGTCATCGCATAGCACCCTTCATACATATTGGTTTATTGGATCGCGTCTAGATATTTTTGAACATCAGTTCTAATTTGGACTCATCTGTCGAAATACCAGTTTTTCAACAATCTAACGATGTATGTGCATGTTCTTGATCATATTTATTGGCTTTATTAGTCTTGCTGTAGATCGGGCGTGGAGCTTGAAGGACGCCACATCTAACGGACAGTAAATTAAGAAAATGGCAATGTGATAGCTAGGGGTGTTTATCTTTAGGAGTAGCGGGAAACCTCGTGTGAATCGAAAGTACAACTATGGCTGATACCTTTTTTTAACATTCTTCATCACTTCTTTGGGATATTTCTCTTAAAAAATGGGGTTTGAAAACTAAAAACATGTTCCTACAGGCTAACATCTCAACACACACAATCAATACAAAAATCACTTCTCAACTCGTATCGTATAAACAAATCGAGAATTTGTGGCAGATTCTATGTGCGAAGGTGGATAAAACTGGTGTCACAAACAAATACATTTAAATTTAAAGCTCTTGATAACGCTTGAGAAGAACCAGATGCAAAAACTAGATGCAGAACTAGATAAACCTTTAAAAATTAGAAAACAATACGCCAACGATCTTCGAACATGTAAAGAATGCGAGTGGAACGCGTATAAATTATAAGTTTGCTGTTATATTTGTTCAGAAAAATATTTTCTGTTGAATGAATAAAGTCGGCACTCTATTTTGGCACAGTGATTTTGATCAATTTTGGAAAAAAAATATTTTTTCTTGAAGCAAAGTTTGCATTTTTGTCATGCTATGGTACTGCGCATTCTTAAGCATATCACGAACAATGTTTCAAAAAATAAAGCAGTACAATAACTTCATTTTTCACGCAAAGAATGTAAAAAATGTAAAATTGTAAGTAGGGGCCACTTTACAGGGTTTTCCAATTGAGTATAGACTAGCAGCATACTTTTTTTGAATAGTCGCAATAGATTCTTGACTAGCATCCTCTATTTTTGATTACAAGCAATGGATTATTGACAAGGAGCAATTGATTTCAGCAGACCGGTTGCTGGCGCGGAGTGACCAGATTGTTTTTGAGGTTATCGATAGGAAATCTAAAGCAAATTCGGTAATTTTCAGTAAAAACAACTTTTTATTCACTCATAAATTTTATTAAATTCCAATTTTATGGTTGAACGGTCAATTCTAAGAAAAATATTTGATTTTTGGTTAGAAAAACTGAGTTTTAGTGTGCTCAATTGTAAACCGATATTCGATCGAAAATCGATAGAACTACATATGGTCACACTGAAAAGCTTGCTTAATCTAGCTTTTGGTTAGGTTATGCCTGTGGGTTCACTACTGCATATTTCAATTCAGCCGTTAAGTTGTATTGTGCATTCATAAAATCAAAACAATAGCACCAAAAACCTATCAGATAAAATATATCTTATTTTGTGGATGATATATAGCAGTAAAACAGACGCTTGAAACTAATGAGCGGATGAAATTAAATATCATCCACAGGTTATTATTCAAGTCGATCTGTCACACCGGGTGTTATAAACGCGACGCTTTTAGGCTGTCATGCAGGGACCTGCTGAAATCAATTGCTCCTAGTCAATAATCCATTGCTCGTAATCAAAAATAGAGGATGCTTGTCAAGAATCTATTGCGACTATTCAAAAAAAGTATGCGGCTAGTCTAAACTCAATTGGAAAACCCTGTATTTTGCCGGCCACTGTACCAGACTTAGAGGATGCTCCAGATTCATATTTTGTTTTCGTTTATATTTTTTATACTATATTTTTCGACCATCAAAAAGTTACTTAACCTAACCTAAACCTAACGATTACATTCAATTCCATTATTATATATTCTATGATTAGCACCTAAACTAAGGTCATGTAACAAAAATATATTCCTTCTCTTACCGTTTCAGTGTGGCAACATCAACAGGGCGAAATTTTCCGATTGGAGTTATGCAAGATGCAGATGCTGTAGCTAACATTACTGCAAATACGACGAATTTAATCAGTATAAACATCAACGGTACAGGCGCTGGTGCTAGCGTAGCTGAGATTGGCAGCACCGATAGTAGCATTGGTGCTCAGAGTGTAGCCACAATTACCAATGAAGATCCACCATACTTATCGGGCTTGTCTAACAATCGTATTAACGGGAATGGACAAATTAGATTGTCAAGTGGAGGAGATAGGCATGACGATGATACAAACGAGGACCTGTCTATGACAATTTACAATTTTCATTCTTCAAATCGTTTACAACAAAGTGAAACAGAAGGCAATGATGATGGCATGATTGATGGAAACGTAAAAGTAGTTAGTAATCATCATTGTACTGGAAACAAAACAATTTCCTTTAGCAGTGGGGAATCAGATTTATGTATGAATGCTAGTTGCGCGTTGAATATTAATGCCCATCACTGTAATTTCTCACATCGGAAAACTGCTATGCCTATCGTTAATACTAATTGTGGAGAGGCTAGTAGAACAGGAGTAAATGTAACGGCGATAAAAAACGAGAATTGTTCTTCCATGTCCATGTTTCATAAGTCAAACCGTTTACCAGATGGTGTTGATAAACTTTTCGACACTACTTATCAACGTAATTGTCAGTCCACAGTCGTAGCTGATAATTGTGGTGACGAAAATCCACATTTAACCTCTACTACAGAATCGCCAGTTTCACAATCATTTATGCATTCCGTCCCAGTACCAGCCATGTTCAATGACGATATGATAAACGACACAAAGTTCAGAGGCTCCATAGAATCTGATGTGATAAAAAATCGACTAATTGGTAAAAAATATCATCGCACAATTCCACGTCATTTTTCGGTAGTTGATCCGATTATAAATCCCATCAAGGCTAATAGCAACGTTACAGCTTCAGCTAATATTTCAACAGCAGAAAAAAAATCTTCTGCATCCTCAGATTCATACACTTCAGTGCAACAGGTGCATCGTATGCCAGAAGATACAAAAGATAAACAAATCTCCCAGCGAATGTCTACACAAGTAGGAAGCATAACAAATGGACACAATGTACTACTGGCAACAGGCACTACAAACAATGTTCCAGTAAATCGAAAAGTCTGCCAATGTCCAGTACAACATAAAGCTTTACCGGGTTACCAATCAATTGCACCTGGAATGTCTTTGGGATCATCATTAGGTTCAGCCGATGGTACTTATCGTAGTATACATTTTAGAGGCGATGCATGTAACAAACAAGTATCCATGACCAGTGATCCTCTTATTGTCTCAAACAATAACACGTGTATTAAACGAAATAATAACAATGCGGGAGGTGTGATGAAGGAAAGTTTTGTTGGTGACAAAACTCCGCTTAAGAAAGAACATGAAACAAGTCTAACAACCCAGCGATATCACGAAAAACAGTATCGTAAAACAGCTATACCTTCGGGTGAAAACATGGCCAAATCCAAGCAGCAAAACAATAATCATCATTCATACTTATCTCAATCAGATAAGTCTTCACATATTGTTTCTTCGGAATATAATGGTCCCGCGCAACTGCCATCAAATGAGATAAAATCGACACGTTTGACAACTTCTACTGGTTTCGATAGCGATGATTACCCACACTCTGGATTGAAACAAATACCGTTAAATACAAAAATGAATAATGACACTAGCACCAATTTGCACAGCCATCCTATTCTTCCTCCGAAAGCTAAGAAACAACAACATCAACAGCATCATTCCAACAATGCTTTTAATAACAAAAAACTAGCTAACGCAAATCTAGGCAACAGCAGCTCCATTTTACAGCTAAAAACAATTGCAACTTCAGAAAATATAAATACTGGTAAAGTCAGCAGGGAACATAAGTTACGAGAACTTCAAAAGTCTCTTATTCATGTGACCCATGACGTAGAAACAGAGCTGAAGAATTGCAGTAATGGTAATAGTTTGTTAAGTGGATTTTCAAATACATTACCTAGACATTCGTTTACTGCTATCCGTAACTACGAACGGAAACAACGCAACGACAATATACTCTCGCATAGTTTCGGTAGAGGATCGAAATCAAACCGAATTGTCGGTATCGGGAAAGGATTGTTACATGAAAAAGCAGCTTTCGATTGTAATACGTTGCCGAAGAACACCTCGAATAATAATGGGCGCAAGACAAGTCTCGTTACGGAGGCGGTCAATCATATACCCTCTGTTATAAACATACCCGTTATATCACAAACGACAACGTCCTATTCCAATATAAACTCTAACAATAGTTCTGTAAACAACTGTGGCTCCGTTAATTTTTCAACAGCAGTAGCAGAGAGTAGCAACAACAGCGTTTTGCAAATTACTAGCCAAAGTTCGATTGAAACTACAGTAATATCTACAAACGCTGATGGAGCCATTAATGGGGATGGAGGGACCAACAGTAATAGTATGAAACCACCCATCTTTCTACCATTGCCAGTACTGATGACAACAATCACAAACTGTGCCAACCCCCGGGAACACGTGCTTCCCAACGATAACAGTGTTGACGAGGACTATTTGAGTGAATGTGAAAATTGCAAATCTTCCGCTAATAATATGCGCTATTATCTGGATTTAGAAGATGGTAGCAAAACGTGTGTTCCCATGCAAGAAACGATGACATTGCAGAGGAAAATGCCGGACTCTGCAGATGAGGAGCAGCAAAACTACTATCGTGTATCTTCAACCCTGCCAACTAACACTAGCAAAAGAAATGTACCGTAAGTGCGAATTTTAAGTGAACATAGTTATTTATAAAAATTTGCAGATTTTTAAAATTTTATATTACTTACTTACTTACTTATAACCGCTTTGCGGTCTTGGCCTGCCTCTGGACTGTCCGAAACCACCCACGGTCTCGCCAATGAAGAGATGGTATGTGTCGTGTCTGTATTCAGCCATCTTCTCCAAGATCTGCCGCATGGTGAAGATCTGGTCAGTGGTTGATTTTCCGTTTCGGAATCCTCTTTGATAGTTTCCTACTATCTCTTCGACGTGCGGGACAAGACGATCCTGAAGGATCAGGGAGAATATTTTATAGGCGGTATTCAACACCGTAATACCCCTGTAGTTGTTGCAGTCCAACCTATCTCCCTTCTTGTATATGGGGTAGATGATGCTGAGAATCCAATCACAAGGCATCGATTCGCTATCCCACACCTCAGTAACTATTTGATGAATCTGGTTTTCTAGTCGTGCACCTCCATTCTTGACCAGTTCGGCAACAATTCCGTCGGTTCCGGGTGCCTTGTTCTATCTAGGATAGCCTTTTGTGTTTCTTCTATGCTAGGTGGCAGTAGCATGACACAATCTGCTAGTGGCGCTTCTAGCTGTTCGTTTAACAGGTCGTTGAATTTCATCAACGTACTGAGCCCACCGCGAGAGAACCTCTGGCTAGTTACTGACCAGATCTCCATCCTTGTT
Source organism: Anopheles gambiae (assembly GCF_943734735.2). Classification (NCBI taxonomy): domain Eukaryota; kingdom Metazoa; phylum Arthropoda; class Insecta; order Diptera; family Culicidae; genus Anopheles; species Anopheles gambiae. The sequence continues at coordinate 53,712,598 of NC_064602.1, forward strand.
GCGACAGCAGGTTACCTTAGGTACGACGTTGTTTCGGTGACCTGCTATCGCTTGGTAAAACTTTCGTCCGTACACCTCTCTGGTTGGCTCGAGTTCCCGCAAGTTTTGCTCCTCCAAAGCATGCTTCTTGGAGCGGTGAACTCGTTTCTCTTCGCGTCTGAGCCGTGAATATTCCTCTGCGCATGTCCGCGTTCTATGCCGCGGCTTGGAATTCCTAAAGCGGCTTGGAATTCCTGTTGGACAGTAATGTCCCTAGAGAGTCCGTGTTGAGCCGAGGCTGCGTGTTTTCTCCGCCCCCATTGGCGCGGGGGCGGGAGATTCTACAACGTATCACTAAGCCAACCAAGTAGTGATCGGAATCGATATTGGCTCCTCGATATGTTCTGACATTTAACAGACTCGACTGTCGTCGGCGGCTTATTAACACGTGGTCGATCTGGTTGAAGGATTCTCCACGCGGGTGCGCCCATGTAACCTTGTGGATTTTTTTTGCGCGCAAATTTGGTACTTCCTACAACCAGATTGTTCGCTGCGGCAAACTGGACCAATCTACTACCATTATCGTTACTGTGCTCATGCAGACTGTGACAGCCAGTGTATTGGCGGTACATTGGCTCCCTACCGACTTTTGCGTTGAAGTCCCCCAGGATGATTATGAGGTCATGCCTGGGACACGCATCTACGATTCTAGCGAGTCGGCCGTAAAAAAGGTCCTTCTCATCTTCCTCTTTATCTTCGGTAGGGGCGTGAACGTTTATGAGGCTTATATTAAAGAATTTGCTTCGCATGCGCAGGGTGCATAGCCTATCGTTTATAGCCTTGAAATCCATGATTGCGGGTTTCAACCGGGGACCTACGGCGAAACCCGTACCGAGCATGCGGTGGCGGTCGTGGCAGCTGTAGTAAATGTCGTAGCAATACTTACCACGCCTGTTTTGCACACCGTTCCCTAGCCACCGAATCTCTTGTAGAGCCACGAGGTCCATGCTCAGTGTGGCTAGGGCGTCATCAAGTTTTTTCAAGGCTCCGGCTTCGCTTAGAGTGCGTACGTTCCATGAGCCCATTTTTAGAGTAGTTCAGGGGCATTGCGTAGGGTCGGTATCGTTGAATCCGTTTCGAAAATTTCTTTGGCTTTCTGTAGTCGGTTGCTTCATGGGACTGGGTGACTGGCCCCGCGCCCACGTGACCGTTTTGTTTAGCGTCGGGTTGCCCCCCCGACGTTCAGGCAACCGGTTTCTCGGGATACCCACCCCCTTCCTGGTTCGCCATATGCCACCATCCGCCCAAGGGGTTGGGTCAAGCCCGTGTACCCAAGCTTGGATATGTGGTGACACATGTTACCACTCTGCACGACGAGGACGTGTCGGAATAGGAGTTGGATGGGAGAGCCTGTATTATCCCTCAAAGGGGCTTCGGATCCCATCCCATTACAGAGTTAGTTATCAGGCTCATTAAAAATTTCAATTTTTGCTTGAACGCTCGTGCTGTTATATCATGGCGGTGTGTTGCAATCCGGGCAATAGCAAACATGTAATTTCTTTCCACTTTAGATTACATGTGAAAGTGATGAATAAACATCCGTATTTTCGTACGAATGTCATTGCATCATGCATATATTCTTGCATATGACGTGAACTACCTATGTACGATGATGGTAAAATAACGTTATTACCAATATCGGCACAGTTTACATCGCTCATGATAGCGTCTCGCCGATGGATATATACTTCTGCTCGTAATTGCTTTCGATTGTGACGTAAATATTGTAGTCGTTCGTTCTCTACCTTTGTATACATGTCAACAATAAATTGTTGGAATAGTACACTACATCGAAGAATTAAGTTATCCTCGTTGCCACTATCAAACCACCAAACGAATCAAAGGAATAAATATCCATAGAGCTAACTTTTTTGTTTGTTTAGTTTCCTATAACAAAACGTATTAAAAATGAACATAAGTTTGCAGCAAAAAAATTTGTAGCTGTTTTATTAAGACATTACCTGTAATTGGATCCCGTTGTTTAATATGAACACAGCATCCATCTTGCCCTTTTCATAAGATGAGCGAACATTGGAGAGCATCATAAGGGTAAAGTGTATCTGAAATGAACTTCAGATTATTTTTCCTTCTTTGGATAACGATCTATCGCGTAGACGGCGGTCACCGTCACCGTCAACGATTTCAGCAACGTCATTCATGACAGGTTGATTGAATCTACGCACATGTTCTCCGGATGGTTTTATCAGCATGAAAGAAAATAACCTAATTATCACTTGTCAATACGTGCAGATTTGATTCAAAGAAATAAAATAAAATATTATGCTCAATGAAAAGGACGTCCAATTCATAGACAATTCGTCTGGCACTGATCGAACAGAGGTTAGTGAAACTGCAACGAGTATTTAGACGATTGTTATTGTCACTACCCATGAAATAAATTTATAAAACCTTAGGTGTGATATTTAAACGTGTATTTCGGCTGCTCCTAAAGAGGTTATTTGGAAACACGAATAAAATTTTTGGATGGATTTCAGGAACACGCTAGAATCAGGATCTGTATCTGTAAAACATCAAGGCGTTTACTAAACCTTTTTTGGCTTGATCAGACGAATGATCAAGTCCTTTACCAACGCGTTGGCAGTACTGTCTTTTAAAAGACGAGGAAAAAAGAATTTCCGTCACTGACACACGTGATCTTTTCAGTTTGAGATCTAAATAGCAAGTGTTTATTAACAATCCAAAAAATCCTTATAATCTATTTTACATTCTAGGTTAACCCAATTTTACGGGGTACACTTTTCTCTTATCTTTTGCCTAGATCGCTTGTCTCGTTCTCGAGGACTGAGGATGAAAATGTCCGCCCGTCTTATCCTTCGTTTCACATGGAGTTTTTTACCGGGATTTCTTTTTGGCTCGATTAGGCTGGTTTTATTGCTTTACCCTATCTAATGTTAACCACATGCGGACGTGGGTTATTTATGTTATTCACCGTGAATTGGTTACATGGACCGCTCTCGTATCTAGGCTGTTGTTTTATTGCACCGAGTTGCGATAATAGCGATCATGATTCCTAAGTATGATGTATTGTTAGTCTGAACTGTTGATTATTCTGTGTTATCCTGTTGCAAAGTTTGTTTAGCTGAATTTGTAAGAAATCTGAACTGAATCTGAAGAGAAATTGATTTGAATGAAATTCATAAAATTACGTGTGTCGCGTTCGCGACAGTTAAAGATAAGTAGAAAATGTCATTCAAGAATTGCTCATTAAAGAAAATCATTTTAATTTGAATTTGAATATCGCCTTTGGCGGTTAAAGATTTCTAAAAAATGTTCGTTGAAAATGAATGATGAGATGAATGAATGAAATTTAAATTTTCGCGTTCTTAACATTCCGCCCCTCGTAAAACTACTAGTTTCACCAAATTCACGCGACTGGTAGTATATCGTTGTGTGGTCTCGTAGTACAGTCGTAAACTCGTTCGACTTAACAACATGCCCGTCATGGGTTCAATCCCCAAATAGACCGCGCCGCCATACGTAGGATTGATTATCCTGCTATGGGGGGGAATCAATTAGTCACTGAAAGCCAAGCCCACAAGTGGGTACGGGCAGGCCTTGACCGACATCGGTTGTTGAGCCAAAGAAGAAGAAGAAGAAGAAGGTAGTATATGGTGGAGACATTATTGTTAATCGCGTAATGTGTATTCTAATCTGCTCTATCGCTTACCTTGAGTTTAATTTCATGAGTTCAAAGAGGCTCCGTTGGGCTGGTGCTATGTTTTGCGCGGTGACGTGTGATGTTTGCGTGATATTTGCGGCGTTAGTTCTTCTCGGGATGCAGTCTGATTGCTTCTACGTTCTATTTGGTTTTGATAAGCGGCTTGCCAACCATAAGTTGATTGATTCTCCGTTGCAACTTGGTTGTGTTGTTGACGATCGCTGGCTAAGTTATTTTGTCCTTCTTCATTGATTGTTGCTTACTGTGGCTGCGGTTTGATAGAAAGTTGGTTAATGAATCCCAGAAGGCTGTTAGCAGCTGCCAGCCATAGCCATATATTTCGAATTGTCTGCTGTGTATTATGGAGTCCATAACGCATTTTAGCGCTCTCCCTATTATGTAAATACCCAGCGCTTTTGAGGTGACATTTCCAAGCCACATAGACCTATCTATGAACATTTTCTAATATTTGTTGAATACTTCTTTTACGACCTTTACAGATATGAGCGATTTGAATTTAAACCCTTGAAGATTTGGATGTTGGCTTACTATCATTCTGTATAATACTGAAGGCTCTATTTTTCTGTCCCCTTGTTCGTACACCATTTCCTTCATCTTCTTCAGATTTTCATAGTCGTAGACGCCACTTTCCATTAGGCTTGGTAGTGATGTATAGGATCATGTTTTGACGATGTCTGTGTTCAGTTGTTGCGACGCGGTGGTTTCCCTGATACCAGCGGCGAATATAACGGTAGGCAGTCTAGGCGGTCGCCTGGGCCCCGCCGATTTAGAGGCCCCGAAGATCGCTAGTCTGTAGTATGCCGTATGTCTACAAGTGGACAGAATATTAGCGACAAGGGCCCCCGGAAAGATGGTCGTAGGGGCCCTGTGGCTGGAAAACCATTATTCCGCCACTGTCATTAAAACCTTCCTTTCTTTGACCGATGGATCATAACATTCCGGAAGAACACATATTTGGCGAAAGTGTTGCACACACACGCACACTAACACCCATGCGCAGACGGCTAAACATATCTGTGTAATCTACACCATACGAAAGCAAAAGTTTAGTGTAACAACGTAATGCTTAATGATAAACGCGTTCAGCCTGATGGCTGGCCTCAGGACCTACCAGTGAACTTTCCAGTATGCCGGTTTCACAATCAGCTGCCTGCTTGCTAGATGCCGGCAGAACGGAAAGTTGATGAAAATCAGCGCCGGGCTGAATGTGTTAATGCGAATTAGGTTTCTGCGCGTTGCACAACAAACCCTCCAGCGTGAGATAGCGATTCCGTGGTCCTTATTACATTGTAGCGTTTGAACTCATTGTGCGTTTTTGGTTGGATTCAACTTCATCGCCGCAATGTTTTTAAACGGCTTTTTTAAGCACCACAACAGCTCGCGAGCATTAGGGCGGTGGCAACGCTGATCGGATGCGATTTTATCGGACGAGATTTATATGGGATTTGACAGATAACGTCGGACGTGCGATTTAAGGCGGTGGCAACGCTCATCGGATGCGATTTTATCGGACGCGATTTATATGGGATTTGACAGATAACGTCGAACGTGCGATTTCGTCGTCCGACGTTATCTGTCAAATCCCATATAAAAATTTGACAGGCCGTCCGATAAAATCGCATGCGAAAAAGCGTTGCCACCGCCCTTAGTCGTCCAACGTTATCTGTCAAATCCCATATAAAAATTTGACAGGCCGTCCGATAAAATCGCATGCGAAAAAGCGTTACCACCGCCCTTAACCACTCGCGAGAAAGAGATCGTTCTATGAAGGAAAAAGTGATAGAATGCCGTGAAGACGGCTGACAGCGATTTGCCATCTGGCGTGCCAATACATCTAAATTTGTGTCGGCGCGCTCAGGCGAAAGGTAGGAAGAAGAATAGAGGAAGGGTAGCTCGACAAGCTGCTTGTAAAATTTGTCGAAGGGGGGAGGGAGAAGGCCTGCGAAAATGCTCGAAAGGTAATGAGTAGTAGTAGTAGTAGC